>NW_008331810.1:948468-1037601 GCF_000622305.1 Nannospalax galili
CTTTCCTCCCCAAGTTGGTAGTGGTCAGAGTGTTTTGTCACAGCAGTGAAGAGACAAACTAGGACATATGGTTTAAATTGACTGTAAAACCAATTTATTAGTTACATATAATTTTAAAGATTCTAGATCATGATTCTCTGAAACAACATGGAATAAGAGATTTTCCAAACTGCAGGGGAACACCCAGAGTAGAGTCTGAGGTGCAGTCTGGGAGGGTGGTGGTGGGAATGTTTTTCCTGGCCGGGCTGCCTGGAAACTAATTTGAGAAAGGGGAGCGTACATCACTGCAGGTGTCCTTCCAAAGCAGGACGAAAGTTTACCCAGCTCCTGGCTTACTCCCTCCTGGAAGGGAAACAAGGCTTTTAAACCCCTCAAGGATTCACTATCTTTATCTTCAAATAAAAGTATCCAAATTTCTTCCTTCCTTGCCCTGGGCTCTGATCCTTCACTAAGAAATGTCTTGCAAACTTCAGAAGAGAAGCCAAACATGAGGTGACAGATAGCACAAAATGTTCTAGTTTGAAAAACCATAAATATTTTACTTTCTAGAAGGACTCTCCTGTCATGAAAACTTCAGATCTGCCTAAATTTGTAGAAATGAACTATGACATTTATGGTAATTTCCAAATTCAAGTTACATATGCCGAATGGGCTTATAATGCTTGTAAGTGAATCCTTTGACTGTTTACAAACGGCCAATGTGCTGAAAAAAAAAAGTAAAATTTGATAAGAGATGCTGCCAATCAAAAAATTAACTTCTAAACCTGACTGAATTGTTTAATGAAGTCAGCTGGTTGCACCACGCTACAAGCAGAGCTACTTTTTGCTAAAAACTCAACATTTATTAGACATCTATTGTTTACAAAGACTCATGGAAGGTACTGGAATCCCAGCACTTGCGGGCAGAAGTGGGCGGATCTCTGTGAGTTCAAGGCCAAGCCTGGTCTACATAGCCAGTTCTAGACCAGCTGGGGCTACAGGGAGACTCTGTCTCAAAAAGTCAAAAATAAATAAATGGATAAACAGATGATTGATAGATGATTTATAGATTAGATAGATAGATAGATAGATAGATGATAGATATAGATAGATGATAGATAGATAGATAGATAGATGACAGATGATAGATAGAAATAATATCCCAATGAATTTAGAGGGTAACCTGGGGGAAAGATACATTTAAAATAATATTTTCTTTATTATTTTTATTCTATGTGTATGAGTGTATTGCATGCATGTATGTAAGTGCACCCATGTTGTGCAATGCCTGCAAAGGTCAGAAGAGGGCATTGGATCCCCTGGAAGTGGAATTATGGACAGTTGTTAGCTGCTATGTGGGTGCTGGGAACCAAACTTGGGTCCTTTGCGAGAACAGCCAGTGCTCTTAACTGCTGAGCCATCTCTCCAGCCTTGAAAGACACCTTTAAAACAGATAGTATTACCCCTACAAATTAACATATAAAGCCAAATAAGCTCATTTTAAACGTGGGCCAAAGAGCAGGCAATACACAGAAGTAGACAAATGTCCAATAAGCTCACGATAAGTTGGTAGGCATTAGCTAACGGAGAAACGAAAATTAAAATCACATCGAGCTGCTGCTTTATACCTGCTAGAATAGTTCAAATAAAAGTTATTGACAACAAAAAATGTTGACCAGGACGCAGAGTGATCGAAATCCCCCTACTGCTCAGGGAGGGCTCAGAGATGCAACGGGCTGCGGTCTGGGTGGTAATTCCTCCACAGCGGAATGCACATCCACCTTTTGACCCAGAGGTTCCGTTTCCAGGTATTCACCCAAGAGAAAGTAAAGATTATTTTATTTTTTATTTATGTGTATCTGCTGCATGAGTGCTTGTGCCCATGGAGGCCAGAAGAAGGGCATTAGATCCCCTGGAGCTGGAGTTACATGTGGTTGGGAGCTAACAGACTTGGGTACTTGAAACTGAAACTGACTCCTCTGGAAGAGCAGCAAGTGCTCTTAACCTCTGAGCATCTCCCTGGCCCTCAAAAGAATTTAAAATCTACTTACATAAAGCACCCACGGGGGTGTTTATAGACTCTTTATTTACTATAGTTGAAAAATGAACACCCATCTACAGCAGGATGAAGAAATGAACTGTGACCTAGTCAGACAATGGACTGTGGAGGAACAAGTTACTGACTACTGAAGCTCCGTGGACTCATCCAGAGCAGACTGAGGTCACATATGGAAACATGCATGTTGAGAGTGCCAACTGTGGTACATAGTGGGGCTTTACTACAGAACATGCAAGCCCATTCTATGGTGATAAAGTCATAGGTAGGGGTAGAAAGTGTGTGAGCCTTCAAGGTTGTGGTTGGCAAAGAACTCACTGGAAATGGACAGCAGGGACATCTTGGCGGGGATGGGGGGGCGTGTCTGGAAGTGGATGATGGTCAGACAGATCTAGAACTGTTCATTTCATCAAACTAAATGTTTAAAAGTTGTACGCTTTATCATACATAAGCTGTACTGATTTTCGGATGCTCAGAAAATATAAACTAGAAATAGATATTCAATACTGTTTGAATTGTGCAGATACAAACTCCTTCAGATTTGTTAACACCACCACAGAGCAAAGTTTACCAATGAGCCATTCACCATGACACTGAGAGGATGCCAGCAGCGAGGAAAGAATGAAGTCACAATGAGGCCCAATGCTCGGTGAAGACAGCTACCCACCTCTGGAGACCAACCCCCCTGAAATGCCTGAGACTCCAGCTGAAACTTAAGAAGACTGTCATGAGTGTGTATGTTCTAGCTTACAAATGTTCAGAGTGAGGGGACTTTAAATCCAAAATGGAATTACTACCTGACATAGAATCTTAGAAATACTAGAACTCATGGTCTCCATGTTTAAAATGTAACCTAAAATGACAGCAAACTCTCTGGGGGGTAAATCCACCTTAACTAAGACACTTACCCCTCCTTAAAGAATATGGCCCCAAGGGGCTGGAGAGATGTCTTAGCGGTTAAGAGCACTGGTTGCTCTTGCAGAGGACCTGGGTTCAGTCCCAGGTGGCTAACAATCATTGGTAACTCCAGTTCCAGGGTATCTGATGCCCTCTTCTGACCTCCACGGGGAATTGCACAACCTGGGTGCACTTACATATGTGCAGACAATACATTCATACATAAAATAAAACTAATAAATACAATATTTTAAAAAAATATGGCCCCACTCATGAGTGAAGATGTTTAAATTGGTTCTATGACCTCAAACAAAGGCATGGAAATCTCTACTGGAATATTTACTTTCTATATTTAAGATACAGGTCTTGACCTACAGTAATGGTGTCAGCATGTACAAGACCCATGCAAACTCAAGCAGGCAAAAACCCAGCACAGAATTGTGGAAATGGACAGCAGGCCCCAATCTTAGCCAAAGAACTATTGGCAGTTGATCACTGCCGGATGCGGAAGAGCTGGTCTTCTTAAAGGGAGGGACTCTAGATAGGCTGCCTAGACCTCAGTGAATGAACTTGCACTGAGAGGTGTCTGGGGACTTGACTCGATAGGCCTTAACACAAATGACAGAATGTATGAATTCCAGTTGGGGAGGGGGGCTATGAGAGGGTGCCAGTGGGGAAGGGGGTATAAAGATGATTAAAATGTTCTGTATGAAATACAAGAGACTTACAAAATACATACGCATCTTGTGTTAGCTGCTTTCCTCATTGTTGTGACAAAATGTCTGACAGGACAAATTAAGGGGAGGAGCTATTCCTTTTAGCCCACAGTTTCAGAGGGTTCATCCATCACAGCAGAGAGGGCATGCCTCCAGAAAATAGGAAGCAGAAGAAGGAGGACGTAGATATTCTTTGCCTTCCTGCCCTTTATTCTGTCCATACCACTGGCCCTTGGGAGCCCACATTCAGGGTAGGTTGGTTCTCTCTGGGAAACCCTTCACAGAGACACCCAGAGATCCTAGGGTATTCTAAATCCAAGTCATATTGACAGTGAAGATAACCCATTACACCCTTAAGAACCTTTAAAACTTCTCCTGTGCTGTCTCATGGAACTCTGCTCATGATCATTTGCAGTAACACAGATAACAGTATGTGATTACCTTACAAGAGGGTTGCACATTGCCAAGATCTGAATGTGAGGGTCTCCCCCTCCCAATTCATGTGCTGCAATTTAAGCCCTAGTGTGACAGAATTAAGAGCTGGAACCATTGTGGAGTAGGTAGGTCATGATAATCCTTGGAAATGTTCATATGAGGATGGTGTGAAGACATTGGAGCTGGGGGGGGTGATGAAAAGCTTCCCCCCCACCATGAAAATCACCGAATCAATCAGTTAGGGAATAAACAATTCAGACACCCCTCTTCCTATTCAGTGTTTCTGCTCACGTCTGAGACCCTCCTTGCTGATTCTCTTTCTGCTGAGTCCCCTTGTCTGGCCCCCTTTCTGCTCTATCACAGCTTCTCTGTTTCTCTCTCTTGAGACACCGACCACCTGACCTTGCTGTTGCTGAACATGTGGCTGCTCCAGCCCTAAGACTTTCCTGGTGGCCACTCCATCTATCCAACCCCTTCCCCAGATGCCCCAAGAACTAACCCCTATGCCTCTTGCAAAGCTTTTCCGGAAGGCCAGCCTGAGTGGGGCACCTTGACTGTCCCTACTGAAGACTGCACTCTGTCCTGATTTGGCCATTTCTATGTCCTCCTCCCCCGTGTTCCCCTTCACACATCACCTTCAACACACTCTTCTGTGTGCTGTTTCTGTTATATTTGTTACCTTATGAAATTCACGTGTATTTATCTTTTACTGCCCACTCTCCTTCAGCAACATAAGTGCCCAACAACTAATCTTGGTTTATTCATTACCTTCTCCTTGAACCGTGTCTGTCACACAGTAGGTTCAATAAATATTTATGGAGTGAATAAGTGGGTTTTTTCTATGCCCTCTAATTAGCTCAATCAATGACTGCATCATTAATGCTATGAATATTTTTCTTCGTTTTGTCTTCCTACTCACCCAACTCTCCACTCAACTCAGGGGTTACTAATAAACAATGGTGGGGGGGTTGTGTGTTTTTTTTTTTTTTTTTTTGTCTTTTTGAGACAGAGTCTCCCTGTAGCCCCAGCTGGTCTGGAACTTGCTATATAGACCAAGCTGGCCTTGAACTCACAGAGATCCGCCTGCCTCTGCCTCCCAAGTACTGGGATTAATAAACAATGTTTTGACCTTCAAAAACCAGAGTGAATGTTCCAGAAAGACTGTGATGATAAACATAGCAAAAGGCATTGGAAATTAGCCTTGACCCTAGGTTTCCATACCTAGTGACATCTATGAATAGCAGTGTCTTTTCAAGGCCAAGGCCTTCAGGCCTGTTACATCATTTTCTTTGCCCTTCACTTCCCTTACCGTAATACAGCACGTATCTAGTTCACAAAATAAGGAAACAGAACAGAAAAGATTCGGTGGGTCTTTCCTTGAACTGTGACTCTAAGCAAATATCTCAAAAGTCAAGTGGATTAAGGATGTGGCCTTTCTTTGGCCCTAAGTCATGGATCAAGCAGTTCACCTCATTTGAGAGTAAGGAACTGATTGTTCTGGAAACCTTTAAAACTGGGGTTTCATGGCTTATCCAGAAAACAACCTGATGATAAGATATATACTTTTAGGACAAAACCTAGTGCACCCCGGACTTCACAGAGGATGAACCCAGGAGGTTGTTGGGGGTAAGTGGCTCTGGAGCCCATGCGGTCATTCTCTACTTGCATCATTCCCTATGTCTATAAACATGGTGTCTTGCCGTCCGCTGCCTCCCATTTCTCTCCAGGTGCCTCCTTTCTTTCCTACCACCCTCTGACCAGCTCCATACATCCCTCCATGAGGCCGTCTTCGTTAGTTGCTGTGATGCCTGCTAACAGCTCTTACCCTACAGATCCTCATAGGTCCTCAGTAAGTCCACAAAGTAGATGACCTTGATTTGGGCAGGACCTCCCTACCAACCAATCAAATTCATTCATTCTCTAAGGGTGAGAATTTTGGTACGGACCATTGTGATTGTTCATGTGTCCACTTGACTGGGGTACAGAGTGAATGTGTCTGTGAGGGTGAATTGGTACTGAGTAACACTGACAGCCTCCATGATGTGCACAGGCCTCATCCAATCAGCTGAAGATCTAAATGGGGCCAAAAGGCTGCTTGGCAGAAAGGTCCTCCTGCTAGACTACTTGAGCAGAGACACTGGTCTTTCCCAGCCTTCAGACTTGCATTGAAACATCACCTCTTCTTGGACATCCCCCCCCACTTACTATCTTCAGGTCTTGAGACTTCTCTGCCTCCATCACCACTCAGCCATGGCCAATGCTGAACAAGGAACAGTTTATGGTGCTTCCTGTAGCTCTGCTCTGTGCTGAGCAATTCCTGAAGACAGGACTGTACAGTAGGTGTGTGAATCGTGACTCCAGTACATAGACACAGCTGTACAAACCAGAGTGGACACAGGGGGATGAGGTCAACTAGAGCTTAGCCAGCTACTCTATGGAATCCATTCTTCTCAGGACCCCTAGAGCCCTGGTGAGCTCACCACACTGCCTCAAATAGCCAGGGCCTCCGACCCTTAGTCTTTGGTCCCCACTCAGGATATATTACCCTCTCTTCCCCACTCCCTACAGTCTAACTCCAGCCTTCAGCTTGGAGAGGGTGTTGACAGCTTACTATGAAAGCACATCAGTACACTACTAGATGGTAGTTTCCCCTAACTCCCCTCTCCCTGACTGAGGCATCTGGGACAGCTCAAACTCCCATTTCCACAAAGTCCCAAGGTGTTAGTTTCTCTAATGCTAAGACAACACTGGAGAGGACCCAGAGACTCCCGCCCACATCCCTGGGGCCTTCCTGGGTCAGTACAGCAGGGTAAAATGCAGTGGCCGCCTATAAGGTAAGGGAAACAAAGTGTTCTGAGCCTGCAGAGAGCCTAGAAATGTCCCCTGCTTGTAGCCACACCCCCACCGGGAGAATCACAGACACCTGGAAAGCAGCCCTCTGGCTGCCATCACCAGACAGCCGGGTCAGAGAGAAAGCGACTCGGATTATTGGAATTGCTGGGCGTCGTTTTCAGCAGATGCTTGCTGAATGCCTACTGTGTACCAGGCTCCTGTGGTTACAGCAGGCCCCGTCCTGCCTGTGTTTTCATTTCAGACGCTCCCTCTGTCCCTAACTCGCTTGAAGCTATAAGGAATGTGGGCTCCCTGACAGGCCTCTACAAGCCCAGTGGGGTTGGCTGAGTCTCTGATTCATGTCTTCTCCATCCAAGAATAAAAATAGAGGCTGATCCATTCCAACCATCATGAGAGATTAAAAGATTTCTGAACCCAAACGAGACTTGAGATAAGCTACCTACGTGTGAGGGAGGAGGCCAGTGGTTCCACTGTGCCAGCAGTATCTGGGAAGGGCTCCTGCAGCGTGACGGGACTCGTCCTGGCAGCCACCAGCTTTCCCGGGTCCTGTTACACACGTGCACAAGAGGGAGCAGAGATGCCCCTGTGCATAGCCCTGGATGCCCCCAGTACCTACTCACATGATCACGTCCCTGTTCTTTTCCTACTTAGCAAGCTCTAGAGATATCAGCTGTCTGAAGTTTGGCAAGATGGCACACACCTTTAATCCCAGCACTCGGGAGGCAGAGGCAGGCAGATCTCTGTGAATTCGAGGCCAACCTGGTCTCCATAGCAAGTTCCAGGCCAGTTGGGGCTACAGGGAGACCCTGTCTCAAAAAGAACAACAAAAAAAATCAGCTGTCTGACTGGAGAAATGGCTCAGTGGTTAAGAGCACTGGCTGCTCTTGCAGAGGACCCAGGTTCAGTTCCCAGCACCCACATGGTGGCTAACAACCATCCATAACTCCAGTTCCAGGGAATCTAACACCCTCTTCTGACCTCTGCAGGCACCACATGACATGGGTGCACTTACATACATGCAGGCCATACACTCATACACATAAAAAAAAAATCGGCTGTCTGCATTTTTAAAGCATCTGCCTTATTGATCACAGACACCTTAGGAGAACGGAATTGGATAGCCTCTGAGCTTTTACATGAAATTCTTGTCTTCTCCAGGGCTCTCAGAAGGTGAGCCCCAAGGGAGTAGGTGCTGGCGTACATGGTAGGCTCTCTTACTCAAGAAGAGACCAGTGTGGGATCAATATGTGTCGTGTAAAAAAATCAGACTTCTGATATTGGGTTTGAGGGGAATCCAAAGACACCTCAAGGGAGTTCAAATAGAAACAATCCCCTATACCCTCCTTTCTTCCATCACCTGAACCCCTGGACCAGTTACGCCTGGGCAGAGGACAGGAGGCTGGCTGAGCTGGAATAATGGCAAAGGGTCAGAACGCCACATCCATTTTAAAAGAAGGCCACTGATGAGGACTTCTTGATGCACTGTCGTAAGGTAGAAGCAGGCAGGCAAGATTACAGGAGGTCAAGAAGGAAAAGAGGTAGGCAAACATGTTTTCATTACAAGCCCACTCACTGACCATAACCAGCCTCTGCCTATGATGCCAACATCAGTCAACTCACTGGGGCACAGCCCTCATGCCCCACTCTTTGCCCAGGAGGCCCCACCTCCCAGCATCCTACTGAGGACCAAGCTCCCAACACCCGTCTAAGAAGACAGATGCCTTTGCTGTAAGTCTGTGCAGAGTTTTCTTTTCCCAACCTGGGAGGCACTGACAGTGACTGATCTCAGAAGTTCATTGACTTGATGAGGCATGGTCTTCCCCCACCCCCGGCCCCCCGAGGTCAAGCTGTTTTCCATTCCCCTGGTGAGATGGTCATTGAGCCATTTATACAGTAGAAAACCAAGACTTCTGATACGGGGGATGAGGAGGTGCCAAAGAGGGAAGACACCTTAGGGGGGCAGGTGTAAATGGGAGGGACTGTCCCCTGCAGCCTCCCTTCCCTGAACACCAGGCAGAGGTCCTTCGTAAGTACAACAAAGTTGAAGGGTCCTCTCTGTGAGTACTTCTGGGAAATGGCTAAAGACCACACTGACGGGAGGAGCCAAAGGCCTGGCCTGCACTGGGGACTCTGAGAGAGAGGGAAAGATGTGCCCACTTTCCAGCAAAGTCTGGGTCCGCTGTGATCTCTGCTGCCTCTGGTGATTCTCTGCTGCCATCCTTGGCCTCTCCACCCTCTCCATCCCAAGGCCCTGTTCTGATCTCTAAGGAGGTGCTGCAGGAGATTCTTAGAGTTGCTGTAGAAATAGTACCATGAGTTGGGCTGGCAAGATGGCTCCATGGGTAGGGGTGCTTGCTGCTAAGCCTGATGGCCTGAGTTCAATCTCTGGGACCCACATGGTAGAAGGAGAGAACTGACTTCTGCAGGTTGTCTTGTGACTGTGGCTGGCTGTGGCACACACACACACACACACACACACACACACACACACACACACACACACACACAATGAATACAATGAATGTAAACATATTTTAAAGTACTGAAAGCGGGCAGCTTAAAACAACAAATGTTTCTTCTATTGCCAAGTGTCAGCAGGGCTGCTGGGCAGTCTTCTCCTGCCTCCTTCCTGCCTTCTGGCAGTTGCTCCTGGCATTTCTGGGTTTTGGCACCGTCATATCTCCCATCTCTGCTGCCGTCGCCACACGGCTCCTGTCCCTCTGTGTCTGTGTCATCACACAGCACTCCTCCTGTCCTCAGAAGGCCTCTTGCCATCTTGGACTAAAAGCCATTGTACCGTGACTTCATTAAACTTGACTATACGTTCAAAGATACCATTTCCAAATAAGTTCACATTCACAGGCACCAGAGGTAAGGGGTTCAACACACCTCTTGGGGGACCCAACTGAATCCATAACAGTTGCCAAGTCCTGTTGATGGGAGGTTTCTCCATGTATCTCCAATGTCCTATGCAGGGCCTTGTGTCTAGGCTCCCGCCTACTCTGCAACTCCCCTGCCCCAACTTCCCAGGTGCCGCCTAACTTTCATGGCCTCTGAGACATGTTCATCCAGCCACACCTTTGCTTCTAGAAAGAACTTTCCTGCCCTTTCCAGCCTCCCTCCCCTCAGAGTCCCTCTCTCTCATGGGGGTTGGGATTGCCAGGAGAATTCCAGTGAGGTAAAGGATTTGGAAAGGGCTTCAAGCTGGAGGACAGGGCAGAGGAGTCGGTGCTATTAGAAGTGTCATTGCTAGTCTCTCTCACCCAAGTGGAAGCTTAATCTTTGCCTTAGGAAAAGAGTTTCACATTGAAAGTGACTGTCCTTTAAGCATCCTGGTGAAAAGGAAGTGGAGGTTTACATGACTTCGGTTAAAAGACAGAGAGGACTGGGGAGCTGCCGCAGTGGTTAAGAGCACTGGCTGCTCTTACGGAGGACCCAGGTTCCCAGCACCCACAGAGCCGCTAATAACCATCTGTAACTCCAGTTCCAGGGGATTCAACACCTTCTTCTGGCCTCTGTGGGCACTGCATGACATGGGTGGACTCACAGACACACAGATAAAAAACTCAAAACACATAAAATAAAAATAAAATTTAAAAAAGAGGAAGTGAGTCAGCAGCCTTTTCCTAGGTCACAGGTACCCATGTGTCCTACAGATGTAACCTCAGAAGGCCCCACGGCACAGGGCCCTGGCTACACAAAGCCTCCACAGATGCCTGTCAATGGCAAAGTGTCTGGGTACCAAGCACTGGCCAGGCGTCTGCCGCTTTGCTGACATGTCTACATGTTTTGTCACATGAGTTCTGGGGGACCTCAGGGATACATGAACGTCCTGCTCACAGAAGGCTCCCTTTCCCACTGTTCCTAGGCAGGAAGGTGTAGGTCTGGCCCAGGTGTCTATACTTAGCATGGTGCCCCCTGAGGAGCCCATGGATGGTCTTCTTATTGGGGATGGGACCCGAGGTTCTAAGAGAAGAAAGGACTTGAGTGTGACACTCAGGAGGACAGCAACCTGGGTCAGTTCCAAATCCCAAACCAAGATGCCTTGTCTGGTTTGGGATTTCTCAGACGGGAGCTCTGTCCTCAGGACCCTGCACAGCATAGTCAACAAGTGCACGCCTGGGCAGCATGGCCATCCTCAGCCCAAGCTCTTCCTGTGACATGATTTACCCGGCTACCCTCTAGCTAGTCTACCTTTCCAGAAACTCTCCCTTCCTCAGCCCACACGCTGCCCAAGGGACACAGTTTTCCGAAGAAGGTATCGTGGCGTGTTCCCAGGCCTTACTGGAATTTCAGCTGTTAATAAACTGTCTAATAAACATTCAGCCCAGTCAGCGTATAGATGCCAACAGCTCTGCTCCGGGGCTCTGCTGTCAACAAAGGAACAGGAGGCCAAAGCCCGTTCCAGCTGCCATCTTGTCATCGGGCCGGCCTGACCTGTCTTTCTCCAGCTAGGCACCTGTAGCCTCATTCCGTCTTCTAGACTCCTGAAGCTTCCAGCATTTCCTCAGACCCACGTTCAAAATTAGAATCTGAGAGCTGTTTTCTCAGTCACTGGCATCCCTTCCCCAGGCCGGGCAGCAGACCAAAGTGAAAAAAGGCTCAGCGTATCAGCAAGGCCCTCAGCTGAGTCACTTGGGCTAGAAACTAGAGCACTTTTTGCCTTGCTGACACAGGGTCCCGTCTACGTGGGTCTCATTTGGAGTTTCTTTGTCAACTCATAAGAACAAGAGCAGGTGGCTTGTAAAATCACAGCTGAGCAATAGTCCACAAGAGGCGAAAGAGTTAGAGTAAGTGAACTCACGGAACAGGTGACGAACAGGTGGCCATGGAAGGGGAGGTTGTGCACACAGCTCAGATGAGAAAGTGCTTCCCCCCAAGCATGAGGACCTGGGTTCAGCCCCTCACACCCCTGTAAAAAGCTGGGTGTGTGGTGCACACTTGCAACAGCAATGCTAAAGTAGAGACAGGAGGGTCCCTGGGGCTCACCAGCCCAGCCCATCAGCAAACCCCCAGGTTCCCATGGGAGATCTGGTCTCAAAATCAAGGTGAGGACCAGCGAAATGGCTCAGTGGATAAAAGCACCTGCCGCCAAGTCTGATGACCTGAGTTTGATCCCCAGATCCTACGTGCTGGAAGGAGAGAAGAAAGTCCCATAAGTTGTCCCATAAGCTGTCCTCTGATTTACACACATGTGCTGTGACATACACGTGTACCCACAACGCAAAATAAATATACATAATTTTAAAAAGATGGATGGTTCCTGAGGAATGGCACATGCACACATACCTGCACATACCACACCCACAGAGAGAGAGAGAGAGAGAGAGAGAGAGAGAGGTTGTGAGCCCAAGATGTCCTCTTTAAAATATCTGGGAGGGAGCCAGGAATAATGGCATTCTCTGGCTATCCCAATACTTGGGAGGTGGAGGTGGGTGGATCAGGAGTTTAAGGCAGGCCTTGGCTAAGTATCAAGTTTTAGGCCAGCTTAGGCTACATGAGATCATATCTAAAAAACCAGCTGGGTATGGTGGTACACGCCTTTAATCCCAGAACTTGGGAGGCAGAGGCAGGCAGAAGCAGGCAGATTTCTGCGAGTTCAAGGCCAGCCTGGTCTACATAGTGAGTTCCAGGCTAGGTGAGGCTCCAGGGAGACCTTGTCTCCAAAAAAAAAAAAAAAAAACAGTAAATGAATTAAATAAAATTACAGTACCTATGAGGCAGGAAACTAGGCCAGTGCTGACCATGACGTCTAGTCCAATGTTCTAGTTAGGGCTCCAAGGATGCTTTCCTCATTTTCTAGAAGAAATACAGAGAAAAATGCTGATGAGCCAGCCATAAATGGGACATAAAAGTGAACATGACTGCAAGTCCTGAATCAACCCACCAAAAACGACAGGCGTGATCATGATAATGATTCTTCATTTTGCCATTACCAGATGGCAATGCTCCCAAGGCAGGCACTGTGTGTTCTCTGTAGGATCTTGTGGTAGTTTGGACGAGGAATGTCCAAAATAGGCTCCAAAAATTTCAACCGCTGGTCCCCAGTTCACGATCATGGAACCTTTAGGGGATGTGGCCACGCTGGAGGAAGCATGTCACTAGGGGCTGGGCTTTGAGCGTTCTTAAGCCTTGCTGAATCTCCAGTTTCTCTCTGCTTCCTGTGCCTGCTTGAGGATGTGATCACTTGGCTTTCTGCTCCAGCTCCCTCCCGCCATTATGGACTCTTTCTCTGGAACTGTAAGTCAAAGGAACTCTTCCTTCTGAAAGTGACTGTGATGGCTAATCGTGGTTGTCAACTTGACTGGATCTGGAATTAACTGAAATGAGAGAGACTTTCAGATTATTTGAAGCTGGAAGACCCACCCTAAATGTGGGCGTTACCTTCTGACGGCAGCCCAAGTAAAAGGCCACGGCAGAGGGGAGCTTAGCTTTTGCCTGCCTGCCTTCTCTCTCACTGCTGCGTTCATCTTGTTGCTGTGATGTTCGTCTGCTGATAGGAGAACCAACTTCTTCAGATTCCATTGCAGATCTTCAGCACCAGATTGGGACCACTGAGACATCCGGCCTCGTGGACTGAGCAACTGCCTGACTCTCAGCCTCTTCAGTGTGATGTAGCCATTGTTGGACTACTCTGACTCTATCCTGTAAGTTAACCTAATAAATACGTGTGTGTGTGTGTGTGTGTGTGTGTGTGTGTGTGTGTGTTCATTTTATCAGTCCTGTTTCTTTAGAGAACCTAATACAGTGGTCTTGGTCATGGTGTTTTATCACAGTAACAGAAAAGGTTGTCTTTTTGGTCGTGAGCCTGAGCCTTCGACGGCTGCACCAGCTCTCCAGCCCTCTGCTCCGTGTTCATAACTGAAGATGTGATCGCCCAGCTTCCTATCCTGCCACCATGCCCAATGCTTGCTGCCATGTCTCCTGCCATGATGGACTGATCCCTCTGGAACTGTAAGCCAAACTGACCTTTGTTCTTTTAAGTTGCTTCTGGTCAGAGTGTTTTATCACTGCCTCAGAAAAGTAACTAACACGGATCTGCTCCCAGAAGAGTTCTAGGCAGGCAGCAGCCCAACCTCTGTGTTTCAGAGATGAGTTCACGAGTGAATTCACTGACCATCGTTTTTAACAGTCTGCTCTGTCCCACGAAGCCCAGGCATGGTTCTCAGAGCACACAGGCAGGAAGTGAGGCATGGAGAGGTTAGGAAACTGGCCCAGGGTTTATGGCTGCAAAGTGGCCAAGTTTGGGCAGGAGCCACTGTCCATGTCCTTCAGAGAGTGTGCAACCAGCTCAGAGACCAAGTCTCCTGCTGCACATGCTGCCACCATTAGTCTGGGTCTCTGGGCAGGTCCCCAAGCTCCCAATTCTCCAATTAATTATAGGGATTACAGCACCCTTGAAATTGCATGAAAAACTGGTGCACACGTGTGTTCATGTGTGTATCTACATGTATGTTTGCACATATGTACGTATGTATGCTGTGATGGAATGACAGCCCTTGACCTCAGGTTTTCAGAAACACCCAGAATTTGGAAAAAAAAAAAAAAACCCAAAAGCTTAGGGGGCTTGAGA
This sequence comes from Nannospalax galili, assembly GCF_000622305.1. NCBI lineage: Eukaryota > Metazoa > Chordata > Mammalia > Rodentia > Spalacidae > Nannospalax > Nannospalax galili. The sequence continues at coordinate 962,978 of NW_008331810.1, forward strand.
GATGACACAGCACTTAAGAGCACTGGCTGCTCTTACAGAGGACCTGGGTTCAGTTCCCAGCACCCACATGGCTGCTAACAACTGTCCATAACTCCAATTCCAAGGGAATCTGACGCCCTCTTCTGACTTCATGGGCACTGCACAACACAGGTATGTTTACACACATGCAGGCAATACACTCATACACATAAAATAATAATAAATATTTTTACAAAAGGTTTAAGAGTCAGTGTCTTGTACTCAGCAGAGTCACCAGCTGCCCTCTTGCTGGGTCTGTCTGGGCCTTAATGATAATCTCCTGGCAGAAACCCCTGTTGATGCCAGGCTACACTGAGCCCCAGGAGAAGGGGATGATCTAACCTCAGGCTTCTCCTATCTCCACAGGAGGCGGGGCTAAGACTTGCCATGAAGGAAGAGTTGCAACTCAAAGCGGAGGGGCAGAAAGTGAGGAAGTCAGTCCTGGGTCACAGTGAAGGAGGAATGAAGTCAGGTCGGAGTCGGTCTGTGGTCCTGGCACAGACCGCAGTGGAGGACCTCCCTTCTTGTTCGTCCCCTCCCCTCCCCTCCGCTCCGCTCCCCCCTCCTGTCCCTGCCCCTTCCCCCTCTCAGGACAGGCTGAAGAAAGAGCAACAAATGGTTCTGTAGGACAAGGACGGTTCCAGAGTCCTTCACCCAGCAACCCAGGATGCCAATGCCTGGATGAACTCTTAAGACATGCCAGGTAGTGACGACTGGCTTTTACTTAGCCTTGGTCACATCTTGAGAGTGATTTTCGCCTCTTCAAACCCACTTAGCAGTCGGAGGGGTCTCACCAATGACAGGAACAGGGCCCATGAGGGCCAGCAGGTTAGCACACTGTAGGGAGCTGCTGAATCACTCTGATTTCAACAGAGATGGAAAGCCTGTGTGGTCAGTCACAGGAGCTGTGTGCTCAAGCCCTGTGGGAGCTGCAATTCTCGGTAAGTTGTCTAGCGTGTTCAGGCCTGAGCTGCACTTGTGGCAAATAATGGCCAGGGGTCTGGGTCCTTCCATCCCTGGCCACAGAGGCCTGTCTAGCACTGGTGTTGATCCTGTTGACCATGCCTATCATACTACACCAAGGACCGCTAGAGAGGGCTGGGTGGACAAACTTCCTCATGGGCCCCACAGTGGCCCACTCCTCCCTGAAGAGCTACTCTTCCCCTGCTCCTGGCTGCCAGAAACCTTACGGCAAGGAGGCACAGGGTGAGTCAGTCTTCAGGATTAGGAGCGATTTGCTGGGGGATTCCTCTCACGCCCAGTCTTCTGTTTCCTAAGCACAGGGTAGCCTGGTCCACACGACACTGTAGAACGTGGCATTGTTACTCCATGTGGCTCAGCTCCAGTTCCTTGGCTCATCTTCCCTAAGCTCTGGGCCTACAGATAGGATCGGGGAAGTGGTGTGTGGGTCCCTCAAGGGCAGCTGTCTCAGAGCAAGCTCTCCTGAAAAGCAACCATACAGGCCCATCTTGGAACAGCAGAATGACATCTCAGCCTGTGTCACCTGCAGTTAACCACCAAACAGCCTCTGTGTCAGGAGTGTTTTATCTACAGAGCATAGGCCTGGCTCTGACTTCCTGTGGCCCAGACCCATCAGGATGTGTAGAAGGTGACCATTGACCTTGGCAATCCAGGTCCATCTCCAGCAGGTGCAGTGGCAACAGACTGGGACCACACACTTTGCCTGTAGAAAGCAGTCCCAGTCAGTCATGGTGGAAAAACGACTCAAGCAGATGGTTTTCATAACTAGGATCAGGAAGCAGCCACAGGGTGCCCAGTCCTCCTCCAAACATTCTCAAGGTGCAAAATACAATGTACCAACCAACTGCGCCAATCCCAGGCAGAGCCCAGCCCAGTGCCTGGCACCAGCCTGGTGTTTCGGGAAGAAAGCAGCTTTCAAAGAGCCTTCAAATTGCCATGAATCACCCTATCTGATTCAAATGAGAGCTTAGGTGGATCTGAGGATAATATAACCAGTTGCTGGTTTAATTAATGTGCTATTGCCTCAGAAAGTAATTTGCCTCTTGAGAGGTTTCAGGGACCAAGAGAGCATGACATTTGCATAGTCTAAACTCCCCAGCTCCAGCAGGTCACTCAGTGGCAAGGTCCAGAGAAGCCAGACCTCAGGTGCCTGGGCTTCCTCCACAGTTTGCCCTCCCCCTTCTCCTTACCCTGGCCACACCTAAGCATCCGTGGGTTCAACTCATAGACAGAGGGAATCCATGAAGTGTTGGCTTGGTCTCCTAGTCACTGCCTGGGATAAATGATGTCTGCCTCCTTGAGCCCTACCAGGCTTCTGTCACCCTAAAATTCCCGATGTCGCACAGCTCTTCTGTCTCCAGTCACCCTCTGGGTAACCTCGATGGAGGTCAAATCCATGCACGGGCAGCAATCTCTAGCTTGTCCTTGGCAGAGACAGTCCCTGCACCTTCCTAGACACCACAGTGTTTTGGAACATTCCGCTGTCCTGTCATCCAGGCTTCTTGAGGGTGGTGAGATGCCCCTCCAGTGTGGAAGCCCCCGCAGCGTGGAAGCCCCCTCCCCATGTGGAAGCTCCCCCAGGGCTTCTCACCACAGTCACCCTGTGTTTCAGGTAGATACTATGAACAAAATCTGGAATCTGGTGTTAGTAGTCCATTCCATCAGTGATGTCGGCGATGGGTTTCAGTTAGCCATAGTGCTTTATGAAAGGCAATGCCTTCACACACCTTCCTGGCTGGGGTTGCTCTGTTGGCTTTGGGAGTCAAATGCTAGACTATCTGTCCCTTGCCACATTTCTTTGGAATCTGGCCTTCCATTCCTTCCCTGTCATTCAGCGGAGTTTCCTGTCAGGACCGTCTTTTGCAGATTATTTATTTAAGCAAAGGTCAGGTGATAGAGGCACCTCACCTTGTCAGTCTGCAGCTTGCTTTCCTGCATCCTTTCCAAACACGCCACACCGGGGTGCTTGCTTACAGCTTTTGAGGGAGAAGGGAAGTTGAGACAAGGTCTGGCCAAGGATCCCAGGACGGCCTCAAACTCAGGATCTTCCTGTGCCAGCCTCCTGAGTGCTGAGACTACAGGCCTGTGTCACTACTGCCTTGCTTGTTCCTCGCTCTGCCGAAGCAACGTTACAGACCATCCGATTCAAGCCTTCCATTTGCCAACAGGGAAACTGAAACTTACATGAGGTAAAAGTCTGCTAGAAGACTGCAAATATTCACGGGAAATATTATAGCACAGAATTACCCCAGTGCTCAGATGCCCTTTGGGTATTTACTTGGCCAGGAAATTATCACTGCACCAAGTCTACTGGAATATTCTAGAACAGCAGACCACAACCTTGGCTCTTGGGGGGCAGAGGGAGAAAAGAGGTGGTCCCTGCAAAGTAAGGGCACCTAAAGGCCACAGCCGTCATCCGGTAATGAAAAGAAGCAATAAAGTAGTATGGCCATTGGATGAACTACTCATCAAACCTCAGAAGGGAAAGAGCCTGGAAGCATGCGCAACACGGGTATCAAGCGACAGAGGCCGGAGATGGAAGGATATATATCAGCATTCCACATTTATGAACTGTGCGGGGTAGGCCAGCCCTTGGTGATAAAGGCCAGGCTGAGCGGGCAGCAGGCTTATTCAGATGGAAGAGTTCTGGAATCAGATAGTGGGGATGTTTGAGTAACAATGTGAATTTTTCAAACCATTGGCTCACATGCCTTAAGATGCTTAGAGTGGTATGTGTAATGGGTTATCTCTGATATCTTCATGTTGGGGGGACATGCGGAGGATAGAACTCAGAGTCCCCCAAAGGCTAAGCAAGTGCTCTACCACTGAACTGCAAGCCAGCCCAAGACTTTCATTTTTAGAAAAGCCTCAGGCAGCCTTGACACTGGAGAAGGAAGGGCAGGCAGGGGCTGGAGGACAGGAAGAGCAAGCTCCACCTCTTGCTCCCAGCACAGAGGATATGGTGGCACTTCTGCAATATGCTTCCATACGGCTGAGTGTCCCCTGCAGAGGCTGCTGTCCTCTCCACCTGGAGCTCTGATGGGAAATGCCACCATGTCCCATCAAGCCCAGAGAATGGGGTCTCCTGGGCCTGCTCGCCCCTAGAGGGAAGGGGAGGACCTTGCCTCAGCTCTTGCCAGCTCACTGGTGGTATACAGGGTCACCTCTGCCCCCCACCCTTATAGTGAATCCCTCATCTGCAGGCAGTGCTGGCCTGACTCTGCCCAGCTTCATCCAGAAGAATCTGGGTAGTGACTGTAGAGCCCTGAGCCAGCGGCAGCAGCCAGCCCTGGCACCTGAGTGGTGGGGGCAGCTCTGCTCCTGGATCCTGGACCAATGGGACAGAGCAGGGGTGCTCTGGGTGGGGGAAGTGTGCTGCCGGGGAGTGTCCCAAGGGTCACAACGAAGAAGAGAAGCAGTTTGAGGCTGTTTCAGAGGAAGAAAAAAGAGAAAGAAACTTGAAATCCTGGTGTCAGTTGGAAGCTCATTCCTTTCATGTTGGCTTGACTGATCCTGCGTGGGCGGTACAGCTCCTGCCAGCACCGCGTGGGCGTTGTTCTCGGAACAAAAGTTCACTGCTGCCACCAGAGACAGCACCTAAGCAAGGGCTCCTGCTCCTGCCACCTTGCTGGGGTAGCCAGGTCCACACACCAGACACCACACACACCACACACACCACACACACACCACACACACCACACACCCCACACACACCACACACCACACACACCACACACCACACACACCACACACACACCACACACATACCACACACCACACACACACCACACACCACACACACCACACACCCCACACAACACACCACACCACACACACACACCACACACACCGCACACACCACACACCACACACACACCACACCACACCACACACATACACCACACACACCACACACACACATACACCACACAAACACACACCACACACCACACACCACACACACCACACACACACACATACACCACACACACACACACCACACACCACACACACACACCACACACACCACACACCACACACACCACACACCACACATACCACACACCACACACACCACACACACACCACACACCACACACACCACACCACACACCACACCACACACCCACATACACCACACACACACCACACACCACACACACACACACCACACACACACACACCACACACCACACACACATACACCACACACACACACACACACACCACACACCACACACACACCACACCACACACCACACCACACACACACATACACCACACAGACACACACCACACATACCACACACCACACACACACACCACACCACACACACACACCACACACACACATACACACACACCACACACCACACACGCCACACACACCACACCACACACCAAACACACCACACACACCACACACACACATCACACACCACACACACACCACACACACACCATGTACACATATACCACACACACCACATATACATAGACCACACACACACACCACATACACCACGTATACATATACCACACACATACCACACACACACACACATTCCACACACACATTCACACCACATAGATACTGCACATCACATACACCATAGCACACACATACATCATGCCACATCCCCCACACCCACGCCTCCTCCCTCCCGGCTGCTGCCCACATCCAGGTAAGTGGGAGGATTCAGCTCCAGCCTATCGGGCTCCTCCAGACAAAGGCAGAGCAGGCCTGTCAAGGTGGTGCGAGCCTAGCCGGCCTTCCTGAGTGCCGCGTCTTCAAAGAGCTCTGCAAGCACGGACACACTCCTGCCTCTGCCTGTCACAGAGAAGAGCAGCTCGCCCAGCCCAGGCTGACCTCCCCGTGACACGGCCAAAGAGCCCTGCTCTGTCTCAGGTCAGGCCGGGTGGGGGCCAGGGAGCAGCTCCGCAGAAGGAAGGTGGAAGATAAGGGGCTGGTGATGTCACCTGCCCTCACGGGGGCAGCTGGAGCAGAGTGACAGGGCAGCTGGCAGCTGTGGGCGGAGTGGCTGGACTTCCCGGTCAGCAGGTCTGTCCGCCTCCTTCGCCCTCCGCCCTGTGCTGGCCAGAGGGGGACAAGGCCTGAGCAGCCTGGGCCGGTTCATTCACTTCCCAGGAGTGACTCACTGTCACCTTGCAGCACACATCCCGGGCTCCGTCTCCACGGTGCCCCACACAGATGGACCTCTCCACAGCTGAGTCAAACCTCAGGAGCTGTGTCAGGAAGGAGGCATAGCTCCTGCATGCAATGGGAAGGAAGGCCATTCTGTTCAAATGAAAGAGCTTTAGGGAGATCTGTTTCCAGAGGTTCTTTGCCCAGGGACCAAGCCAAGCCTTCCCCTGCCGCCACCCTGTTTCTGCCCCCTGGCCTGGTCCTTCACAGCAGCTTAGTGGGACTGGTACCGGGCACTTGCTCAAGTCACTGTCTTGCTAAGCAGGGCCAGTCCCTCCCTCTGCAGAGCGGCTTCCCCTGGCCCTCAGCCCCCGGTGTGCCAAGATCTGGAAAGCACTGCCCGTCTCAAAGCCCTGGGGCGGGGGGCTCACAAAGCAAGGACAGCATCCTTCAGAGCTCAGGCTCTGATCCATGATCACCTGAGCACACAAGGCCAGAAAGACACGCAGCAACAGGGTGGCGAGCTCTGAAGAGGACATTGCCCCAAGGCCCTGCGTGGAAATCTCACTCATCTCCATTTCTTCTAAAACTGTGATTTTAGCCAAAACCACTTATGAATGCCACTGTGGAGAGCCATTTTCAGTGCGAGACATGAATCCAAAGCAGACGTTTTATTTTCTTCTTTGTGTGTATGTGTATGTGCAAGTATGCGTGTGTAGGTATGTGTGCACATGTGAGTGTGCGTCTGTGGAGGCCAAGGGTACTCGGATGTCATTTTTCTTCAGAAGCTATCCCCTTTGTTTTTTGAGACATCGGACCTTGGGCTCGCCGATTAGGTTAGGTTGACTGGCATCGAGCCCCAGGAACCCTCCAGGCTCCATCTCCTCCTCCATCTCAGGGCATGCCACCATTCCTGGCCTTTTCCTGGTGCTAGGGATTGAACCCAAGCACTTCATCAAATGAGACCATTCCCCATGAGACCATTCATTCTCAAGGACCCAGTGTAACCAGGTAAACCCTACAAAGAACTTCAACTTGTTGGGTGGGATGGTTGTATTGGCAAAAATGTAAACACATATTTGCACAACCAAGCCAGCCTTGGATTTAATGACTGTTCCAGTTAGGAACTATGAACTAGGGGTTTGGAGTCATTAGTCAGACCACCAAGAGTAGGGTTCAAATTCTGCCCCTTCATTTGTCTACCTGGGGAACTCAGGCTGAGTAACTAGCTCCTTTAGAGTTCAGTGTCCTCAGAGCTGACGGCAAAAATCCCTCCCCAAGAGGCTTGTGACTGTCAAATAAGATGTGACCTGTGAGGTATGAGCTGAGTCAGCACTTCTCTTTACCCTGGGATTTTTAGGTTTTTTTTTTTCTTCCAAAATAAATTATATGCACTTCAGAAAAATCTATAAAATCTAATTGGTTATTTTAATCAAAGGGATGACTGTAAGTGCGCTGAAATTTGTATTTTGGTCTTCTAAGTATTTAGGTTAGAAATAGGAATTGACAGGAAAAGAGAGGTTAGATGAAAAGAGGGAGACAGGAAAGGAAGCAGAGGGACAGGAAAGAAGGAAAGACTAATTAACAGGAAATCTCAGTGGGGAGGGGAAGGGAAAGGCAGAGGCTATTTTAACCGAAGAAACAGGAAGAACTCATCGTGGTACTAGCCCTACATCACCCTCCTCTGTTACGGAGATGAGAAAGCCCAATGCCCTTCTTGACATTTTGCTCCCTCAGCAGAAGAGCCCAAAGCTTCCGCCCTGGCAGCTGGGGCCGGTGGCACCTGCTTATAAAAACCCTATTTCTTGAAGTAATACCATGGAGTCAGAAATACGGGGAAGTTCCTGGAAAGGGAAGCGGTCTACCATAAAGCAAGCAGTTTGTACAACACCCAGTCTGTGCTCACCCGCTCGGCACTGGCCAAACGAATGAATTCTCTCTGGTGACACATTGGCACACTCACACACTGCTTTTCCGTAGGGCTGGCTGCAGATCTGGGACCCCCGTTTCAATGTGGTTGCTGCTCAGTCTAGAGCTGTCAACCACGTCACCTGCTGACAAGGCTGAGAGAGCGTCTCTCAGGCCGCCTCCATCACCATCACCCAAGGAGGACGCATGTCCCCAGGCTTTTCCAGATCCAAAGCCCAGAGATACTAAAGATGGGTCATGTTGGATAGGATGGCCCTAACTTAGCTTCTTGGGGTAAAAGAAGGGCAGAGATGTCTGAGGGAGGCCAGGGAGCACTGACGTGGGGAGCATGCCCACTGGAGAGACCCAGCTTTCCTAGGTTAAGGACATGGTTAAGGACAAGGGCAGGGCACTCATATCCTTGTGTGTCACCCTGAAGGCCCAAGAAATACTAAAAAGCAACAAAGCCTTATCATTTGAACTTACAAAGCCACCAGCTGTGTCACCAAAATAGTGGTGGTACCAGAGCAGAGGTCTACACTTCCCAGGGAAGAAAGGCCCCAGCTAAAGTCCCACATGGGCATAAACTTGTATTGTTGAACCATGTGGAGGGTGTTACATCACAGCCAAACAGAAATAGTTAAAGGATTTCATTTCAAGTGGTTCTTTCTGTGGAAGACTGAGGCGGGGTGGGGAGGGCAGGAAATTCTTGCTCACCTTGATGAAACTCTTCTACAGTGCTTGATTTCTTCTGCCAGCTGTTTCTAACACACAAAAGAAAGTTCAGTATGTATTTGAAAGCACCCATGGTTGAGTCAGTCTCCTGGGAGAGGGGCATGTCTCTGGGATCTCCCAGATGAGTGTGTCTATACCAACACACTCCATACTGAGAGATCTGAGGACAGGAAGTCCACAGTGGCTGTCTGATATGCACTGGAGCATGTCAGAGACCTGAGCCTCCACCGAAAGCAAAAGGTGGACATAGCTGTTGACGAAGTGGTGACACCACCCCGTTCTCTAGTAGCCCTCTGCCATCGGTGTTTTTATTGATATCTATTATAAATTAAGACCTTAAATCATGGGCTCTGGACAGATAGCTCAGTTCATAAAATGTTTTCTGTGGAACCTTAAGGAACTGAGCTTGATCCCCAGATAGAAGTTGTGCAAAAAACCTGGGTGTGGTGGCACATCCCAGAGTTGGGAAGGCAGACGCAAGAGGATCCCTGGTGCTCCCTGGCCAACCAGCCTCACCTAATCAGCAAGCCCCAGGTACCAGTGAGAGACCTTCTCAGAAGAAACAAGGTGGGTGGACAGCTCCTGAGGAATGACTCTTAAGATTGCCTTCTGTCCTCCACATGCATGTGCACGCAAGTGCATCCACAGGAACACATACCCAGATGTACATACATATCACACACAGAAAGTAATGCACAGAAAGTCACATCATGCACAAATCATGCAAACGTTCTTGGCAGTTGTCATCTCCTCAGAGCCTCCAGACTGGTGGGCCACCAGCTCCACTGAGCCTCTTAGTCAGCTGCACCAAGAGCAGCCGCCCTTCCAGTAGAACCTTCTGGGAAACCTCCTGCTTTCACGACTTAAATCACCATCTTAACAAGAAAGCACCAGACAACCAAAAACAAACAGATTCTGGTTTTCACCCAAGCTGGAGGAGTCTTTGCTGAGGCAGATCAAAGCTCTCCCAGCTCTTTCAATTTAATTATCAACTGCGTTTCTCAGCTCCTGGATTTGTAAGTCCCTTGAGACAAAAAGGTGCAAGAAGAGGCCGTCTGTGCCTTGGAGGTTGATTTCAAACAGGCCTCGGAGCTCTGCAGTGACAGGGCTGCTTCTGGTGGAAGAGATATGAGACCAAAAATGCTCTCGTGTGATGTCACAAGCAGAACCTCACAGACCTCCTGGAAGTTCTGGTCCATACACTTGTTTTCCATGGAGGGATGGAGGATTGACGGGCCAGGTGACCCTCCGTATAAAAATGTCCAACCCAGTGCCCTGAAGGAGGGACTCTCTTGAACTGCCTAGGGTTTGCTTTCCCAGACTAGTCCCCCACTGTTGGATTTGGGGTCCTTGGATGATGTTTGGCCAACCAAGGTGGCCAACCATTTGGTACACCAGCATCTTCCAGTCTTATAAATCTTACACTGAAGGTTCCCATCCCCATATCCCGTCATAGGGAGAGCAAGTGAGGAGATGGGTGGAGGCCAGTAAGAGTCACAGTGAAGGCATGTTATTAACTATGGCACCTGCAACAAGTGTGGGTTTGCTCACGTGGCAGGGTCTGATTCTCAATCCAAGAAGAGCCAAGGCGCCTCCAATGTAGGTTTTCACAGTCCAGCAAAGCTGCCTCCTCCCTTTGACCCATCCATCAGCCCCTCTGCATCTCACACCTCACTTCCTGGACCTACCTGCTCTTCTCCACACATTCTTTGCAAAAATATTTATTTATTTTATTTTATATGTATGAGTGCATTATCTACATGTATGTAATTGTACCCATTGTCGTGCAATGCCCACGGAGGTCAGAAGAGGGCGTCAGCTCCCCTGGAACTGGAGTTACAGATAGTTGTTAGCCGACATATGGGTGCTGAGAATTGAACCTGGATCCTCTGCAAGAGCAACCAGTGCTCTTAGCCCCTGAGCCACCTCTCTAACCCTCCACACAGTCTTTAGGACACCTGCTTGCCTTTCTTCTCCCTCTTAAATGTACCAGTAGTTCTCAAAGCTTGCTACAGAAAATCACATGAATTTCTTTCTTCTTGAAAACATCCCCTCCTTTTCTTTTCCCTCCCTCCACCAAAACATCGGCACCAAGTGGGCGTTACAGAGTTAAGGGAACCACGGGGGACAGGAAAGAGGAACTATTGGTGCATTTGACATGTGGTCCCTGACACTGGGGACGGTTGACTGAGGTCTTGCTGTGTGTTGAGTTCCATAATAAATTACTAGATTTCACTGGCATGTAAACAGGGGTTGCTTAAGTGTGTGCTGAGGACATGATCTAGAGATTTACTCCTTGATCAGAGGGTTGGGTGGTTATGGACATCTGGAAAGAGTACCACCACTTACCCATCTTCTGGAGGTTCCCAGAACCTCCCTGATATTTGCCTGTATACCTTTCCCCTCATTTACTGATCACTATGGAAAAGGAATTCAACTTGCCACCCCACTCCCACCCCTATGAAAGTCACAGAGTGCTCCTGATGGATCCTCCCTGGTTTAGGGGTATTTGTGATGATGTGGATGTGGATTTGATCATCCCTGGCCAGGAAACTTTGTACCCCAGACATAGGGTATAAGAAAAGACAGGCCAAGGACATAATGCCACAGTGGCAAAAAGGAGTCCAGACAGCATCCAGGGCTCCATGTGTGGGGAAGAGACTGAGGATGCAAAGTGACAGACAGGAGGGCTAGCTGCAGGAAAGACAGGACCTCTGGACGCTAGAGACCCGCAGCTGGGGACAGCGCTCCTGAGCCTAAGCCACGTGACTTCAGTGACTGGCAGAATGACCAATGCTTTTGGTCAATGACTAGAGAGAAAACACAAGCAGCTCAGTGCTACTCAGGGGGACTGACTTCCAAAGGCAGTCCTGGCTTCTAAAAAGCCCCCAGATCTACTTACTCTCTCAGGTTACCCTTCTCCATCACTCTACCCCTCTTCACTATAGTGATTTCTTAAATTGAAAGGAGACTTTGAAGGATCCAGATACGCCCAGAGGAAGCAACAGAGCTCTGACAGCTCGGGGATGGGTCCCTCCAGCCCAGGACCCGCCCAGCTTTCTGGCTTGGGGGCTCCTTCTGGATCTGCTTCCAGATCTACGGCTCCAGGCATTTTATTATTTTGTTTTTGCTGGTGGAACTTCTTAAAACAAACCCCAAAAAAGAGAAAACTCCTGCCTGAAAATGCATTCCTTTTAAAATCCAAGCAATGACTCACGGAGGATGTGATGGCATTTATGTTCCCTGCTAAGATGATTAGCTGCAGAAATTCTATTTTTGAAATGTAGATTTTTGTACCCCAAATATTCTAGAAATAAATTTTTAAAACTCAACACAAGGGGGATGGGGGAAGAATGACACTTCTATTTACGTATTTAGTATGATCTAAATATGTCCCATTTACCACTTTTGTATTTCATCACCTATTTTTAACACAGGATTAAAGAGGTTGAGAAAACTGTTCAATAAAGTTGCTCACTGTGTTTTATTTAAATAAGTCTAGTCTTTGTGTGAGGTATAATATAAAAAGTTCTGTTTTTCCCCAAATGTCCAGTGAGTGATGAATGAACAAATATAGACTGTCCTTCAGCCTTAAAAAGAAATAAAACTCTGACATTTGCTACAAGTACAGGTAAACCTTGAGAAAATTATAAGCGAAATAAGCCAGCCACAAAATGACAGATGCCGTGAGATTCCACTTGTGCGAGATCCTTAGTGCTGTACAATTCACAGAGACAGAAAATAGAACGGGGCCGTCAGGGGCTGGGGAGAGGGTATTATTTAATGAGTAGATAGTTTGAGTTTGAGAAAAAGTTCTGGAGACGTCTGGTGGAGACAGTCATACTGCAACATAAATGTACTTGGTGTTTTTGAAATGTGCCCCTAAAATGGTTGAAGTGATTTTACGTATGCAGGTTTCCACACAGTAAATGTGCTGCGCTTTCTCTGGGAGCAGACTTGGAGGAACATTGGTGGCCCACGGTGCCCTCCTGCTTAGTTCTCTTCTGCCAATACTGCTCTTCTGGAAATGACCAAGTGATTCACTCTTCAAAGCCAACAGTTTAACCAGGCCTGTCCCACTTCATCACAGACCCGATGGGGCAAGATGGCTTTCTAAAGGCCACACGATGGGTGGACAGTCAGCAGGGAACAGGTACCGTTGTCCTTCCTAGGTGGGGAAATCTCAACTGTAGAAACATCATGACCCTCTAAGATTTGTGTGGTTACTGTGGCCTTTCCCCAAGTTTACACACCTACCCCTTTATTCTTATGTGATAAACCTCCCATGGCGGTGCTTTCAAAGCAGCTCGGCCATAGACCAGGCTATAAAAATCAACCGTAATCTAAATCCACCCTTTCATGGTTAGCTGTGTGGGAAGCCGGAGTCTTTAAGAAAAGTTTTGTGAGATAATTTGTGATAAGTCCTACAACACAGTTGCTTATGATAAAGGACTTTATGAGTGTTTGTTCAACAACAATGACCCTTACTAAGCTGAAGCTGGGAGATGTAGTCAGTTGTTGGAAACTTAAATAGAAAGTGCATCAGTATAAAGATCCTATAGAGCTTCGTTTTGGAAGGGACTTTCTGGGGTAAACGCCCTTCCCATACATAGTTATCTTCCACGTAGGGAGCATTGCACATTTCAGGATTGAATGTTAAAGGTTGCATACAGCAGGGCACATAGCCAGTGTAGTATTCCAAAAATAATCCCTGTGAAGTATATCATAACCCTTAATGTGTCCAAAACAGCAAGTTTTTCTCTTTGAAATCATCAGATAGATTTGGATAAAATAAGATAACTTTTAGAATGCTAAGTCATCAAACACAGATTAACTGTCAGGTAAAGTTAACAAAGGAAAAAGGTTCCTGCATTACACACACACACACACACACACACACACACACACACAGAGGCAATTCTGTCTCCTTTGGAGTAAGTTTGGAGGAGTGTTAACTTAGGCCTGCTGGTTAGACTGTTTCTGTTCCCACCTTTCCCCCAAGTCTGTGCACCCTCAGGGCTAAGGAGACCAGGAACTAAATAAAACGTCAATTCCCATCAGTCTCCAGGAAGCCACATCAAGAACACCTCTTTGGCCAGACCTGGGAGAGGCATTGCATTCAATGCCAATCCGAAAGGCCAGCTGAATTCTGCCACATGGAACACAAGGACACCAGCTGGCTGCTGTGTTTGCCCACCGGCCACCATGTTTGCCACCCATGTTACACAGGGAGAGAGAGAGGTAGTCTTCACTTGAGATGCACAGGCTCTGTTGCATTTAAACATCTCTTCTTTGTTCTGTACAGTGGGAAGGAAGGAGGTCCTAAGGGAAGGCCCGGGAGAGCTCTTCCAATGAAGTCTACATCTTGTGATCATGGAAGGCAAACAACACAGAGCTAAGGACAGTGAAACCAGCCCTGAGAGCACCCTAGGGGAAACTAGCTGGCTCATAGGATGCCCACGTGGGTGGCCTTTGCGTTGCCGTGGAGGGTGCCTGGCACCAGCGAGTCCCTGGCCTTTGGGAACTCCCCTGGCTGTGAAAAGACAGACAGGTAGGTAGAGCTGCCAGGTGAAGCCACCACTCAGACCTCCTCTCTTCCTCCTCTGCCATCTGAGACTCCCATTGCCTGAGGTCCCTCTTCCGTGAGACACTATAGTGAGGCTAAGCAGGGGTGAGTGGCGGGAGAATCATGCATTTTTTAACGGGAGGTTGTCTAGGCCTGTGGGCTGTGTAGACAATTGGCTCAAAGGGAACTTCTGGCATTGGGATTCACATCCTTTGGGTGAATTCACATCCTCTCCCTCCTCCTCTTTCTCTCTCCCTCCTCCCTTTCCCCTTCTTCCTTCTCTCTCCTCTCCAACCCTCGCTCCACTCTCTCCCACTCAACTACTGACTGAGTCCCTGCCCTGAGCCGGGGGTATTGGGAATCCACAGCAAACAAGATAGAAGACCTCACACTGGTAGAGCTAAGGGAAACAAGCACTAAATAAATAACAGGTTTAACATAACAGCAATTGGTATGAAAAGAAACCAAACAGGATGATGTACTGAAGAACAGAGGACAAATAATTAGGCCAGAGCCAAGCTAGACCTCAGTGAGGAAAAGAAGCAGGCTCAGAGAAACACAAGGAAAAGACTTTGTTTGGAGAAAGCATCAAGCACGAAGGCCCTGTGCTCTGTGCTCAGGAAGCTCTGAGGTAGTCAAGAGGAAAAAGAAGGGGTCTGAGTTTGCAGGAGGCTGTGTAGGGCTCCTCAAGCCTAGCATAATGGTAGAGGAATGAAGATGGTGTCCGTGTGCCCCTGCAATGCTGTAGGTTTTTATCTGAAGCCTGACAGCTGGGCTGTGAACAATCTAGAAGGTCTGAATGTCCAGGAGCTGACAGGAAATCCTGTCTGTGAGGCTGGCTGTCATCTTGCATGTGGCTGAAAAGGCTTATCCCCTCTGCGGCATGCGTTCACCTTAAACATCACAAGACCTTGTTGCTTATCAGTGGAAGACCACAGTCTAATCAACAAAGGAGATGGTTGAGATACCAGCCTGTCCTTTTGCCCAGTCAACTTTACTTTTTCTCTGTTCCCATAGTACCCCCTTATCTATGGTTTTGATTTCTAAGACTTGAGTTATCTGAAGTCAGCAGTGGTCTGAAATATTACATGGAAAATTCAAGAAATAATGTTTTAAATTGTGTGGGGTTTTTTTGGAGCGGCTGTATCCCATCCTGGATATGAGCTACTCTTATGTCTGCCGTGTCCACACTGTATGTGCTACCCTCCTCTTGGTCACTCAGTAGCTACCTCCATTATCAGATCAACTGACAGGGAGTCAGTGCTCCTCCAAAGGACTCTGTACTAGCCTCAGATTCATGCATCCACTATGGGTCTTAGAACATAGCCATATTACGTGAGCAGACTACTGTGTTTCATTATACCACTTCCCCAGTGGGGAATAATCTCCCTCCCAATGGATACTGGGAATTTCCAAAGACCTTCTTGATCAATACCAATGGGAAGAGGTGCCATGGCATCTAACAGAAAGTCAGGGAAGCTGTTGGCATCATGCCTGCACACCACAGACCCAGTAGAAATGATCACACCTAAAACAATATGTGGAAAAAGGAGGATAATGGTCTCAAAGGTAATGAAAACGGTTTTGTTCCAGAAAAAAAAAAGAGAGGCTGGAAAGGTAAAGAGCTTGCCAGGCAAGCATGAGGACCAGAGTTTGGATCTAGAGAAGGCACATGAAACGGATGCAACAGCACTCTCCTGTGATCCCAGTGCTCCTACAGGGATGTGGGAGTCAGAGACAGGAGAGCCCCTGAAGTTCACAGGTCAACGAGCCTGCCATATGCAGCTGTGAACAGAGACTCTACCTCACACAAGGTGGAACATGGGGATCAACACCTGAGATTGTCCTCTGACTCCATACACACACCATGGTATATGCATGCCCACACTCACACAAACACACACACACACACACACACACACACACACACACACACACACACTGGACACACATGCACACACAAGATTTATTTAAGATCCATAATAAAGCTGGCTCAGCTTCTTTCAAAATCAGACACCTTCCCATTTAGTCACACATTGAAAAGCAAGTGAGTTTCTATTTTGGTCCACAGATGGATTATGGGTCCATTTGTCTGGTTTGCTGGCCCTGACACATCACAGACAGTGACGTGTAGACTCTTGTGTGTCAGGAGAATCTCCAGCATGAGCAGAAGCATAACATGGGCAGAAAAACAGCCCTCACCTCTGGGGCCATCAGAGCTTCTGGAAGCTGGATCACAGTCAGCAAGATCCTCCCCATGGGGTGTGACTGAACCTGAGGCTTGAAGCTATAGGGCCTCCCTGGAATTGTGGGTTCACTTTTTAACTCTACCCCCCAATACCTGGATGGTAGAGTGTAGTTTGCATTGGTAAATGTCCTTAGATATGTCATCGGTGTTACTACTCAACACAGTTGTTACGGGACTTCATGTATTGAAATCCTCACCTCCCCACTGATGCAGATGACTATGTTTGGAGATAAGATCTTTAGTGAGGTGACCAATGTAAAATGAATCATTGATATCAGTGCCCCAGTCCAGTCATCATAAGAGATCAGGACCCTGATATGCATGGAGAAACATCCACATGAGGGCAGAGGGACATGCCATCTGCAAGCCAAGGGAAGGGACCTTCAGAGAGACCAGCCTATAACCCCTTGATCTTTGGCTCACAGATTCCAGAACTGTGGGAAAGAAAGTTTTGGTTGTTTACTCTTCCAAGTCTAGGATACTTTGTTATAGCAGCTGTAGAAAACTGGTCTAACAGTCTTAGAGATATGAGCGTTCAGAAAGTCTACGCTGCAAACTGTCACCCAGAACCACCATTTCCCTTACAGATGTTCTGAGAAGAAGCTCGGACTCTGATTGCTATCAGAGATGGACATCACTTTGCAAAGAAGTTAGTTGGCATGGTGTAACTGGATTCCTCTTGCTGTTGTAACAACTTACCGTCATCTTGGAGGTTTAAGACAGCAGCAGTGTGCTCTCCGGCTGTTGTCCAAGTCAGCTTTGCTGTCTTACAGGGTCAGCCCCTTCTGAGGCTATAGAGAACCCACACTTGTGTTTCCAGGCATCTGCCCCGACATTCCATACATCCTTTGGCTCATAGCCCCTTCCTTCTCCCACTTGCAACGCTAACAGCATAGCATCTTGTCTCAGCGATGAGGTGGCTGACTTCTCTTGGGTTTGTGTCACACTTGCTCTGCTGACCTCTTACAAGGACACGTGTAGTTGCATTTATTACAAGCTTGATGATCTGGGACAATCTCACAGAGCAAGATTCTTAATTTAATCACATCTGCAAGGTCTTTGCTACATAAAGTGACACAGCCACTGGTTCTAGGGATTAGGATGTGGCTATCTCTGGAGTGAATGGAGACAACTCTTCAGTCCAGCACAACTGGCCTCCTCTCCTAAGTATACTTTTCCCTTCCATAATTTTCTACCTAAGTCTTCAATATCTAGCCCCTAACTTTCTATACCCAAGATCTTTCTCCCACACTTCTAAGAGCAGCTGAAAGATAACTTGCAAGGCCCTCTCCCCCACATGGGCTGCCACATGAAGTCCACCCTTCTCATGAATTCCAAGAGCCCAACACAACAGAGTCCAGCCCATCAGTATCTCTCAGGAAATGCAATATCTAGAACACAGAAGACACCGACCCTAAGAAGAGCAGGCCCCTGTTCCTTACTGACACAGGCCATGTGTGTGCTCCAGCATCTGTCTTCTACCTATAAGAACCTGAGGCTTTTAAGGACACAGGGCTTCAAATGTACAGCTGTTGTTTTCCAGGCTGGGAAGGCAATGAGTCACAAAGACCCTCCTGATGGTTGGTTTTAATTGTCAACTTGCTGTGATCTGGAATCACCTAGGAAGAGAGCTTAACTGAGCCATCTTCTAGATCAGGTGGGCCTGTGGACAGATCTGTAGGGTACTGCCTTGAGTGTGAGTCCACTGTGGGCAGCACCATTCCCTGGGTTTGGGTCCTGGACTGTGACTAGAACTGAGTGCTAAGCACACGCGCATTTATTTCTCTCTGCTCTTAACTGGGAATGTGACGGGACTGGCCACTTCAAGTTCTTCCACTGTGACCTCCACAGTGATGGTGTATAACCTGCAATTGGGAGCTGAATGAACTGTGTCTCCCTAAAGTTGCTTTTTATCACAGCAACAGAAATTAAACAAGACTGCCCACTTCTTCCTACTTCAGGTGGGGGAACAACAGGGAGGAGCGGGGAGAGAGACTTTGAGATGGAGAGAGGCATGTATGGGATGATGGGAAGCCCAGGAGGAAACGAAGTCGTTTCCCACATCAAAAGTTGGAGCAAGATAAAGGTCTGGGCTGGGCTCCAGTATCATCAGCCATTCCAGAAGAAATATTTTCTTGCAATAGCCAAACTTGTACATGTTTGAGGTTAAGAAAATAACCAGTCTTCAAGACACAGCCATGTTTCAGGTGAAAGGGAAAAGGGTGATTCCATCAAACCAACCACGAGCAAAATCAGAGCCAGGCTGCACCACAGTGCTTTAGAGGTGACGTAGGTTTTCACCAGACACCTTTCCTCCCTTACCTGAACTCTCTCTTGCTCTCTCTGTATCTCTCTCTCTATATATATATATGTGTGTGTGTGTGTGTGTGTGTGTGTGTGTGTGTGTGTGTGCATGCATGCGTGTATGTGAGTACTCGTGTATGCAGAGGCCAGAGATAGGCATCAGGTGTCTTCCTCTACCCCATCCACTTTATTTTTTGAGACAGGATCTCTCACTGAACTTGGAGTTCACTGATTCTGCTAGACTGGCTGATTGGCAAGTCCTCAGTATCCTCCTGTCTCTGCCTGTCCAGCACTGGGGTTAAAGGCACACACTGCCATACTTAGCTTTTATTTAGATGCTGGGAATTGCACTCAGGTTTCAATACATGTTTGCACAGCAAGCACTTTTCCCAAGTGAGCCACCTCCCCAGCCCCTACCTGCATATTCTCCATGGGATGTTGCTGCTCCTAAGGGGACAAAGTGGCCCTTGAGGGGTGAATAAATCTTAGTCACATATTAGCAAAGTTATACTCTTCAATGCTAATACTTCTCTTTGGGAAGAAACTAAATGAAATGTAAATTGGTTTTACTTAATCTTTTCCTGGAGTGTCACTGAGATATGTTTCATTTCCATGACAAATGCCTCCCGCACCTCAGCTTCCAGAGGGAGAAGGACAACCGGGCTCACAGTTTCAGAGGCTACAGTCCATGCTCCATCAGCCCGCTGCTTCCTTCTGGGCCTGTGGTGAGGCAGCACATCCTGACCGCAATGTGAGGTGGAGAAAAACCCTCTCTTCTCATAGGACAAAAGCAGAGGAACGGGGTGGAACCCCAGTACCCCCTCAAGGGCATGGCCCTAATGACCTGACTTCCTCTCACCACACTCCACTTCCTACAGGCCCCACCACCTCCAGCTGCACCACTAGTTTAGGATTAAGCCTTCGGATTAACAAGGCCTTTGGTACGCGGTCCTGAGGAAGACAGTTCGGGGCCACGGCAGGGACGGTGATGACAGAGGAGAGCCATGCCGTCCTAGACACCTCGTGCCCCCTCATGGCCCCTTCCTTCTGTGTGCTGAGAAGCCCTGCAGCTCACGTACACAGAACATCAAGAGATTACGACTCTGATGGAGGAAATGTTCTACCAACCAGCTCCCAAGCCAGGGTGTGAATGTGCAGGAAGGAGGTGGCGCAGGAGAGGACTGCTGCCCCTCTGTGCTCCAGCCTGGCTCCATCCCTGGATCCTATCGCAGGAAGCCCTTCTCCTCTCTCTCTCCTCCCTGACCATGGCTTCTGCCTAGTTGCCAGCCCATCGCCAATTGGTCACCTGGCCCTGCTGGAGTGCTACTGACTCTGCTGTGACACCACTCTGTCCTTGTTGACTCTAGGTTAGTCGCCTCCTCATGCTTCCCAAGAGGGCCACAGGATGCGTTGATAACCCACAGCCCTGGATCAGCTTTCTGGTTGCTGGCACAACAACTACACAGAAATTGAGTAGCTTTTAAAACGTACAATTTGGGAAATGTACATGTACATTTCTCAGTTCTCAACAGAGGCTCGATGAATTAAACTGACAAAAGGCTGACAAGAGAAAACCCAACAGCAGTGTGTTCATGAGTTCCTGCCATTGACTTCCCCATAGTGACAGACTGGAACCTGGAACTGTGACTAAAATAAGCCCTTTCTCCCTTAAGTTGCTTTTCATCAGGGCATTTTATCACAACAGGATAAAAGAAACCAGGACAGTATCATCCTAACTACAGGACAGTCCATCATATAGAGAAGTAACCAGACAAAGGAGACTGTGAGTCCCCAGGGGTGGCAGGTCACAGGAAACAAATACACAGAAACACCATGGTAGGCCAGAGTCATTACACAGAAACACCATGGTAGGCCAGAGTCATTACACAGAAACACCATGGTAGGCCAGAGTCATTACACAGAAACACCATGGTAGGCCAGAGTCATTACACAGAAACACCATGGTAGGCCACAGTCATTAGTGATGATCACATCAAGGACACATAGAAAGTGTCTAGCATCACCTCAGCTGATGAGCTTCTATCCTTCCTCACAAAAGGCGCAGGGACACCTTTACAAATTCACATCCTACTTTTAAACAACAAAGTGGAAGGCAGGCAAAGAGCTTTCCTTAAACTCTTGATTCTTAGTTGCTCCAAATAAGCCAGATGCTAAAGCCACGTACCATGGGGTAGGAGATTCTTCTGTCTACCCTAGACATACCCAGATAATCCAGATGTGTTAGTCAGCTCTCCATTACTATAACAAAATGCCTGAGATGGTAACCTAAAGAGGAAAGGTTTGTTTGGGCTCACGGCTTTGGAGGTTTCAGTCCATATTTGGTTGGCTCATTGCTTGAGGCCTACAGAATGCACAGTGGAGGGAATTGCTGGCCTCATGGAGGCTGTGAGGCAGAGAAGGGGAAGAGACTGGAATCCCACCATCTCCTTCAAGGTCATGCTCTGGGTAAACTGAGGCCTCCCACTAGGCCCCACCCCTTTAAGGATCTACTACCTCCCAATAGCACCACAGACTGGGAACCAAGCCTTTAACACATGGGTATTTGAGGGAACATTCCAGAACCAGACTGTATCACCAGGAGAATCCCCATCATCACACAATTTAATGACAACTGTTGAGTCTCTTATTTTTTTAATATTTTTTAAATATTTTATTTATTATTTTTATTTTATGTGTACAAGTGTATTGCCTGCACGTATGTGAACACACCTGTCATGCAATGCTGCGGAGGTCAGAAGTGGGCTTCAGATTCCCCTGGAACTGGAGCTAAGGACAGTTTGTAGCCATCATGTGGGTGCTGGGAATCGAACCCAGGTCCTCTGCAAGAGCAGTCAGTGCTCTTAACTGCTGAGCCGTCTCTCCAGCCCCTAGTCTCTTATTTTAGAATGCAGCATATTCACAGGTTCCAGAGATTGGGATTGGGTCTCTTCAGAGGAGGGGTGAACAGGAGCATTCATCAGCACCCCCAGGCCTTACAGCACAGTTCTGACACCAAGGCACCTTATTGGACAGCCAGTCTGGAGGGCACACACCATTGGTGGTAGACAGAGTAGGCAACCAGGGTCACAACCCAGAGTGTATATCAGGAGATGCTTCAGAAAACTGGGTTATGGTGGGTGTTCCCCTGGATACCATCTGCGAAGTCTGCCCTGGATGCTTCCCAATGGGATTTTTGGTGTTGAGGAAAACCTCACGCTAAAGGGTTAAAGGTATATGGTGTGGATGGTGTTGGAGACACAGAAGGTACTTACCCCACTGAAAGCAAATAAGCAAGCAGGGTGCAAGTTGCCAGGACATGGAAAACAGTAGACAATGCTCCGTATCCCTGTAGCCCTGACCCGTCCTTTCTTCTGAGGTCTGTATCACATCCTTTCAGCAATGAGGTCACTGCTGTGGTCCCAGCAGCAGCAGCCTAGCAGATTGTGGTCACTCTGGGTGTACTTGGTATGGAGTTTAGCATTAACTCATCTCTCTCCCACCCATGAGATTGTTTTTTCCCTCTAAAAGCATGCTTTTAAAGAAGTCATTCCCAAACAGTCACAGGGACCTCGAATACTAACAAACACATCATTAAGTCTATATATGACTTCCTTCTAGGACGTTCTGTCCAGATACAGGAGACGGTGAGAGCATTTGTTTTCAGACCACCCTCCTTACAGCCCCACTAACCCCCCACTTTATTAAATTGCCTTAAGGTAAAGAAAGCAAAGTCAGAAAGATGTTCCCCTTTGCTTTCCTTAGCTCAGCAAAGCTAAATCGCTCCAAAAGTGGAGGACAACTTAAGACATGTCTTCATTTTCCTATTTTGTGTGCGAAATAGGAAGTGCATTGCCCTCTCTGTTAGTTGCTTCTCTTGTTGCAGTGAAAATATCTGACAAAACAAAGGTAAGGAAGAAAGGGTTTATTTTGGTTCCCACCTTGATGGTATAGTCTCCCTGGAGGGAGCCTGAGGCATAAGGGGAGAGAGAGACTAAGGGAGAGAGACAGAGGGAGAGGGAGAGAGGGAGAGAGGGGGAGAGGGAGAGGGAGAGGTTTGATGGTTCTCAGTTCACCTCCTCCTTTGTATCCAGAACCCTAACCGATGGGATACTGTCACCCATATTTAGAATGGACCTTCTCTCCTCAGTTAGACCTTCCTGGAAACACCCACATAGACATGCCCATACGTGTGCTTCCTAGGTGATTCTAAATTCGGTCAAGATGACAGTCTGATTGAGATTAACCACCATAGCCTCCAAGGGTCTGGTTGATTATTCCAGAGCAAAGTCCCTCTCCTCTGAGGAACAAACAAACACATCCAGAGAATCTTCAAGGCCAGTCCAAGCCTGTCCCAACCAGCTTGCTACCAGTACCCACATCACTACATTTCAAGTGTTGCGTGCAGGGGACTGACTGGTATCCACAGAAAGGCATGTCGAAGTTCTAACCCCTGGTACCTGTGAGTGTGGCTCTATTTGTAAACATGAAGTCATACAGGGGAGGTGTTTTTCTTAGTGATAGGTGTCCTAAGAAAAACCTGACATTAGCAGGGTCGCAGGTAAGATGTTGTGGCGAGGACTGTGGGTCTATAGGGATTCCCTACAAGCCTCAGAACACCAAGGATATTTGGCAATCGCCAGAAAATGGTAAGAAGGATTCTACTGGGGTCCCCAGGAAGGAACTGGCTGGTTTGCAGAACCCATTCACCGCCATCCTATGACTGTGAGAATGAATTTCTGCTGTCTTAAGCCCGGGAGTCAATGAGGTTTGCTACAGTAACCCCAAGAAACTCATATACTGTTAGGCCCTGAAATGCCCCCTTGGCATACTTTAACTCTGAAGTCATTGTCTGTTATTAATACTCTTACTGTGTGTGTGTGTGTGTGTGTGTGTGTGTGTGTGTTCGTGTTCGTGTGTGTGCAGGTGCACATCAGAGGTCAACCTTGGGTGTTGTTCCCTAGGCACCAATCACCTTGTATTTTCCTGTATTTCTGGTTTGGTTTTTAGATAGCGTCTCTCTATGTAGCCCTAGCTGGCCTAGAACTTGCTATGTAAACTCACAGAGATCCGCCTGCCTCTGCCTCCCAAGTACTGGGTTTACAGGTATGCACCATCACACCCAGCCTACCTTGTGTTTTGAGACAAGGTCTCTCAATGGCCTAGAATTTGTCAAGTAGGCAAGACTGGATAGTCAGGGAGCCCCAGGGATCTTCCTGTCTGCCTCTCCAGTGCTGGGAATACAAGAGCGTGCTGTCATGCTCTCCCCTTTCTATGCAGGTTCTGGGTATGGAACTCAGGTCCGTGTACCTTCAAGGCGATCGGTTTATCAACTGAGCTACCTCCCCAGCCCAAGGCTCTTATTGTTAATTCACTTCTGTTTCTCCCGCTTGAGTCTGAGGTTTCCCCCTCAGCCCAATTTAAGCTGTAAGTTCAAGGAAGGAGCACAAAGACCTTAGGATTTTACCAACTCCAACAAGCTGTTTCCCACCTCTGCTCACTCCCCCCAAGTTCTTTTAAAGTAAGCCAGACCACCCGGAAGGATGCGAGACAAAGGCAAAATGGTCCAGTAGATATTGTCCATGAACACCTGGGCCAGAGATGCAACACAGAGCGTGTGTCGGGCCCCTATACAGCCCGACTCCCTCCACGGAGTGTAGCCTCTAATGTCAGGTCCTCACCATCTAAAGCAATTAGACGTTCTTCTTTCCATAGGGGTGGGGTGTCTGAGCAAGGATCCCAGCTTATGTCTCCTGCTCCGAGATCATATGTGGATTAACCCCACAACCTGGGGTCATGTACCCCCTCCACCTGTGCCCTGTGTGACTGTGCAGCTCACTGTCATAAGACCACCAGCTCACATGTTTTCCCTTAGTGGAGGCCCTTGCTACCCTCCCCCAGCTTCTGACCCATGCATCTTGGGGACTGAGACGCTGTTCTACCACATCTCTCCAGGGAAAATAAGAGGTTGGCAAGGTCTCCACAGTGTGAGAACCACAGTTTTAGAGAGACATGGAACAGTGTCGGGTGGAGCCACATCCTGGCCCCTCAGGCCCTTGAAGAATGAGAAAAAAAGTCAAGTGTTGGGCCCCTCCTGCCCTGTCTTTCTCAAGCAGCTCCCTCTGGAAGATAGTGTCCTGAGTACTCTGACCTACACCTCCATGGGAACTGCCTTCACCCTCCGGCGCTGAGGTCTTCTGTTTCTAGAATGACACTCACCAGTGTTGTGTCATACGGGAACGGGCTCTGGTACTTTTGCTCCATCAGCAGATGCTGCTGTGCCATTTCCCCTCGTTTCCCAGTCATCCCTGTCTGATCCTTTGGGAGTGATTTTGCTATACAGTGTTTGTGTTTCTGTCTTTCCACTAGACTCTTGGGGACAGAGCTGTGCCTTCCACCCTTGGGTCCCCAGCACTTAGTGTATGCTTGGCTCATCAGAAGGCAATCGTCATGGTGATGGAAGAATGACAGTAGAAGCTATCATTTACAGAGCACTTCCTGCTAAGCCTGCGCTGAGCACTGTGTGTGTGTGCTTATGATTCTCCAACATCTCCAACATACCCTTTAGAAATCTTTGGAAGTATAAGATATGAAACACTGGACATAGTTAGCGTGTACACATGTACCCATGATACCCTCCCCAGTCAGGTCCCTACCAAAAGTCTCCATATGGTCATCTGGAGACAGAGACAGAGAGAGAGAGACAGAGAGGGAGACAGAGAGAGACAGAGAGAAATGTTCACCATGAGATCTGTCCTTTTAAAATACTTTAAAAGTTCATGATTCTGATGACAAACTGAAGGTCCAAACTGAGCATCAACTCAATTAAACTTACTCATGTTGTGCAACCACACTTGATACCCCCTGAGTAACACTCCCTGTTCCCCTCCCTCCAGCTCCCACAACCACCACTGCTTCTACACGTTTGATGATTTTAGATCTCCTTAAGCAGAACCATGCTGAAATTATCCTTCAGTGGCCAAAGCACTTCACATCCCCCCTCCACCTTGTGTTGTGAGCTCTCAAACTATCTCCATTCTGAAAATGAGGGACCTGAGGCCCAGAAAATGAAAGAATGTCTCTCAGAACATTGCTGACCTAGTAGAGTTTTCTTTGATGCCTTCCTCATACCCAGTTAGTCCTTAGGCTCACTGCCAACAACTGTAGACAGGGACCACTTTGCTTTCCAGGGAATGGCAGTTAGACTGGAGCTATCCCTCTCCCTCTCCCTGTGTCTGTCTGTCTGTCTGTCTCTCTCTCTCTCTCTCTCTGCCTCTCTCTGTATCTCTTTGCCTCTCTCTCTCTCCCTCCCTCCCTTCCCCCTTTTCCCCTCCTCCCACTTCAAGTTCAAGGACATGAATTCCCAGCCTCACTGGAGAGGTGCATCTCTGTGTGTATACAGGAGCTTACGTGCATGTGCACATACTGAGCCAGGTATGAGCCAGAACCCTGTTAGGAACACACATCACAAGGCACCCCCTGTCCTTAGAGGCTTATTCATCTGAACTTGGGCTCAGCCTTAAAGTCTATGTTTACGTTGTGATGGTTAATCAATATTGGCAACTTGACTTTATCTGGAATCACCTGGAATCACACCCCTGGATGCATCTGTGAATTTCTCAGGTTAACTGAGATGGAAAGACCCACCCCGAATTGGTGGACAGCACCGTTCCATGGGCTGGGGTCCCAGACTGCATAAAAATGGAAGGTGAGCCGAGTACCAGTGTTTGTCATGCTCTGCTTCCTGACCTCAGATGCAGTGTGACTGGACGTCACCACCATGATGGACTGTATCCCCTCAGACTATGAGACAAAACAAACCCTTCCTCCCTTAAGTTGCTTCTGGTCAGGTGTTTGGTCACAGCAACAAGAAAAGTAAGTAATGCACGTGTGTGTGTGTGTGTGTGTGTGTGTGTGTGTGTGTGTGTGTGAGTATGGTCATTTACATTCCTCCAAACAGAGCTGTGTGTTCCAGGCAGTTTTCATTTTGTTCATCCTGTGAAGTACACATAAAACTTTATAAGTTTTTATTATTCCCAAAAGCACCCTCTGGTTATGTTTTACATTTGTATGAAAATTTACCAAGTCGCCTTCACCTCCTGGGTTGTTCCTAGTCACTCTGTGTCTAGAAGCCACCTTCCCCTTTTCCCACAGAGGAGACTAAAAGTGCCAGCTCTGTCCACAGCACAGCTGTAGGGTGTGACTCAGTGACTATAGAGCCCACTCATTAATGTTTGGCCACTGTTTCTAGAAACTGTTCAAGGAAGTTCCTTATTCAGTGTTCTCAGTTTATCTTGACCTCTCTCTACCTCAGGTATCAAGGGTCTATGCTTCACAGACAAGGAAGTGAAGATCAGAGGGTTAACTTGACTCCTGTCACATGACCAGCATAGTAGCCATTGAACTTGGGCTTACCTGGTCTGCTGGGGAGTCTTGTTGGGCTGACCTTCTTCATCCTGAGTTCCAAAGGTGTGTGTACAGACCAGAAGGGCGGCCCATTGGAGGATCAAATCTGTGCCTGCCTTTCTCAAAAGGTGGCTGCCATGGCTAGGCGGAGAGGCCAAAGCTCCCATCAGTGTGTGGAGCAGGGCTTAGCAAGTTCAGGTCTCCTTGTGGGTCTGGGCAGGACCCCGTGGGACTGAGGCATTGCCCAGACTCAGTGTAAGGGAGGCTCCCTACAGTCAGGACTCTGCAACACAGGGACCCACCCCTACATACACACCCTCCCCCATACACACACATGCATGGCCACTTGCCTTGGGGTCTCACGACTGCACGCACACAGACACACTTCACACAGTCTGAGTCTTCACAAACACCCTGGTTATGAAATTAGGGATATTTTTCACTCACCCCATTGTACAGGTGAGTTAACTAGAGGTTCTGAGGGGAGGTACCTCTTCAACAGGGGTGGCAGAGCTGAAATTCCTACCACCTGCACCACCACATCGCCCCAAGAAAGGGAGGTAGGGACACACTCAGATTCCACACTGATCCTAGAGCTACCTTGGAATGACCATGTGTTTCTGCTCATTTGAGAGGTCTTGGTCATTACTGTCAAAGGTGAGGAGGTGGGTGGAGAGCTGCTGCCGCATAGAAGTATATTCACATGCAATAGTATAATACCAAATAGCTCACGTCCCTTGCTACAAAATGCAAAGTGTGGAAGGGAGTATGTAGCCCACCTGGTGTTTTGCACATTCAAGCAAAGGTTCCACTTCCTCCAAGTAGACACAGGTTGTTCATCAGGCCTGGAGACTGATGCAAGGCAGACTCTTGAACCCTCTTCCAGGCGGCGGGTGCAGGGCACAGCCCGTGCAGCTGTACGTAGCAGCCCTGTGAAGGAAGAGGCCAGTGTTGGGCACCATGAACTGGAGGCAGCTTTTGCTCTGATTGGTTTTAGCAAAATGCCTAGCAGCTTGGAGTAAAGGGGAGGGAGGAGAAACAGAATCAGCCCAGAGCCAGCGGCAAAACTGGTGGCTTTTCCTAGTGTCTCTCTGGGGCTAGAAGTGCCTCTGTCTGTCTGTCTGTCTGTCTGTCTGTCTGTCTCTTTCAGTTTTGTTCCTCTCCCTCCCCTCTCCCTCCCCCCTCCATCCTCCAGTATTAAATTCATAGCCACGAACAAACACTGTGCTCACGTAGCTGATGTCTCAGAACCACAGAGGACTTAACGGCAAGAACTCCATTCACAGAGCAGGACTGAATGCCCCCAATTGTCCACCGACACGTTGCCCTGGCAACGTGACCCGCAGCTTCCTGCCTCACTCCCACGCCCCACGCTCAGCATCACCTTCGTTACCCTCAGTAACACCGCAGGTTATTAAAGCTCTTTAATGAACTCAGCTCTGACACGGGGCTTTTCATCACCGTCACCCAAAAAAGAGCCGGGAAACCTCGGCAGCTGCACCTGCCGCCTCTCCCTCTCAGAGGACAGCCGGAGATCCGAGCTGGTCCTTCCTCACATTTTAGCCATTTGAAATTTATGTCCAAATAGCATTTGATGAGATTCGAAGGAAAGAGTCACAAAGCCACTCTGGGTTTCTTGTATAAGGCACGAGACACCCTTTACCTCCCAAGGCACAGGAAATTAATGTGAACACCCATCCCCTCTGTCAGCAAGAAGTTGACTCAGTCTACTCTGGCTGCTACAACAAAATGCCCTAGGCTGGGCAGCTTATAAACTGTAAAAATGGATCTTTTGCCATTCTGGGGGCCCAAAGTCTGAGACATAGGTACCAGGAGAGTCCGCCTCTGGTAGGGAGCCACTTCCTGGTAGTTGCATGTTCCTCACTGTGCACACCTGGTGGAGGGATGAGGAGCCTCTCTCAGGCCTCTCAAACTGCTTTCACTCCTGAGCGGATCCCTGCCTGGTGTTCTACTCACCTTCAAAGACCTGACCTCCCCAGACCATGTCTTTCAGCACAGAGGAGACACACACCAGGGCATTGCAAAACTCTGTAAGTTGTTAGACATGTCCAGGGAGGACAGAGTCTGTGGCTGATGAGCCAGCCCCGGCCTTCCTAGAGGAGGCAAGGGGCAGGAAGGAAGGAAGCGAGAAGGGATTTAAGGGACCCACCATGAAGGCAGGGGCTCTCAGCTTGCTCCAGGGACCCAAGTGGGAAAACTCAGACACACACACATGAATGCACACTTTTCTTCCCAATGGTAGCTAACTGAAATGTGTAACAGTCACAGGACATGCTAGCCATCCTGCGCACAGTAACGGTCACAGGTCACCTCACACCATGTACTGTCCACATCGTATTCATATTCCCCTTTGCTATAATCTTGCTGAAGTGACTTGAACCCCTCCCCAGGCTCTGATGTGGCTGTGGTTATGACAGAGGACATATGTTGCCCTGACATTTGCTTTTTGAAAAACTTCTAAAACTTCAATGTTCTCTCAGTTTTCATACACGTACAAAAGGAATTTTAGTTCTTTTCTTAACTTCTTACCCTCTCTCCCCCTCCCTCCTTCCCCCACTGAAATCCTTATTTTTCTCAACAGTTCCCTTCCTAGCTCCACATCTTTGTTTTGTGTGTGACCCACTGAGTTTAGACAGGGCTGTATTTGTGAGCATGGGCGGGAGGTAATTTACCGGAACATTGGGCAATGTATCAGTGGTTACACCACTGACGAGAACAACCCCTCTCCCCGCAGCCACCCTTAACTGCCAGCAGTTCCTCAGGGAGGGTACAACCTCATGATGAAATGTTCACAGGCCCAACATTGTGCAGGTCTTGTACAGGTGACCACAGCTGCTATATGTTCATGAGTGTACCAACCGAGTCATACCTAGAGGTCACTGTTTTGAAGCAGTCCTCCCTATCCTCTGGCTCTTAAGATCTTTCTGGCCCCTTTCTCATGATGCTCCCAGAGCCATGGGGTAGGGAGCTATGATGTAGATGTCCTGTTTAGGGCCGAGCACTCCACAATCAAAAGTTTCTGCACGTTAACCAATTTTGAGTCTCTGTATTGAATGACGCCCACTCCAAAAGGAAGTTTCTCTGATGAGGATGAGAGCTGCACTAATCTATGGGTGTTTAGAAGGCAGTTTGATGCCATGTCTGTGAGAGCCTGAGCGCCTCCATTTTATATAAGAACTGCCATGTTGATGAGCCGTCCCAGACCCTACCCTGGCCTGGGAAGAGCAGAGCCCAGAGGAGCACACCCATATAATCCTGGATGCTCCAACTGAGACTAATCTGACTTCTGTAACTGCTTGCTTGCCCATCTACAGGAACAAACAGGTGACTGCTTGTTTTTCAGTAAATCTTGTACCAACTGATAGGATATGGACTTTGCCTTTAAAAGCTTCACTTTCCTCTGAGCAAGTGATGCATTCTCTAAATTGGTTCAGAGAGTGCAGTGTCTGGTAAGCTAAATAAATTAGGCCGATTCAGAACTTTTTGAGTCTGAGTGGTCTTTTCCCAGTGATCACGAACTCCGTAACATGTCTATCTAGCACAACAGTAGAGGTTTCTTCCTGGAGGCCATGCCCTCCCCACTCACAGGTTCTTGGTCAGGTATGCGGTACCCAGCATGTGTTCCCTCCTATGGAAAGGGCCTTAAAGTCAAGCAGAAAGCAGTTACCCCCGTAACATTCATGACACTATTGCACCAATGGGCACCTCCTGCCAGGCTGGTCATTACTGTAGCTCACAAGTTCAAAGCTGGGTAAGACCGTTGATGACTTTTCTCCCCCAGCAACCTTCATAGCTCCTTCTATCACTATGAAAGTCAGTCATCATAGAGGATAATTCCAGGTCAGTTCCAGCTTGATTTCTCTGTATCCTGTGACCACAGTGTATGGTATCTTCAACAACAGAGTCTTACCATTTAGTTCTGGTGGGTAACCAACAGCAGTGGCAATAGCTTGTATTATTTTGGAAGCCTCTAGGACTACCACTGTGACCAACACCCCATAGGGTGGCATCCCACACCTGGCACTGGTGTTTCTGTTAGGTCGCCTATGGTTTCTGGATGACACTTGCTTTTAGAACTATACTTCAACATGCCTATCTTCCTTTATTACCTACATGTGCCATTTCCTGCCGTTCAATAACCTTTTTCTGAAAAGTGATCCATGGCTTTCATACATGAGTAACTAAAGAGCCCAGAAAGGGAAATTTAGTATCACTAAGTTTCTCTACTATCAACATAGACAGTAGAGAATAGAATCCAGTCATTGGCACATTAATAAAGACAGAAAAGAGGCTTTCCCAATGTACTTAGGATAATTTTAAGAAAAGGAAATGTTCTGGATTGACTGGGTGGGGCTAATCAAATCTCATAAGAACTTATGAGCGAGGAACTTTCTCAGTTTGGAAGCAGAGGGTAAGTGGGAGACATTCCAAGAATAAAGAGTTTCACATGCTTCTGTCAACTCTGAGAGGCAGAGGCCATCAGCAAGGACCAGAGAGATGCCCCAGGGTGACTCCAGTGGACAGATGGTAAGGATACAGGGTCTCAGCCCCAACCCCAGGGAACCGCACTCTGCTAATGACCAGAAGACTTAGAAGTGAAATTTCCTAGCACTTCCCTGTAGGAGCCCAGCTGGTCAGTTCTGGTATTTTAGCTCATGAGACTCAAAGCAGTGAACTCACGGACCCACGCTGGCCAACTGAGTTATAGGCCTGTGAGAGGATGGATGGTGTAGGTGGTGGTGAGTGGATCTATTCACCTGCCCCATCCTGGTGTCCCAGCAGACTCAGGACCAGCACATGATCATGAGGACCCACAAAGCCTGCCAGCCTTCTGTCCCTTCTCCCAGAGTCTCCACTCCCTCTCTCTGCTCTAGCAGAACCAACTCCTTCCTAAAACACCCAGGAACCCCATTTCCCAGGGCCCGTGAACCCACATTCCTCGACCATCCCTACCCCAGCATCACCTCTTCCTCAGCCCTCCATTCACGCAGCACTTCTCAGTGACACCAGCATGGTCCGGTCAGCACTCCACTAATATATATAATTTAGTATATGTACACTTAATGATTTGTTTTACTGACTAACTATTCTGTTAAATTGGGGTTCTCAATTGGTGATAACTTCATTTTTCCATGCGAGTGGGCAATGTCTATAACATCTTTTTTTTAAAGATTTTTTTTTTATTTTTACTTTATGTGTATGAGTGCATTGCCTACATGTATGTAAGTGCACCCATGTCATGCAACGCCTGTGGAGGTCAGAAGAGGGCTTCAGATCCCCTGGAACTGGAGTTATAGATGGTTGTTAGCTGCCATGTGGGTGCAGGGAATCAAACCTGGATCTTCTACAAGAGCAGCCAGTGCTCTTAGCCACTGAGCCATCTCTCCAACCTGTCTGTGACAGCTTTGATACAACTCAGAGTTGCTGCTAGCTTCTAGGAGGAAAGGATGAAGGATCCTATGATATTTTCTACAACACCTAGGGAAGGCCTCACACTTAAGCCTGATCCACCCCAAAGTGCCACACGCTTGAACTACTGACTCCACAAGACCCGGAATTTCCTTTTCATCACAGTGTCTTGGTACCTGGATCAGAGCCAGATGCATAGCAGGTGCTCCCTGGGCATGTCTGAGTGGGCAAAATTGTGAGTGATCATGCTTCATGATTGAGGCTGCACCTCTCCATCCACACTGGCTACCCAGTTGCTATTTGTCATCCATCCCTCCCTCCTCTCCATTAGAAAACTGGAACCCACGTCAGCTTCTCTACTCTGCTTACCCTTGGGGGTCTGCAAGGGAGTCTTAATGCCAGCATGGACTCTGAGTCCCTTTATCCTCCTGCATCCACTTCTGTCCTAACCAAGAGTCTGCTGTAGGAAGTTGGGGTACCCCAGTATCCTTGCTGCAGAAAGGGGACCAGAAATCAAGGCCAGGTCTTTTTCCCCCTCCAGGCACCCCCTCTTTTCCTTCGCAGGTCACCTGACTCTCACATTCCAGAGTTCCAAACCAGACAGAAGCTGTGAGATCTGCCCCTGGTAGGTGACCAGAGCTAACTTTTCATTTATTCAAGCTTTGGGAGGACCATGATTTTGGGAGGACCACACTATCTTACAAAGTAAGTGAATGGAACAGCTTTGCAGTCACTGCAAATAAACCCAGACCAACTGGGAGCCTGCTGAGCAGTGAACCACGGGAAGAAAAGAGAAGACATGAAAGAGATGGTTCTCAGAGAAGACTTCCTCCCAGAACCTAATGTTCTGGAAAAATCTTTCTAATTAGCCATTAATTGGTACATTATCGGCACTGTGTGCCAAGGATTAAGTGGGTAATTCCCATTATTTTTAGCGAGCAGAGCAATACATCTCATTATGCAGGCAGGGGGCCAGCAGCTGTCCTGTCTTCCTAATCGCCTCAGCCTGAGGCATCCACAGCCTCCAGCTCCCAGCCCAGTCCTGGCTCAGTCTGGGATTGATTTCCCCAGCACAGGTTTCCCACTTTGCAGGTCTGTTTTCCTTCCCAACCTCAGCATATATAGTGCTGAATAGAAAAGTCTTAACTCTCAAAGAATGCATTACTGTCTAAGGATCGGTCTCTTGCTCAGCAACTTGGTATTTGGAACCTCTTGGCCACTCAAGTAGAACATTGCAGGTAATTTTAGCATCTCCAGTTGGTTTTGTAACAAAACTTACTTTAAATGACTATGATTCAGCTCTTAATCATAGCATTTTATTGTACTGTCATTACCAAGAAAACCCTGGACTTTATTCTCCATTAAAAAGAATTAAACCAGGGCTAGAGAAGTGGCTCAGCGGTTAAGAGCACTGGCTGCTGTTGCAGAGGACCCAGGTTCAGTTCCTAGGCCCCACATGTTGGCTAACAACCATCCACAACTCCAGTTCCAGGGGATCCAACACCCCCTTCTGGCCTCTATAGGCATTGCACACAAGTGTACTTACATACATGAAGGCAAAATACGCATACACATAGAATAAAAAACTTTAAAAAATAGGGGCTGGAGAGATGGCTCAGCAGTTAAAAACACTGGATGTTCTTGCAAAAGACCTGGGTTCAAATCCCAGCACCCACATGGCAGCTAACAACTGTCTGTAACTCCAGTTCCAGGGGATCCAACTCCCTCTTCTGACACACATGCAGGCAATACACACATACACATAAAATAAAAATAATGATTAAGTCATTTTAAGTTTTGTCTGCTCTGTATTGATCAAAACCTTCTATACTATCAAGACAGTTATGGACAGAGGGCTATGAGAAAGGAGGAAGAGAGGGACAAGACAGGAGGGCTGTGGAATCAGAACCCATTCATATGTGTGTTATATGTGTGGACATGTCTGTGTGGATATGTGCTCACAGGTACATGTGCACATGTGTGTACATGCATGTAGACCAGAGGTTGGTATTTGGTATCTTCCTCAATCACTCTCCCTCATTTTTAAGCCAAGGTCTCTCACTGACTCAGTGATTCGGCCAAACAGGCTGGCCAGTGAGCCTTAGGGGATACTTTGTCTCTGCCTCCCTGAGTTGGGACTACAGGCACTGGCTTTACATGGGTGCTGGAGATCAAACTCAGTTCCTGTGCTTGTGTGGCAATCATTTTGCTGACTGATCCATCTTCTCAGCCCCTCAGATGTCTTGGGTGTAAGT
Source organism: Nannospalax galili (assembly GCF_000622305.1). Taxonomy (NCBI): domain Eukaryota; kingdom Metazoa; phylum Chordata; class Mammalia; order Rodentia; family Spalacidae; genus Nannospalax; species Nannospalax galili. The sequence continues at coordinate 997,972 of NW_008331810.1, forward strand.
CCCAGGTCTTCTACCACTGACTGAGTCCATAGCATGTTCTCATGGAGGTTTGAAATATCCCCTATAAGCTCATGTATTTGAATACTTGGTTCCCAGTTGGCAGTACTGTTTGGAGTGCTTATGGAACCACCACCTGGGGGCAATATGTCACTGGGGGTGGGCTTTGAGAGTTTATAGCGTGGCCCACTTCCTGTGTGTTCTCTCTACTTCCTGTCAGCTGCCATGCCTGCCCCGCCATCATGGACTTTCCCTCTGGAACTCTCAGCCAGAATAAACTCTTCTTTAAGTTGCGTTTGGTCATGGCATTGTTATCACAGCAACAGAAAAGTAACTAACTAGTTCCTCATCCTCTCTGGGATGCCCTTCTCTGTGGGCAGGATGTGCTAGAACTACAGGGACAGCTCTGTCTCCAGGGCAGGCAAAGGATGACAAAGGGGAGTAGGGCCAGGAGGAAGGGGACCAGAAGCAGTGCACCAAGTACCCCTGACAAGGCAGGCTCACAGGGAGGGGCCATACCTGGCCAGGAGCATCTCAGGGACATACAGGGACAGAATGTCACCTCAGGCCTGCTATATCTGGTGACAACCAACCATAGGCAAGGGAAAGCAGAGAGTTGGGGCATAGGACTGTGGGTAGGAAGAGTATTAGAATCAGAGAGCATTTGGGGCCTCTTAGAGTTGGGTCGGAAAACCCTCGTGTCCCTCTCCCTTTCTCCTCCTAGGTCCCTCAGAGACAGGCTGAGGAACAGAATGCATGGCATGGTGCTTCACTGTGTTCTCTACTCCTGTGTTGATTCCCTGGAAGACAGACTCATCATGAGCCCGCCAGGAATGTGACGGAGATGTACAAAAGGAGCCAGCTCATCAGGGATGGTATAGGATGCTTGTCACTCAATGCTAGGGGACTCCCAGGAAGGAGGGCCCTGGGACACCCCCACACAGAAACCATCCCCTCTGTTTGTTTTTCTACTCCGCTAACTTCGGTTGTCACTTACACTCTGAAAGTATTCCATGTCACATGTACAGGAGGCGTCTGATACTGGTTCCTTTTCTACTCTGGCTTCTGAACAAGGACGCATCACTCACACCCCCTCTGGTATCATCAGACAGTCCACTCATGAGAGACGCAGTAAATGCCAAGGGTGTTCTCTTGTGTGCCCAGCGAGGAGGTGCCTTTCCAGGGCCCAGTGAAATGCAGGCAATCTGCAGGAACACAAGGTGCCTTGATCCGTTTCTTCATAGGTGAGGTAACCTCTTCTTCTTGGGTGGTTGCACATGACGGTATCTATAGCAAATTAGTGGCTCCATGAAGCCCTGGTCTCTATGGACATAGGCTGCCTTGATCTTACTGATTTTCTACCAGTCCAGTGAGATTCATCTAATCCAGCATTTGGGCTTCCTCAGCATAAGCCAAAGAACGGATCCAAATGCAGACTTTATTTCAACCTAGAATCCCCGAGCAAATCTTGACTTCTGAAACAAACAAAAAAAATGCCTTGTTGACTTCAAAAGGGGTATCTTCTCTGTGAGCAGCAGTGCTGAGCCCCAAGGTGAGGGCTGTCCACACCCATCAAGCTCAGGACGGATAGTTCACTTCCTAGTCTTTGCTTCAGAGAAATAATCTACATTGTAAGGCTTCTGCAGTGCCTAGATGATTTTTGTGTCTCAACTCCCTTGCAAAGCCTAATTCAAGGACTCAAATACTGTATGTGTTTAGGAGTGATAGTCATTGATTGACAAGTACAGGCATGTGAGGTTGATCTTTGAATTTTTAAAATTGTTTGCTTTTTTTAAAAAAATGTGTGTGTGTGTGTGTGTGTGTGTGTGTGTGTGTGTGTGTGTGTTAGGGGGCACATACTGCAGGTGGCTGCAGAGGCCAGAAGAGGGTGTCAGATCCCCCTGGAGCTGGAGTTACAGGCAGTTGTGAGCTGCCTAATGTGGGTGCTGGAAGCAAACGGGTCCTCTGAAATAGCAGCAAGCACTCTTAACTGCTGAGCTGTCTCTCCAGCCCCCTTGATCTTTGATTTTTTTTAAAATACTTTATTTTTATTTTATATGTATGTATGTGTTGCCTGCATGTAAGCGCACCTGTGTCATGCAGTGCCCACGGAGAGCAGAAGAGGGCGTCGAACCCCCTGGAACTGGAGTAACAGACAGTTGTTATCTGCCGTGTGGGTGCTGGGATTCGAGCCCTGGTCTTCTACAAGAGCAGTCAGTGCTCTTAACTGCTGAGCCGTCTCTCCAGCCCCTGATCTTTGATTTTTAACTACATATCGTTAGCTGGTATCCATGGAACACTTTCCAACTACAAATAGCCTTAGTTTCACACACCGTGGAATTATTTTTTAACCACAGAATCTAATCTTATATTTATTATTAAAAGTTGCTGAACATGGAAAAAGTCGTTATATCAAAAAAAGCTTTAAAAAAAAAAGTACAAATGATCAAAGCTTAGAGATAACAGAAGAAAAAAACCCTTTTCTAATTAGTCCATTCATGTCCCAGAAATGCAGTATGACTTGGGGTTCACACACCTAGGACCTCAGCCACTCTTGACTGGTTTCCTTGTAAACCTTCAACTACAGTCTCAGGACTAACAACCCAGGGTCTTAGTTCTTCTGTTTGTAATAAAGAGATGTTTGGAGCTGACACAAGTTTCATTTCTGGCTCAGGTAACAAGTCGGGAGTGGATCAACCAATAAAATCCTTGGTTAATGAAAAACTCCTTTGGTAAGGAAAAAAAAGGAGACCGAGTACGGTAAGTTTCCTTACGTTTACTGTAAAAGGATCCAGGACTCCGTCTCAGAATGCACAAGCATACAAACCTCTCATTGTATACACTGGCAACAGTTTGTCAAAAAGCAACTTATGTAAACACACCCTTTGAAAACTTCACTGCTGGCTTCATCATGTAGTCAAACAACAGATGAAAGAACAGCACACATCCATCCCCGAAGGAGTCATTTTATGACAGCCGGAGATAGGGACGGTGTATTGTGCAATGTGCCCTGCCTTGACGGTTTATGAGACGGTCAGGGTCCGTTGATGGTGAGTGTTATCTAAATATGTCTGCAAAGCATCCTTTGAACACTGCCCAGAAATACCACCTCAATAAATACTAAGATTTATATGTCTGTGTATGTGTTTTGATTTCCTGGGTTACATTTAGGAAAAATACCTACTGATTATCAGTAGGACCAAAAGTCAGGCTTCAACTCTGAACTCAATGGGAAATGGGAAATCTCCCCAGGATTGAAATGCATACCCAGGATGACTCCTAGACACCCTCTGGGGTCCTAAGATGCCATCCCAGTGGTTAGCCTAGGCTTCTGTGGGTTCCTATGCATGCATTCAGCTGTGCCAGGGACTGTGCTATGTCCAGCAGCTATCAATAAACTGCACTGTTGATTTTCAACTTTTTTACTTTTTTTTACCATAAGGAGATGACTTTTCAGGGAGTGTTGGCCTGGAAACAGGTGGTTGCCTGTGACCTTGACTGTCCTGGTTACAGAAGCAGGTCCCAAATCTCTGACCTTCACCTGGAGATTTTTCTGGGTCCTGGGAGGGTGAGAGACATGGATCATCTCTAGCCTGATCACCATGAGTTTCTGAAAGTTGTCCTTTCTTTAATTATCACCCTGGAATCTACGCCCTAGAATATACAGAGAGCCCTGTAGCCAAAACTTCTCTGAAGAGACCAACCAAGGACGCCTTCCACTTCTGTCTGTGGGTAAAGGCAGGGAGCTCCCAGGTTTAGAAGGGCCACAGTCCAGGGAGGCACAGGTGGCACTGAGAAACGACACCTGGCTGGTTCTGCAGAACTACTGACCCTCCCACCTGGAAAAGACTCTGGAAAGACCTGCCCACCTTTCGTCATCCAGAGGCCTTTCTTCACAAGGAAGAAGGAATTTCATCCTGTGGCCCTCCACCAGGAGCCAGGCCCGGGGCAGGTAAAACACATCCCACTGTGGAGCTTCCATAGAACTCCCTAAAACTGACAGCGGAACTGGAAATGCTCAAATTTACTACAACAGGCTGAGGTGAAGTTCACACAACAGAAAATTAACCAATGTGGAGTAAATGGCTCAGTAGCATAAGTCAGTTCACAGGATGGTATAGCCAGCACTTCTGGCCAGTTCCAGGACATCCTCCTAGGTCCAGAAGGCACCGCTGAGCGTCAGTCCCCAAGACCATGACGCCACAAATCTGCTTGCTGTTTATGTGGGCTTATCTATTCCGGATATTTCAGATAAACGGACTCACGTAACACATAACCTTTAGTATCTTATTTAGTATATATTTTCAACATTCATCTACTGGCAGCATGAGTAAGGAAGGTAATCGTTTTATGGTTGGGTCACATCTTCCACACACTGCCACGTGTCAGAATATATATCCCGAGAATCGTATCCTTGGGCAATTTTGTCACACAAACAAGGACTGTACCTAATAAACCTGAACACACAGAATTGCATGGCTGTTCAGCCTAGGAACAGCCAGGCTATATGGCTGCACAGATTCCAAGACACCTAACCAATAAGATTATTTAGTCCACTACAACCCTAAGTTGTATCACCAGGACAGTCAATGAAACATTTGGATTGTACAGGGGTCCAGTCCACTCGACTCTTGAGCTGTATGACTGACTATAAGGTCTAACTCTGTGACTATACTTGCCACTATACCCCTGATCTGGGTGACGTACTGCTCACTACAATCCTGATCTGTGTGACTGTACTGTCCACTACACCCCTGATCTGTGTGACTGTACTGTCCACTACACCCCTGATCTGTGTGACTGTACTCCCCACTACACCCCTGATCTGTGTGACTGTACTGCCCACCACACCCCTGATCTGTGTGACTGTACTGTCCACTACACCCTTGATCTGTGTGACTGTACTGCCCACCACACCCCTGATCTGTGTGACTGTACTGTCCACTACACCCCTAATCTGTGTGACTTTACTGCCCACTACACCCCTGATCTGTGTGACTGTACTGCCCACTACACCCCTGATCTGTGCAGCTGTACTCCCCAGTACACTCCTGATCTGTGTGACTGTACTGTCCACCACACCCCTGATCTGTATGACTGTACTGTCCACTATACCCCTGATCTGTGTGACTGTATTCCTATACCCCTGACCTGTGTGACTGTACTGTCCACCACACCCCTGATCTGTGCAGCTGTACTCCCCAGTACACTCCTGATCTGTATGGCCATACTCCCCACTGCACCCCTGATCTGTGCAGCTGTACTGCCCACTACACTCCTGGGATGCATGACTGCACACATTCCTGGGCTATGTATGTATAACGAAGGACACATTTCTGTGTGTCTGGTCTGTTCTTCCTGCTCCAGACCTGCACAGCATATGACTGTCCTCAATGCTGTGTCTACTGTAAAGCAGTGGTGTGAGTCTATCACTAGACGATAGGATTTTTCAGCTTTATAACCTCACAGGCTGCTGTTCCCTGCGCCCTCCGTTCTAAACAAAATGTCATTATGGCTTGGGGCTATACTACATTCCGTACAGCACATGCCTGGTTATTTGTCTGCCCACTGATGACCAGTTAAGTTTCTACCTTTTGGTACTGCAAATTGGCTGTTGTCTTCCTATGAGTACTGTTATGTAAGTGTTTAGTCCTTTGTTTTCAACTCTTCTGGATATATATTGCAACACACTGATTTTACACATGAATAACCAGGCCGCAAGGGCTAGGCAAGCTGCCTGCCTCGGTGCAGACCATTCACGGCTGAGCTGTTCTGGAAACCAGGTCACTGGGTGGCTTGTCTTGCTCCCATGGAGCTGTCAGCTTCTGAGCTCCCAGCTGCTCTCTGCCCGTAGCTGCTTCTTCCTGTTCTCCAATCTCACTTTCTTGAAGCTCGGTTCCTATCTGCCTTTCCCAGGAAGCCTTCCTCTGCCACATCCCCAGACCTTTCCTCTCTCCTTCCTCCAGTGCCCAAGCTTCAATAATCTACTCCTCAAATGAAAATCCAAACAGCAAATGTCGTTCATGCATCTCTCACAATCTCATGTTGACTGGAACATTGGTATAGACAGGAGTTTAACAGCTCTGTGCTGTGTTAAGTACATAAGAAGCAGGAGTGTCTGCTGAGTGACCTGGTGGCATCACTTAGCCAACATGACCAGTAATGTCACAGCTGCCACACAGCGACATGGTAACTATGTGTGTTGTGTACTTCATCCCGCAATAGCACCGAGAGCAGAGTAGGCCACCCAGGTTTCTATGACCTTCTACATGGTGCCTTATGTCACCTGCAGGTGAGGTTCTGGGCAGTGAAGTTACCAGAGTGTACAGGGCTGTGACGAGCCCCTCACTGCCATCTGACCCTGCTACAATGAAGGTCCTCACTGCCCTCCGGCCCCTGCTGTGATGAAGGTCCTCACTGCCATCCCGCCTCTGTTGGCAGTCATTGAGAATGTGGACTAGGTCCTGGCCCAGGAGTCATCCTAGGACGAGCGACATCCCTATTCCTGCCTCCAAGTAGAATCTGACCAGGATGGCTATGCTGACCAGATTGATGCCTTGCCTACTAGAGAACCTCCCTTCGCTGCCCAAATCTCAGTCCACCAGTGACAGTACCTGATTTTTTATCGAAATTGGTGTTAAGGAGGTATTTTAGGGTCTTTTAAGAGATACCAATAAATAGTACAACTTTTGGGGGCTTGAAAGACGGCTCAGTGGGTTAAAAATGCTTGCTGGCCTTGAAGAGGACCTGAGTTCCATTCCCAGCACCCATGCTGGGAGACTCCAGCTTCAGGGGATCCCATGCCTCTGGCCTCCACAGGCACCTCACTTGCATACACATACCCTCCCACACATATATACATGATTCAAAATAAACCTTTTAAACAGCACAACTTTTAAATCCATCCAGTGAGCACCGTTCCTCAGTTACATCCTCATGACATTATCAAAGGAGCAGTTAAATCTCAGGAACGGCCAAAGAGTTGGATTAGAGAAGAAAGATGGTGATGAAGAGGAGAAGGGAGGGGGAGGGGGAGGAGGAGGAAGGGATGAAAAGAACTAGGAGGAAGAGGAGAGCAGGAGAGGAGGGGGAGAAAGAGAAGGGGAGGGGGAGGGAGTGGGAGGAGGGAGAGGCGAAGGAAGAGGAGGAAGAGAACAGGAGGGAAGAGGAGGAAGAAGAAAGGGAGAGAGGAGGAAATAACGCTCCACCATCTTTCACAGCAAACAATGAAGGCAGCACACTGGCATGTGGAACCACTCTCTTCCACAGTCTGATGATAGAGAAGTTTCTATTCATTTGGGAACTAAAAGAAATGACTTTTGAGATGGGGGTGTGGCTCAGTGGTAGAATCCTTGCCTAGCATAGGCAAGACCCTGGGTTCTAGCCCCAGCATGCAGATATAAAGAGAAAGCAAAACTAAATGACTTCATTCAAAATATGCATGCTAAAATTAACAGAGTAAGATCATATACCAAGGAAATGAGATCACAGAACAGGAGCGCTGCGTGTGCACTGATGGTGGGTGCTGATATGTCTGAAACTCAGTCCTCCACCATTTAATATCCTCTAAAGCTCAACAAGGCAGGCACCGCCATCTTTGTCTAAATGTGATAAAAACCAAGAAACGAAGGCTTGGGGAGAATAAATCCTGAACGCCAACTTCCACAGTGACCCTGTTGGACTCAGGCTAGGAGCCCCACAGCCCTGTCATGCCCACACTATATGAAGTAACTTACAGCAATACCACTTTACAGAGGGATTGCCCAGCAACCACCAGATCTGCTGTGGGGCCTCCCTTTGTCCTGCAACCTTCTCTCCTGGTGCCTCATGTCAACAGGACCCTGAAGAAGCATGGGGACGCAGGGCATCATGACCTCTATGCCTGCTGAGTAAGTTCTGCCATTGTGAGGACCAGGTGCCTGTGGGTGTTATGGACATAAGACTCCATCTGATGGGACACCTGCATGGATCCAATTTCCCACCAGCCACACCCCCCACAGAGCATGACAGGAGGGAAAGTATTAAGCCACTCGCTGGGCAAACATTCACTGTTTATCTTAATGCTTAGGAAATATCTCTCTACAAGAATTTTTTTTTAATGAAATGAAAGGAGAGATTACAGGGTGGGAAGCAACTTGTCCCAGGTTCAGAACCTCTTTCTCTGCTTGTACAGGCAAGTTAAACCCTCCTGGCCTCAGTTTTCCTGTCTGTGAATAAGGGTAACAATCAAAACACAGTATTAAAAAATAATATTCACATAGCTGGGTATGATGGCTCATGCCTGTAATCCCAGTGCACAAGAGGGACTGAGGTGGGGGATCATTGTGAGTTCAAGGTCAGCTTGGGCTGCAGAGTGGGATCCTGCCTCAAAAATATAAAACAAACACAAAGCAACAACAAAAATGTGTTTGCCCAAACTATTAGCCAAGGGGTAGAAGTAACCTAACAATGCATTACTGGATGGATGGACAGGCTAATCACATACACAAAGGAATATTACCAGTTAAAGAAAAAGGGAAATCTGATGCACAGCACAACACGGGTAGAATCCAAGTGCATTGTACCCAGAGAAAAGAGCCATTCACCAAAGGACAGAGGCTACAGGATCCACTTCCATGGGCTATGTAGAGAACTCAAATTCATAGATAGAGTAAAAGGGTAGTAGCCAGGGCCTAAGGGAGGGGTCCCTGAAGGGGCTGTTTAAGGAAGACAGACTTTCAGTTTTACAAGACAGAGAACATTCTGGAGTCAGAGGCCAGCAATGGCTGCACAGTGGTGAGAATGTGCTTCAACAGAACCTTGTGCTTGAAGATGACTAAGGTGGTAAAGTTGGTGCTGTATATATTTTCCCACAGTCAACAGTAAACCAAGCATGGTGGTACACACTGGCCCAACCCGGGTGTACTTACACACATGCGGGAAGCCAATGTGGTGTCCTATCCCCAATTCCATCGTCATCATGGGGAAAAAGGAAAGCCACTTGTACTGTGGACTCAAATCTTCCAAGAAGACTGTTCTCTATGCTGATGTCCTGGTAGGGAGAGGGGAGTTTGGGTTCAAATGTCCAAAGCCCAGAACCTGCCCTGCAAATTAAGTCATAATCTGAAGTAGGAACTGAGTACAGGTATATCCTGTAGGCTCCATCCTGCAAAGGAGCATCAGAACTGGCCAGCAGTGCAGTTCAAGCCAGCAACTCACATTCCCTAGGCCAACGTCTATTCATCCTACTGAACATAGCTGAATGTGCTGAGCTAAGGGAGTTACCAGCATCGGCTTCACTGAATTAAATAAGATTCTTGTCTCACACAGGGCTGACATCCCAGAGCAAGACAAATACCTCAGCACAGGCCCTGCCCTCTGAGAGACCCACTCTGCTGTTTTGTTCTCTAGAGACATGGTCTCATATAGCCCAGGCTAGCCTCAAACTCACTATACAGCAGAGGATGGCCTTGAACTTCTGATTCTCCTACCTCTACCTCCCAAATGCTTGGATTATAAGCATGTGCCACCTTTCCCAGCTTTATACCATGCTGGGATTGAACCCAGGGCCAAACAAGCACTCTACCAACTGAGCCACATCCCTAGCCCCACAACTCCTGCTTTAATGCTCAACAGTAGCCATCTTGAAATTCCTAACAACTTTTGAACATGGAGCCCAATTTTCCTTTGTCACTGGGCTCTGCAAATTGTGTGTCCTGGATTGTCTTCTAGGTCTAGGTCCAGAGAAAAGAAAGGAAAGGCAGAGTAGACAGAGTCTGGGGAGTGCCCAGGGAGAGTCAAGGGCAGCTCTGTTAGGAACGTCTGGCCCACCGCCTACTGACAACGTGCATCAGTTAACTGGCAGTGTATGGAGGTGCCTTATGAGAGGGGAAGAGGAGAGGCACCAGCCATGGAATGACACAAATCCCACACGATGTGAGCATGCTCGGGCCGGTAAGAATATCATCTCCAACAAGAAGAAGAAACATAGGTGCCCACTGGGGTGTGGAACAGAGCCAAACTGCACAGCAAGCAAACCTTGGGAGATCATCTATGAGCTTGGGTTTGGCCTTGGGCTCAACTTGAAGCAGAAAGCCCTCCCCTTGGCCCTAAGGCCTCCACTGTAATTAAAATTGGACCAAAAACAATGATTTACCAAAGGCTTCCTACTGCTTTGCATTTTGGGTGAGTTATTGCAAGTAGTTCCCAAAATAGCTACTAATTGATCCATTTTATAGATAAGGACCCAGAGGATCAGAGAAGCTAAGCAACCGTTCCCAAGGTTACAAGGCCAGTCAGCAGGAGATGGAAGATGATTTGGGGTCTTCTCTTTTGAAATCTATTGCTGTGCTGTTCACCATAAAATCCCCTTGGGTGGACCCCTAACCCTAAGCAATGGCCAGCTGGCTGAATACCGTCAGTTTCATAAGGCCACTCAAACCGAGCCCATCCGTATGCCCTGTAGGAGCTGAGTGAGCCCACAGATAAATCTAAATCACTCTCTATTCTGTAAATCAGCATGCTGGGCAAACAGCTCTCCTAAGGCCAAGGAGAAGAACAAATAAGCAAAATGCTCTCCACCCCCAGTCCTGCCGAATCCAAGCCTTGCCTCATGCCGAGCCCGCCTGTTGGACAAATGAGGGGCCTGGCCTGTTAGCAAAGCACAGGGCAAGCGAGCTGCCTCTCCTGGTCTATGCATCTGGCAGCTGGGTGCTGGGTTCATGACACGAGCCTGAACACAGCTTTGTAGACCAGCCCCGCTGGGTTTCCCCGGTCAACCACCACCCTTGAGAGTGCCACCAGCTTCCTCTTCCTTAATGGAAATGTACTGCCTCCCCAAGACGGTGCGTGGAAAGTTACATGATCAGTACCGCACAGAAGCTTCAAAAGGCTCACATCCCACAGCGATTTCAAACCAGCCAGCCTTTCATCATTCTTTTTTTTTTTTAAAGTCCGTGGGTGGAGGGGAGAGAAAGAATCATGAGGCCCCTGAGCAGATGACTCACTACAGACATAAATGACACAGCCGTTTCTAATCAGATGGGGTGACAGGACACCTAGCAAATGCTGTTCTGGAGCCTTTCATTCATTCATGCATTCAACTGACTGCTCCTAATGCCAGGCTCCATGGCAGGTACCCCAGAAGGTGCAGCAAAACAAATCAAACAATCTGTTTTCCCTGGGAGCTTCCACTCTACTAAGGGGAGAGGAAATAGCCACAAAATGGTGTTTGGGGTAATGAGAGCTTGGGCGGGGGGCTGCCTCCATAGAATGGTGACTTCAGAGCGGGAAAGGAGGAGAGGAAACCCCTGTGGCTGCCTAGGGGATGTGGTCCTTCAAGCCAGGGGAGGTAACAGGGTCTACGGGGAGATTGAGTCAACACAGCCTGGAAGGCAGGGAGCAGGTGGGAGGGTAGCCCAGATGGTGGGGGGGCTGGCAGTCACCTGGAAGGGCTCAGGCTTTGACTCTGAGCAAGATGGCAGCCACCACCCTGTGTAGGGGACATGAGATTGAACCTGTTTCTACCAGTTCAAGGCTGAGAGCAGGAAAATGGGGCTACAGTCTTGGTGTGGGGTGATAGGGATGTGAGGGGTGGCGGTCGGTATCCAGGGGCTTCCTGTGTTGGGGTGAGGTTACTGGTATAGTATCTGTGACTTCTTAAGATGAGGCAGCCTTTCAACATTGCTCCAGAGAGGGGCACGCAGTAACGCCTCCCCAGATGGTCTGTGGATGGCAAACTCCCCATCCATATCTGACACCCATGCTAGAAGGTGCTCCTAGCTGCGGTGATGTCATTCCCAGTAGTCCTGGGACGAAGTCACTCTCTGTTTGCCATCAGAGAGAGTGTTAGGGTGGAGGAGTCAGAGCTGTATATAGGCCTCCTTGCCTGGGTGCTTGCCACCAAGCCCTAGGCCTCCAGAGAGGACAAAGTGAGGACCTGCACTGTGACCCAACTCTGTCTACTGTAAAGACCATCTGTTTTTCAGATCATGTTTTGGACTGAGAAGCAGATAAGCCTCAAGGTGGTTGGGAGTTCATTGTCCTGAGCTTATCAGAATGAAACTAGAAATTATAACTGACCTTGAAGAAAGATTTCCTTCCTGACTTCCAAATCTCAAGGCATGCAAGTATTGGATATCTTTAAATCAAGCCAGGGAAAAGAAGCAACTTACATTGAACGCTCAGTGCAAACCACTGCAGAACACACATCCTAGAATCCACACGAGCCAACCTCAGGCCATAAGAGTTAACCTTTTGCACAAGTGCCTAGCAGGAATGTTCAACCCACCACCCACAGGCCCAGCATAGCTGTGAAGACTGACACAAAATCATAAACTTAAAATATTATGAAATTTCTTTTTTGCAGTTTTTCAAATTCAGTTGCCAGTTCCTGAGCATGACCTTTGGTAGACGACAAATGTGGCTCAAAGAAGCCGAAAGGTCGGCCTCCCACAAAACTGTTTCCAATGAATACGCGCAGTGCTGTGTCTCCTTTCTGCACTGTTCTTCCACACCGATGTGATTTCCAGCATGTCTTGCATTAAAGGGAATGTGAGAAGGCGCCTTGATAAGACCTAGGGAAAGCTTTGAGTACAGTTTTTAACAGGAGCTGCCCCAAGCAAGGCAACTATGATGGGTCAAATATCAAATATCGGTCCCCAAATGACATATCCATGCTATAACCCTTGAACTCCATGACTTCACAAGTCTATAGATGTAATCTGGCTTATGATCTGAAGATGTAGTCATTCAGGATTACCCAGACGGGCCTTAATTCAGGGACAAGTGTCTTCCTTTGAGACAGAAGGAGACACAAGCACAGAGGTCAAGGTCGTATGGAGTGATGCAATCACAGAACCAGCACAGCTTCAAGAGACAAGAACAGCCACCCCTCGGTTAGCCAGAGGGGCGTGTCCTGCCCATACCTTAGTCCCAACTTCTGGCCTCTAAAGCTGCGAGACTACACAATAAAGTCTTGCTGTTTGAAGCTGTCCAGTTGGCACTCGGCATAGCAAGCCCGATGTCTCAGTCTGTTTGATCTGGTGTAACAAAATACCCAAGACTGGGTACATTATGAAAATCCCAAAAGCATTGTGTCACAATTCTGGATGCAGAGAAGCCCAAGATCCACACTGACAAACAGCCTGATACAGGCTACTATCTGCTTCCAAGATGGCGGCTTAAGGGTACAGTTTCCAGGAGAGAAGGAACCTAGCACCCTATCACCCTCACATAGCAGAAGAGGGTAGGACAAGTGGGCTGAGCGCTGGGTGAAGCCTTGTGTATAAGACCCTTGATGCCATTCGCCAAGTGGGGAGCCTTGAAGACCTGGTCGCCAGTTAAAGGCCCCATAATTAAAGGCCCAGGCTTACAGTTAGAGAAGCACAAGACGATAAAAGGTGTCATTTCAAGGCACCACAACTGTGGCATTTGTTCCAGCAGCAATAAGATACCAGGACAGCACAACTATCAAGAGGATGACCAACAGGGTCAGGTCACCTAACCAAATGGACAGGGAAAGCCTGCAATGAAGGACTGCAGGCTGAGAGTGAAGCAGTGTGTAGGAAAGAAAGTTCCAGAAGGGAAGTCCCAAAGATTCAAACCTGTGGGGGCCTTGAACACAGCCATCATTTTTATTTACAATCACAGCTCTAGGGAGCAGAAGCTGTCATGGGTTCTGAAGAGCACAGAATGGAAAATCTGAAGTTCTGTTCCAGTCGGTAGCCTCAAGGGACGTTCAGAGCAGCTGGTCTCTGAGAGGCCAGCATCAACGATTTGACTGGCCCATCCACCACAGCCAGAGGTCGTAGGCACATAGTTCCGTGTTTTACCATTTGTGGCAACAGCCTGGGGAGTCCCTGTAGCCCTTTCTGTCACTCAGCAGTCCTGGAGAAACCACCAGTAGGCCAGCTGCCTTTGCTGTGGGATTCTGCCTCCTGGAGCATGCCCAGTAGAGTATAACACACAGCCCCATCCTTGACATTTCTCAACAACAGATCCTTTAAGAAAACATATTCTTCTGGTTTCTTTCCAAAGGAAATTCAAATCTACCCAAATATTTGTTCCAAAACATATTATTCAGACTCCAGTGACATGAAACGAGCCAGCAGTTCTCAAAACACCTTGGGTAACTGGCTGGAGTTGTGTGCATCTGTGTGCCTGGAGTCCCACATGACATAACGCGTGCCCTGGGCTGGGAAAGGCCTTGCCTATAACCCTGGTGTGTGGACCACGGAGGATGCCCCATCACTCAAAGCTAGAGAAGGGAGCCTGGCTCAGGTTGGGAGCTCACCTGTGGAAGGCCAGACACCAGTTCAAACTGTTTCTCTCTGAGACTGAAGTGCAATCCTGTGCCTGGACACAAGATAGTCCTCCTTCTCAACCACAGAGCAGATTGCCTTAGGCAAGATGGACTAAAAACAGAAAGGGTTTGAGAGGAGGACTGGGCTCAGTGGCACACTCTTTAGTCCTGGTTTTAGGAGGCAGCAGCCAAGGCAGGTGGATATCTGTGAGTTTAAAGACAGCCTGTTCTACATAGTGAGACCCTGTCTCAAAAAGGGAGGGAGGGAGAGAGGGAGAGAGGGAGGGAGGGAGGAAGGAAGGAAGGAAGGAAGGAAGGAAGGAAGGAAGGAAGGAAGGAAGGAAGGCAGGCTATGATCAAGGAATTCCTAGAGGTAACAAATAATTCTATTTTCTATCCATCTAATGTGTTCAAACATTTCTTTACTTTTTTTTCTATATCTCGGATGTGAGCATTGAACAGGGACCTTAAAAGTGCTAAAAAGGCTGGCCCTTCTCAGTCAGTCACCACCATACTCACACAGGTCTTGTCAATATTCCAAATGTATTTGTTTGTTTGAATATTTTATTCTTTTTATTTTATGTGTATGAGTGTACTGCCTGTATGTATGTACGTGCAGTTGTGTCGTACAATGCCCTCAGAGGTCAGAAGGAGCGATCAGATCCCCTGGAACTAGAGATACAGATGGTTGTTAGCTGCCATGTGGGTGCTGGGAATCGAACCTGGGTCCTCTGCAAGAGCAGCCAGTGCTTTTAACCTCTGAGCCATCTCTCCAGCCCCCTTGTTCATTTGTTTCACTGCAAAATATGTTCAAATAAAACCTTTCCTAAAATTCAACTGGTTCATTCCTAAATTGCACATTTTTCATCACATTTTTCCAGCCACGCATAACTAGCTCCCTGGTGCTAATGCTGCAAATATGTTGCTTTAAAGTTCATGTGTTGGGAATCTAATTCCTAAATGCACACATCAGTGATGTTGGGCAGGAGGTTCTGGGGGAGATAATCAGAATGAGATGAGGTCAGAAGGACAAGGTCCAAGGCTGTGGCATCTTGGCTTTAAGAGAGGAGAAGAGGGCT
This sequence comes from Nannospalax galili, assembly GCF_000622305.1. Lineage (NCBI taxonomy): Eukaryota > Metazoa > Chordata > Mammalia > Rodentia > Spalacidae > Nannospalax > Nannospalax galili. The sequence goes on from NW_008331810.1 coordinate 1,013,329, forward strand.
AGGGACGCAGCTCTGTGGCAAGGCCTTGGCTTTGATCCCTAGCATGACAAACATTTTTCTTTTAACTTAAAGTAATGAACTTGGGTCAGTGGTGTAGCTCAGTGGGTAAACCCATATGTGACCAAGGCCAACAATTTGAGTTCAATACCCCGGACCAACATTGAGAGAACCAACTCCTGAAAGTTGTCCTCTGACCTCCAGGCATGTTGTGGCATGCCTGGACCCACACACATACACACATAAAATCAAATGTAATTAATGATAATAATAATAATAATTTAAAGCTACTGACGAAAGGAAAGGGGCTGAAGAGATGGCTCAGCAGTCAAGAGCACACACTGCCCCAAGTTCAATTCCTAGCATAAATGTTGGGCAGCTTACAATCACTGATCACTCTCCCTGGGTCCATGGGCACCTAGAATTATGCACATATACTCACACACAGATATATACACATCGTTAAAATAATGAAAATAAATCCTTTTTAAAAAGAAGAGGAGGAGGAGAGATGTAAGCAGGGACACTCGCTCTGTCTGGTCATGGGACGCCACCAGACTGTTAGGATTCAGCAAGGAGACTGTCACCAGGTGCCAGCACCAAGGTCCCACACTCTCAGCCTCCAGAATTGTAGGAAACAGTTTCCACTTTATTTTTATTTTATGTGTATGAGTGCATTGCCTGCATATGTAAGTGCATCTGTGTCATGCAGTGGCCGAAGAGGTCAGAAGAGAGCATCGGATTTCCTTGGAACTGGAGTTACAGAAAGCTGTTACCTGCCACGTGGGTGCTGGGAATCAAACCCAGCTCCTCCGCATGAGCAGACAGCACTCAACAGCTGAGCCATCTCTCCAGCCCCAGGCAATAGATTTCTAATCTTTATAAATCATCTGGTCTCAAGTATTGTGTGATAGCAACTGAAAATGAACTAGGACATTTAGTGGAGGTTAAACAACCACTGTTCGTGTTATTCTATCCCAAAGAGAAGGTCCAAGAGACAGGTTCTGTCTGAGCTGCTGTTGCCTCCTGCTGTGGCAAGTTTCTTCACCCTAAGACCTCTTCTCACCTACTTCTAGCTCAGCATCCAGACGTGGAATGCAGGTCAGAGTCTGCTAATACCCCCCAGCCCGGGAGGTGAACGGGCCTCCTGTGTACCTGCCTGCTGAGCACAAGCCTGAGTGAGCTGACAAGAAAGCCAACAGCAGCCACAGATCTCACGAGCCCCAGAAAGCCAAACTTGCCTGTGATTCACAGGAGGCTAGTCTAACACATGCCTCCTTCCACAGCTACTACGTGCTATTTGGCTAGACAAAAATCACAGTGGGACAAGCAGCTGTGCATGGCTGACACTCTTTGCCTCTGACTGGTGGAAGCAGGGAGTTATGTGGGACAGAGGTCACAGCCCACCCACTACCTTCTCCATGACCTTGCGGCTGGCTAAGCAAGAGACACAAGGGTCCCCGGCGTGTCATCGTGGGACTTAGTTTTACCAGCTTCCTATGACGACTGTGAACCTAACAGCTCCAAAATCACACACATTTACCTCACACTTAAAGGGACAGACGTCTCAAAATCAGTCTGAAGGTGCTGACGGAACTGGCTCCATCTGGAGTATGTAGGGAAGGCTTATTCTTCGCTTCTTTCGGTTCTAGAAGTTTCCCATTCCTTGGCTCACGGCTCGTCCGCCTCCACTCGGCTTCCACTCTGCCCATCTTTTCGGACACAGACCCTCCTTGCCCCCTCCTGTAGTGCCCCTTATGCTCTCACCTGGCCCACCAGATAATCCAGAGCAGCAGCCTCATCTCAGAATCCTTCACATGACACCTTCGATGTCCCATCTGCCAAGTGACATTTTCACAGCTTCTGGGAACTGAGCCCTGGACATCTCTGGGGACCCTTACTCTTTCTTACCATCTCACCATATTTTGTGTCTCACATGAGTGAGCCCCTGCACCTGCTCCCCACTAGGTGCCCAGGCAGGCTGGATGCATTGTAAGGCATGGTATGCAGTTGTGTGCCCTGGTCTGGCTGCCTGTGGTGATAATATTTATGGCCTAATAAATGGCCTCTCTCCTGCCCAGTTCTGAGTCTCGGTTTGGCAACTTGGGAAATAAGGTTTTAGAAACCAAGGAAGAAGCACCCATCCATGCTGTGGATGCCTTTCCAGTGTGCAGCCCACAAAATATAAAGAAAAAAAAGGCAAGGGCATTCCCAGAATCCATCAGCCAGAGTTCAGTAACCATGGATGCTCACATGGCGCACATGGGATCCACTATGTTGATTCCCCAAAGCCCAGGCCCCTCTGGGACCACTGTTCCTCCTGACCCAGGCTGCCATGGTCTCAGGGACTGCTGTCACAATCACGTGAGCCATCTTCCCAATGCCCACCTGTACCCTGCAGCCCCTGCAGCTGGGATGCTGGAGAGGAGGGCTGACTCTGGGCCCTTGCATGTGGCTAGGGACAGAAAGGGGCTGGGTTAGTCACGTGGCCGGCTTGCTGCTGCTTGGGCGTTAAGACCCGGTCACCAAGCCACAGTAGCATTAGGGGTTCCTGCAGCAGTGTCCAGAGACTCCATTTGCTCTCTATGCTATGGAGGGAGCCTAGGGGAACTCCTGGTGACAGCAACAGGCATGTTCCGGACCTCTGGACCCAACCTACAGTGCTCCTGAGCCTGGGTTCCCACTGTGATGGCTGGTTCTCACTCTCCCGAGAACGGCATGGACTTTCAGGAGACCTAGCTTTGGGAGGATCCCCAAAACACCCAGTTCCTAGCACTAAGCCCTGTTCTGCTCAGCCTTCTAATGACTGGCAGTTTTTTGCAACCGAGCCTGGAGCAGAGGCCTCAGCTTGGGCACCAGTACCCCATGTCCTCAAAAACACCACCCCTCCCACGCTACTCTCACCCTTACCAGGGTTTGTTGTTACTGTGTTTGCTGGTGTCTGCCTGGGACTGCTTGTTGGTTTGTTTATGTGTTTACTGCCAAAACCTGGACCTCCATGGAGACACTGGTCACGTGCTGTTCTCTCCCCAGCCCATCTCCTCAGGCCATAAACAGAGCTTGGCACACAGTGGGCAATTTCTGTCTATTTATGGAAGAGGGGAGAGAAGGAATCTCTAAGTTTAGCTTCTCCCTAAAGAAACTTCCAAATGTATTTTTAGAGCACTTCAAGTATTTGAAAATAAGGACTGCATACATTTTACATTAAATGAATTATGCTGACCAACTTCCCCACTGCCTTTAAATATCATGCTTTACTATTCCAGATACGAAACCTACAACCTCAGAACTGAGTTTTCCTCCCTCCACGTCCCTTCCCCTTCCCTTTCCCTCCCGTTCCTCGTTCCCTCCTCCTCCCCCTCCTCTTCCTCCTCCAATCCCTCCCCCTCCTCCTCCGCCGTGTCCTCTTCCCATCCACGCTCTTCATCTTCCTCTTCTACCTCCTTCTCTCCCTCATCATTTGAAGTAGATCTGCAGGACTACGTTAGATACCAGATGTCCTCATCTGCCGCCATCCGCGTGCTGAGCCGTGTGACTGTGACCGTGTGACGGTGGGCAACTGCAGAGCCGCACCACATCCTCTGTGTGTCAGCCCCTTCTCATGCCCCTCTATTCATTCAACTGAAGAACGTTCCTCAAAGTGCTGTGTTTTCACTGAAAACACCATTTGGTCTTTCCGAGGGATACTCTGACCCTCTTTCTTTTGTGAATGTCAGTTTACTGGGACATGGCCACCTCCATTTGTTTACAGAGTCTGTGACGGCTGCCCAGACCCGAGTAGCTGGGACAGGGACCATACCACCCATACAGCTCCTTAGGAAAATGTCTCCTCCTGTTTTGCACAAGCCCTTGCTGGCCAGATGGCCCCTGCCCTGCCTGTTTTTTTTTTTTTTTGTTTGTTTGTTTTCTGGGGTTTGTTTCTTTTTTTGTTTACTTATTTTTTACCCAAAAGAGACAATTTTAAACACATTTTTCCAGAAATAACTTGAAGCAGGTTATCTGTGTTTCTTAGCAGAGGCAATGAGGACCCACCCCCATGGCAAGCTTCTAGTTCCTCTTCTCCCACACCTGCCCCTGACACCCAGGAAAATGTCGGACTAGAGCCAGGCTGTGGAGGTGTCACAGGGAGCAGAGTTCTCCAGCTGACCTACAGCAGCAAAGCAAGGAAGGAGAAGTGAGCCTTTTCATTGCAGCAGTGCTGCCCAGCAAGTCCTGACTGGTCTTGGAAGGCTTTCATGAAAATCATAAATTTGCATTTCTCAAGGTTCAGGTTACCTATCTCGTCTCGGGTCAACAGTTTGAACTCACCTAGAGAGCAAAACACAACAGGAAAAAAGATCAATATTCCTGTTCCCCAGCTAAGGTGGTAATTCCTCACCTCTGGAGAGCCTACTAATGACGTGGGCAGTAACAGCAGTGGTTAGCTAGGGTGGTTACCATGACAACTGCTGAGCCATCCCTTCTGCAGAAGGACCTAAGGAGATAGGGCTACTGTGCTCCCTGTTTTTAGGAATGAGGAAGCTAAAGCAGAGGGACAGTAAGTGACTTGTTCAAGGTCACTGGCAGCTGTCGAGCCACAGGCTTTTTGTGGTGTATTGAGGGAATTCAGAACTGAGGACGTAAGGAACTCTGGTCAGCAAAGGAACAGGCTGAAAGACTTGATTTTCCCAATCTTACAGAAATATGAATGAAAGTATCTTGCTGTATTTATAACTCTGAAACATAGCACCGTGAGCAGGAGCTGACCGACCTGATATGCACATTCACCCTTTCCCATCAGCCAATTAAACCCCAAGTTGTCTGAGCGGCCAGTGGGGAGGTCTGCGGTTGCAGGGAGAAGCCCCTTCAACGTGGTTCTTAGGTGTGATTCTACCCCCAGGGCACCCTTGGCTGTATCGAGGTGCAGGTGAGGAAGAGAGGCAGAAGGAAGCAAGCTGTGGTGCTCAGGCTGGCCAGGAACTCTCGAGTTCATTGGATCCTCTTGCCTCGGCCTCCCAGGTAGCGGGGACTGTAGGCACCTTCCACTAGCAATGCAACTTACTTCATAAAGAAATGACAACCACCAGAGATTATTCAAGAGTCAACTGTTGCCAGCTTCGAGTTCACTCTAACTACCCAAGGGAAGTGAGGAGGCTGAGACTCCATAAAACCAGCTTTCTTCTAATTGTGGTTTAACAGCCTTTGACCTCAGGCTGAGCAGAGAGGAAGAGCGGGCCTCACAGAAGCCAGATAAGGCCTTTGAGAATGAAGTGTCCGCATTAGCTTACGGGGAAACTTCCAAGAACACATACACACAATGACATCACTGGAAGCAGGAAAAAAAAAGAATTGAGCGGGTGATTTAAGCACCCCAACTGCCTACCAAAGTAGCAAGCCTCACATTTTACTCCAATAAGGCTCCGCAGCATGGGCTGGGACCGTGGGTGGCCCTTACTCTTCTTGGGTAATGAGGTCACCGAGGTTTGGGAAGTCTGATGCCCAGTGGGAGGTAACTGTGACCATGTGGGGCTCCCCTCCTGAACCACACATCTTCACAACTGCCTGTAAGTCCCAAACTTCTGTCATCTCCAGAAAGACTAGGCAGAACTTGCTCATGCGGGCTTAACACTGGCACCTGCACAGATTGGACTTTTTTTTATGTGTATGCATGTATTGCCTGCATGTGTGTCAGTGCACCCAGGTCATGCAGTGCTCACAGAGGACAGAAGAGGGCGTCAGATCCCCTGGAACTGGAATTATGGACAGTTAGCCACCATGTGGGTGCTGGGATTCAAACTTGGGTCTTTTGCAAGAACAGCCAGTGTTCTTAACCACTGAGCCATCTCTCCAGACCAGATTGGACTTTTTAATGAGACCAGCCTTGCCCTCCACTCACATAGACAGGGATGGCTCAATCCATCCTGGGCTGGGAGATTTCCAGTGAAAGATGTCAAAATCAAAATGGAGTCATTGGTAACATCATCAACAACAACAAAAACTCCACAAAACTCCTGTCAGGTGTTTAAATGGACCAGCAGGTATAAGTGGCCTGGCCTAGTGCTGGCAAAGGTCATCCTCAGACCCAGGCAAGCCTGTTCATCTTCCCTGGTAGTGAACACATCTGGCCTTATCACAGATGGGGAAACTGAGCTTGGAAAATGCATGTGATTTCCTGACATTCACACAGCTGGTAAGTTGCAGAACTGTGTCACCTCAAAGCCAAACTCACTTATCCAGAATTGGAGACATTCCGGTGTCAACACTGTGTGGGTGACTTCGGGGAAGACAGCTGCTACCTGACCTCTGGCCTTGCTGCTGGCACCGCGCACCCTCTATTGGTGCGTTTGCTGGGACTTTGACTTGCTTTCAGCAGAAGTATAATGTGTCTAAGTGAGGTGGACGCAGAGCTGAGCAGTCCTTTCCCTGATACACTGATAGTCAAACCCAAATGCCTAAAGGACTCCACCCACTGCCTTAAATGGAGTAGTGGAAATGAGATTGTTTATGGGTTTACTATGAAAAAGTCCTTCCCTGAGGACTAGAACTCAGCTAAATTCTCCATTGTGGTGTGGGGATTAAACATGTGAGGAGAATCCTGTACTTAGTTAATTTACTGTGACAAAATGCCTGACAGAAACAACTTTTGAGGTGTGTAGTCTGGCTCACAGTTTGTGGGTACAGTCTATCATGGTGGGGAAGGTGTGGCGGCAGGGCTGGGGCAGCTGGTCACACTGCATCTGCAGTCAGGAAGCAGAGATGCATGCTGGTGCTCAGATCCTCCTTTTTTTATTCAGACTGGAACACACACAGCCCCTGCCCCAACCCATGGAATGGTGTCAACCCCATTTAGGTGTGTCTCACCTCAGTTAACGTAATCTAGAAACTCCACAGACACACGAAGAGGCTTGTCTCCTCTTGTCTCCTAGGTGATTCCAGATCCTGGCACACTGACAGCCAGTATTAACCATCACCCCCCTCTGGTGGTTTGAATGTGGATGTCCTTCATAGGGACCAAGTATTTAACACTTAGTTGGTGGTGCTGTCTGGGGAGGGTCATGGAACCTTTAGGAGGTGTGGTCTTGCTGGAGGAAGCATGCCACTAGGGGCGGGCTGTGAGAATCCATAGCCTGTTCCACTACTTCCCTCTCTCTCTCTCCCTCCCTCCCTCCCTCCCTCCCCCTGCTTGATGATCTGAGCTCTCCATTTTCTGCTCCAGCTGCCTCCTGCCAGGCCTCCTCTGCCACTGTGGACTCTTATCCCTCTGGACTCATAAGTCAAATAAACTCTTCCTTCTATAAGTTGCCTTGGACACAGTGTTTTATCACAGCAGCCGGAAAAAAGTAAACACACCACCTGAGTGTGGGTGTGACTGCTTTGTGTCTAGTGGTGTCACTCACTGTGCTCAGGTCTGTGATGATCACTGGCATGTGCCCACCACTCCTACGGTTGCAGCTGACAAGTTACGACACTAGCAGAGAGGGAAGGGGCTGTAAGATGAAACCAACATCTATCCGTCCAGGAGAAAGAACTTGCCTTCTCATAAGGTCTGTTCTTGCTGGCTCTTCCCAAGACCTGTCAGCCTTCTCCTGCATGTCCCCATGGCCCCGTCCACACTCCCACATGGACCCAGGCACCAGCTTTTTACCATCACCCCTTCTGGTGGGAGCTCTCAACACAGCCACTGACAAGTGAAGTTAGCGTGAACTAGAACAACATTGGGTAACAGAAGAGAAGAAGGAAACGGGGAACACTGGTCGGTTCTGACACTACTCCGCTGAGGCTTTGGTCGGGCTGCAATCACCACCTCCCTTTTCCTGTCCTCAATCTTAGAAGCCAGATCCCTGCCGCCAGCAAGGGAAGCCCAGCAGGCCTGTGATACGCCACTGCCACTGGGGGCATTACCCTTGTCGACCTGACATTGGGGGCTGCTGCGAGAGGAAACCTGAGATGAGCCAGTGGCTTAGAGGGCCCTTGATATGGTCAGTCTCAAGCGACGTGTGAGTTAAGAGAAGAGGAGAAACCCGTTCGCAACATGGAGGGAGGCCTCCAGAGGACTGCTCCCATTCACCCTCAAACAGCCCTAGCCTGCCTTTTCTGACCTATCTCGGGACCCCTTCTCTTTGACCCAGTAGAACCCTATCCAAGTCAGGTGCACTGCCCGCTCTGTCTCCTCAGACCCCCTTTTTTGTCTCTTAGTGTGCCTTGAAGTTTTTGTTGAATGCCAGCCATACTGCACTGGGTCAAAGGAACCCAGTCGTGGTTACCATGTAGAGTTACGCCTTGGGTTTCTGTTGCCCTACGTTATATTCCTCCATATGGATTTATCTCTTAATTTGGGGGCTGGGAAGTAACGTTTTGCCCTGTGACTCCAGCCCTTGGATAAACCTGTGTTGGTTTTTCAGTCTGTTGAGCTTTTCTCTTGTTGTGTGAATGGGACCTCCAAGCTCCCTACATGCTGTCTAGACACTGGACGTTTCAAGGCTTGGAGATATCTCAGTGAGGGAAGTATTTGCCATGCAAGTATGAGGATCTGAGCTAGATTCCCAAAACCCACATTAAAAGAAAGCCAAGAGGGGTGGTGCACTTGGAATTCCAGGGCTGGGAAGGTGGAGACAGGCAGATCCCTGAGGCTCACTGCCCGGCCAGCCCAGCCTAAGCAGCAAGCTACAGGCCAGTGAGGGACCCTGTCTCAAAAAACAAGGTGGATGGTACCTGAAGAACAGCACCTGATGTTGACCTCTGCTTACACACACACACACACAGACTCTTATATGAACATGTACTCTCATGCATGAACACACAAAGACTCTTATATGAACATGTGCTCGCATGCATGAACACACAGACTCTTATATGAACATGTACTCACATGCATGAACACACACATAAGCAACAGCAAAGAAAGTGGGAATTCCTCTATCCTTTACGCCTCCCAAGCCGTGCCACCTTTTGGTATTTATCTGTGCTGCTGTATTGTCTCTGGTAACCCTGTGGACTCTCCTTTGGGGGCTTCCAGTGTTAGATCTAGCTAAGGGCTACTTCCTCTAAAGAAATTTCCCCCAATACCCTAATTGGAACTTCTAATTCTCTATCAGAGATGACGTATCAGACACTCTAGAACATTGCTCATGCATTCTGTCTCTCTTAGGAGTCTAAGCACTTTGGGCACAGTAACTGTGGCCTGGGCATCTATCCATCCCCAATTGGGCATGATTAACAAATAGCAGTTGATAAATCTCTGCAACTTCGGTTCCCATTCACACAGCCAGCCCATATTGTATGAGTTTCTAAAAATACAGTACTTGACATTACTGGCACATCTTTGCAGGAGGTGACAGAGTACGCCGCAGGATACCTTAATAGTGCTGCTTGGGGGAGAAATTAAGATCCTCAAAATATAGCTCAGAGTGGGAAAAAAAAGAAGCTAAATTATGGCATTGGGAATTATCTTAAGAATTCAGGAAGGGGGGAATGTAAGTAGTAAAGGAAGGAAAAACAGAAAGGAAGAGAGCGAGGGAGATGGAAGGCTGAGCAAAGGGACCCAGGGGGACCTTAGGCATGGAAATATTTCTTCCTGAAGCCATTAGTGTTGCTGCAGCAAGAAATGCTCAGCTCCCCGAGCTATCAGCCTAATCCAAATATTCCTGACACTTTATGTGAGTGGGTTTACAACACAGGGATCTGGATCCCGTGTTTGGATAGACATGGTGAGACACAGAGGATACAAGATGGTCCCTAAATGGCACCCACTCAGCTAAAGCAGGAACTCAGAGGACTTGGATTCCCACAACCCACAGAGTGTGTTTGGCTTGGCTAGAGTTAAAGTAGTCACATTGCACAGTTGACACGTATGGTATAGAAGCACGTGTGGGCAATGAGGAGCTGCACTTCAGAGACAGCCTGATGGTGTGGCCTCTATTTATGACGTGAGAGTCAAGACTAGCCTTGGGATAGAGCACGGACAACTACCAAACCGGGCAAAAGCCATATGCAGAAAGCAGGCCACGGCAGGATTGCCCAGTCTACTGTAGTTCATCAGTCATACTAGACTCTGACTTCATCTGCCACAGTCTGTCAGTCAAGAGCTAGGCAGCCACATGGGTGGGCCCAGGGTACTTATAAATAGACCAGCCAATCTCCTGGTGTGAGTCAGTCACTTAAAGGGACACACACACATAGATATGCATGTGCATCTATTTGTATATGTTCATGTGTGCATGTAAGCCAAAGGTCAACATTGGGAATCTCCCTCAATCACTTCTCCACCTTATTTTTTGAGACAAGGCCTCTCATTGGCTTAGAGCTCTCCAATTAGGCCACATTGGCTGGTCAGAAATGCCTGGGGCTTTTCCTACCTCCATCTCCTCAGTGTTCCAGGCCATGTCTGGCCTTTTACACGGGAGCAGGTGCTCAAAACTCAGGTCCTCATGCTTGCACAGCAAGCCCTTTACAGACAGAGCCATACGCTCCCCCGCCCCCAGTCTAACCAAATCTCTTCCAACAGTCACATTCCCCAATACAAGGGAGAAACTCAAGATGGGCCTCAAACACGTAGCATAACATTAATGTAATTGCCAGGGCTCTCCCGAGGGATTGCATGGAAATGCCATGAAGGCAAAGCAAATCCAAACCAAAAGCCCCTCGGTGCAAGCCAAGATGCTGAAGTAAGTTGAAATGAAACGTCAGTAATTTTGTTTGGGAAAACAAGGAGTCAGATTACACATGGCTTGTAAAAGAAAGTTATTGAATGGGTTCAAGCAGCTTGAACAAAAGTGCTTGGCAGATTTAAAGCCGTAACTGTACCTGCAGGTACATATCAAGTTCAGACATCTGATTCCAGGTACCTAGCCCTGGCAAAGCCAGCAGGCCTGATATTAGACATACCCAGTTTTGCTTAATGCTCTTCTCAAAGCCCTGGGAATTCACTGCTGCGGTTATGTTTCATGTTTAGGTTATCTGACTTGCTTTGTTCCTGAGAAAACAGCTAACCAACGCCAGCAAACCAGGCATTCTTAAAAGTCATGAAATCACAGAATGTGAATACAGGGAGGCAGTTGGGAAATCCAGATCCAATCCTCTGCCTTTCAGAAGAGGGCCAGGGAAGGAACCGATACAGTCTCCTGGGCCAGAGCAGGAAGGGGCTCTCAGAGAGAAAGGCAGCCCTTGGCAAACTACTGAATTATAAAGTTCACACGAGCACCACTTGGATTTAACGACACCCACTGTTTAATCTTCTTTCCAATTTGTAAGGAGCTCTCCACGAACGTCTCTAAATGTGATGTGTTACAATCGATCTGAATGTCAGAGCAGGAAAACCAAGACTTAGATAAGCTTGCCCCAGAATGCCCAGGTCTACTGTCTGGGAGTAGGTTAAGTGTTCCCTCTCCAGTCCTGAGACTTCAACAGTTGCTTCTGTGAACCACTCTGTCCCGCTGTGGAAGTAGCAGGCTCTTTCCCAAACGCGCCTTCTCTCACCAAGAGGGAGGAGTAGGAAGCACTTAGTGCACTGGGAACTTAAAAGATTAAAAAACAACAACAATAAAAATCCAAAAAACAAAAGAATTTTTGTTAAGAAAGAGGAGTAGTAGGCTGGAGAGATGGTTCAGTGGTCAAGAACACTGACTGCTCTTGCAGAGGACCCAGGTTCAATTCCCAGCACCCACATGGTGGCTAACAACTGTTCATAACTCCAGTTTCAGGGGATCTGACGCCCTCTTCTGAACTCCTCTGGCATTGCATGACACAGGTAGTGATTAAAGGAAAAAAGAGGCTCTTGCCTGGATCAAGCCGCCCCAGGGACCTGTCGGAGTGGGTTGGAGGAACAGCAGGTTTATCACGCTGAGCTTGAGGGAAACTGGGAAGGGTCCTGAGCCCTCATTCCACAGAGCTCAAGGTCAGTTGCTCCCTAAAACCTATGAGGCAACTGTGTAGTTGTCTGAGGAAATCACACCTGAATGCCCCAGCCTTGCAGGCCAAGAAGTCACCAGTCCCAAATGTATGATATCAGAATCTGGTTTGAACCAGCTTTTCAGGAGAGTCCAATGGGCAGCCAGAGGGGATCCTGGCCTTGAGCAAGACATTATTGCTATTGCAAAGTACTGAAAGTGATTTCTGAAATCTTTATTTCAGGGGAACTGGTAACAGGAAAACCATTTGATGAGGCAAACAGTTTTTTAACTATTTGGGCAGCCGATGTTTGGCGCAGCAGAAGGAGGTAGGCTGGACTCTGGCCTTGCTGAGGCAGGTCATGTGACCTCAGATCTTGGCCTTCCCAACTTGGATAATGATAGCTACTGAGTGAGCCCAGGGAGCTATGTGGGAGTCTAATTTGCTTATGGACATATGCACTGCGCATTAAAACATGCTGGATTTTTTTTTAATATTTTTATTTATATTTTTATTTTATGTGTATGAGTGAGTGTATTGCCTGCATGTATGTGAGTGCACTCTTGTCATGCAATGCTGCAGAGGTCAGAAGGGGGCTTCGGATTCCCCTGAAACTGGAATTAAGGATGGTTTGTAGCCACCATGTGGGTGCTGGGAATTGAACCCAGGTCCTCCGCAAGAGCAGTCAGTGCTCTTAACTGCTGAGCCGTCTCTCCTGCCCAAAACATGCTGGTTTTTACCATTGTAATTTGGTTCTGTTTTCTTGGGGATGAGGGCAATTCGCACACTGAAGAATTTCAATTCTGTGACTCTCTTATCAAATCTCGCATCGGCAGACTCGTTTGAGCCACATAAGTCCTGCTCCGCCACACTCTGTCCCCAGCCCCGCAGCCTACTCTTCCTGGCTTGGGTCTTGGACAACTGCATAAACACACAGGCGAGCCCTTAACCATGAGTATTTGCCCAGCTCAGGGTCAGACTCAGATGTCCTTGGGGAGACAAAGGGATCTGATGGAATCTATCCCCATGAGCAAAGCGAAAAAAAATCACCATGGCAACCCAACCTGAAAACAAGGTGCGCAGTGCCACAGCATTCAGAATGCACCTCAGCTGGCAGAGTCCTTGCCCAGCATGCGTGAGGCCATGGTTTCCACTCCCAGCACATAAATCAGGCACGGTAGCACATGCCTGTAATCCCAGCACTTGGGGGGGGGGGGGGTAGGAGGAACAGAAACTAAGTGTCATCTTTGGCTACATATCAAGTTTGAGGTCAGCCTGAGATGCATAAGATCCTGTCTCAAAAGCAAACAAAACCAGCCTGGAGAGACAGGTCAGCGGTTAAGAGCACTGACTGCTCTTACAGAGAACCTGGGTTCGGTTCCCAGCACCCACATGGCAGCCAACAACCGTCCATAACTTCAGTTCCAGGGAATCCAACACCCTCTTCTGACCTCTTCAGACATTGCACGGCACGAGGGCATTTACATACATGCAGGCAATACATTCAAACACATAAAAGTAATAAATAATATATTCATTTTTTTCAAAAGCAAACGAAACAAAACCAAATGTGAATAGGAACGGTGGCAGCAGCTCAGCTAGGCTTCGAGGAAGGGGTGGGGGTTCTTCCATAGGCTTCTAGTTTCTCCTGGAACTGCTTCCTGTTCTCCCTCAGTGATAGACTATGACCTGGAACTGTAAACCAAATAAAGCCCTTCCTTCCCTAAGCTGCTTTTGGTCAAGGAGGGGTTTATCCCAGCAACAGAAAGCAAACAGGAGGAAGGATCCATTGGATCCTTGCCGTTGCCTGGGGCCTTCACTCAGGCTTTGACAGGGAGAGATTTTCAGCCTTTCAACCCGCTGGTCTCCTTCATATGCTAATTGTGACCTCACTCTCTGCCCCATCAGGACAGATATTATTTTCACCTAAACTGAAATGTTGACATTTCGTGTCCAAAGCCAGGTGAGCGAGCTATTGCGCCCTTTCTGGCGTACACACGCCAAGAGTCGCTGAGCTTCGGGACCTCTGCCTGGAGGTCAACTGGGAATGTCTTTAGAAAACAGGTTCCTTGGCTTGTCGAACCAGATCACCCAGGACAGGACAAGAAATATGAATCTCTACAGCTTCTCAGGTGAGTCTAATGGACACTAACTTTGGAAAACCAGCCTTAACTCCACCACCCAGAGGAGCTCCCCCTAGAGGTCACGGTGCCACCTCTCCCAGGACATTATCACTGCTTGGACCTCAGTATGTACCCAGTATGTACCAACAAACACCGAAAGTCAAACGAAGTAGACCAGGACAAGGGGCATGCACCTTAAATATGGTGGATGGTAAAATATCTTGGGAAAAACTCCAAAGGCCTGCCACACTACCCACAGTGATGAAGTTCATAAGCTCTTGAAATAAATAGTGACAGCATTAGAACTTGTCTTTCAAATCTGCACACCAGTCCCTACAAAGTCCCTCCCACACCCAGAGGCTCTTCTCCCACCCATTCTGTCTGCCCACCCCTGGGAACAGCTGCCTCAGATAATCCCTTCGCCAACCTCTATGACCAGCCAGCTCCTCCCTCTTTCCTGTGTGTTCCCACCACATTGCATTGCTCTGGCTATAAGTGGCCTTAATCTGTCCACGTTGGTGGTATAGTGGTGAGCATAGCTGCTGTCCATAAGTGGCCTTAATCTTGGCAATGAACCATGATAAAGAAAAATGCTTTACATCCTGAAAAAAGCCTTCATAGGTTTCAAGTGAGCTTGTTACCCCTGCCTCTACAGCTCAACAAACCAGTTCAACTTATCCGACTTCTGAATTCAACACCACCAAGTTGTCTGCCAGCCCCAGGTGGGCTTAAACAGAACTCCTGTTGGTCATGGTCAAGGTGACCCATGAGGGGCTGGGACTGCAGCTCAGTGGTAGGGTGCTTTCTGAATATGTGCAGGGCCTTGGATTCAAACCTTAGCATGGTAAAAAGCAAACAAACAAGGTGGCCATTGAGGAACACTCAGGACCAGGCCATACTTAATAGGATCACAGATGGGCAAGGACAAGCAGACCCTGCCCAAGAGCCTGGAAGGACCCACATCCACACATCTGGGTGCCTTGGTGATAAAAAGTGTGAAAGAGAAGAGAGTTGCATGTGCCTGGTCCCCAGGAGGCTGGACACAGCATTTCTCCACCCCACCCCAGGATCCATTTATAGACATGGCCAGGTGACCCCAAGGGTCCAAGGACCTGCCCCACTGCACAGGGCATTCCAATAAATCTCAGCTCCATTCTCTGCTGCCCCCAAGGCCACTGGAGGCGAGAAGGAATGTTTTCAGGAAGAATTAAGAACAGTAAAACCCAGCCTCTGACAGGCTCTGCCCAGCCAGGCTAAGGGACTCAGGGAGACACTGACTAGCCCCAACATGTCCCCTCATCATCAGAAAAATGATGCAGCTCTGCAGGCATCTGAGCTGCCCTGTCCCAGTGAATTAAGATAACAGACAGGAACACAAAGAGGTCCCTAGAGGTCCCTGGTTCTTCTGTGATAGTTTGAATATGGTTCATCCCTCCATCCTTCCAAAACTCAGTAGAAAATGTTTTTATCCTTATTTATTTTCAGACACGGTATCTATATGTACCCCAGGCTGGCCTCTAACTCACAATTCACCTGCCTCAGCCTCCAGAGTGCTGAGATTACAGGTGTGCACCACCATGCACAGTTCATGTTGAAACTGGATTGCCAAAAGGATGGTATTGAGAGGTGGGATCTGTTCATTCTCCCATGTTATGACACAGCAGGAGGCTCTTGCCAGATAGAACCATCTCTGGACTTCCAGCATCCAGAACTTCTAGTAAAAATAAGCTGTCTTTATAAACCACCCAGTCTCCAGTGTTCTGTTAAAGCAACAGGAAACAGCCTCCTAGGACAGTTGCGACCACAGACTAGCCACAAAGGGCCGCCTGCCACTGGACTTTGTCTTACAAGCACAATCAAAATTCAAACACAGATCTCTGTGAGAAAGCTATTCGGGGACTCAAAAAAGACCCCAAGTCACAG
Organism: Nannospalax galili; assembly: GCF_000622305.1. Taxonomy (NCBI): domain Eukaryota; kingdom Metazoa; phylum Chordata; class Mammalia; order Rodentia; family Spalacidae; genus Nannospalax; species Nannospalax galili. The sequence continues at coordinate 1,029,237 of NW_008331810.1, forward strand.
AGAGCAGCAAATATCACCCACAGCTGCCTTGTGACTCTCAGACCTTCTAGGGAAAGACATCAGCTTCTAGGCGGACATCAGCTACCTTTTATCATGTGACTCATGCACCTGCCTATGAACAAGGATCACATACTTCCTCAGTTTCCTCAATTGTTGGCAAGAACTCAGAGTATTCGAGATTCTTGTCTGGACCAACATGTGCAGAAAGGTGGTGACCAAGCTTCTAAGACCTGCCTACAGCTCCAACCCGCCCCACCTACAGAGGACAGAGGTTAAGGAAACAGCCATCAGCACCTGTCAAGTCCAACCCATGCGAGGGGGCTAAACAGAGGAGGTACAGCCAACACCAGGGATTCTTTCAACAGGTGATACAGTGAATTCTGGACCCACTATGGCACCACAGCCCTCTCCACACCTTGTTTCTTCTAGAAGTATACTGTTAGGAACCAAACACACCCACGCAAAGTTCCTGCAGCTGCTTTACCCCTTTACAAGCCCTGCCCAGACTTGCTGAGGCATAAACTTCCAGCCTCCACTTAGAATTCCTGTTCACCAGTGCCAGTATAAGAAACAGATCAACAGGGGCTGAAGAGATGGCTTAGTGAAGTTAGAAGCACTGACCACTCTCTCAGAGGACCTCAGTTCAGATCCCAAGACCCACATGAAGCAGCTAACAATTGCCTGTAACTCCAGCTCCAGAGGATCCAACACCCACTTCTGGCCTCTGCAGATACCCACACACAGACACATACAGATCAACAGTTAAAAAAAGAAAAAAAGAAGGAGGGAGGGAAGGAAGGAGGGAGGGAAGGAAGGAGGGAGGGAAGGAAGAAAATCTCCCAACTTGAAACCGGCAACCGGCAGGTAGAGTGCTGAGATGCCAGTGAGTCAGTCCCTCTCCCCTGTCTGTGAACACCGTGGAAGCAGGAAAGAGTGGAGAGCTTCAAATGAGTGCCGTGAGCACCCTTCAGTGTCCAAGCCACTGAAACCTCTGCATGTCCAGGAGAAAACCCAACCGTTTCCTTGCCTTGGTAAGTAGAGAGCTCCTAACTGGCGTTGGCTGTTTTGATCCAGGAGACCCTGAGCGCAGCTGGGGTAAGGGGTCAGTGGGTAAGCCACTTACCATGCAAGCATTAAGGACTGGGGTTCAGATCCCTTGCACCCCCCTAAGAGTATGGCAGGTGTGGTGGCCTGCCTATAATCCCAGATCTTGGGAGGCAGAGACAGGATCCCCGGGGAATATAACTAATAATGATAGCTGGAATTCAGTGTTCTGTGAGTTCTACAAGAGACCCTGTCTCAGTAGATAAAGTGGAGAGCAGTAAAGACAGGCACCAATGTCTTGCAAACATGCATACACACAAGCACACACACACACACACACACACACACACACACACACACACACACGTCCAGTTAAATGAGGATTCCTGTTGTTCTGCAGTTAATAGAGTGTTGTTTCAAAAACACATGTGAACATTAGTCTAAAGCCAGGCTGTCGGATAGAATGTTCTCTGCTGACACCAGTAATGTTCCAGATCTGTGCTGTGCCTACAGTATCTGTTCACCACAACTGTGATGGAAGAACTGGATTTTAAATTTTATTTAATTATTTTAAACCTGAATAGACTTGCTAAAATCGTGAGAATCTTGGACAGTTGTATTTGGTCGGCTTTCTGTTGCTAGGACAAAGCACCTAAAGCTGGGTACTTTATAAAGAAAGGGAGGCTATTTAGCTTGCACTTTTGACATTGAGGACCATGCAGCTGGCATCTGCCCAGCTCTCAAGAAGGTCCTTGGATGTACATGATGGATCAAATCATGCTCAGACTGCACGTAAGAGAGTTATCACTGAGAGGCAGAGAGGCGGGAAGCCAGAAAGTGGAGAAGTCCTATTGTGCTCTGACTTCCATTCTTGCTGAAGCCAAGTGGTAACCTTGAGAACGTATTATTCCCTGTTCAGGGTGATGCCCCGTGACTGATCACCTCCCACTATGCCATTTTAACACTCTACCATGCCTAATACCACCATGCTTGCCTACTCTGCAACACACGAACCCTTAGAGAACGCAACTCACAGCAGCAAGGCTAGAAGGTGGTATGGGTATCTGCAACCTGAAGCTGTCGCAGCCCCAGCTCACCGTGGCTGTCAAAAGTCAGTGAAAGGAAGTCTCTGGCCTGAGCTCAGGATCTGGTGGGTTCCAGTTCTCTGTTAAGAACGTTGTATGGGTCTGATGCAGCCTGATACTGAGGCCCATCAGGCCAGGTCTATTTTTCCATTCTTTTTTTAAAATTTTCATTTATTATTTTTATTTTATGTGTATGCACGTATTGCCTGCATGTAGGTAAGTGGACCCATGTCATGCAATACCTGAGGAGGTCAGGTGAGGCTGTCGGATCTCCTGGGACTGGAGTTACGGACAGTTGTTAGCCACCATGTGGGTGCTGGGAATCAAACCTGGGTCCTCTGCAAGAACAACCAGTGCTCTTAACCACTGAGCCATCTCTCCAGCCCATTTCCATCCTTTTTTAAGCACTTCCTAACCCACACCTCCTAGTGGGCTGAATTGTGTCCTCAAAAAGGATATGTTCAAATCTCAACCCGCCATACCCATGAATCTGACCTTGGAAATATATATACACACACATACATATATTGTGGCTATAATGTTTAAGGATTTTGCTTTATTTTGGTTTGGTTTTTTTTGAGACAGACAGACACACACACACACACACACACACACACACACACACACACACTGCTCAGTTTAGGTGGGCTCTACACCCCATGACTGCAACTTCCTGTCAGTACAGGAAGGGGCAGGGTCGCACAGGAAGACACAAAGGAACACTATGTGAGGATGGGGGGGGAGTCTAGGGAGATGCACCTAGAAGTCAAGGCCTTCCTGGTCCCCCCAGAGCTGGGACGATCCTCTGGAAGCTCTGTGGGAGCCTGGGCTGCTGAGTCAAATCCAGCCCCATTGTTTCATGGCATCCCGAGGACACAAGTGAAAGTGCAGTGACCATTTGCATGAAAAATGTCCCTCATAGGCTCAGGTATGGAAACACCTGGACTCCAGCTCATGGTGCTGTTTGAGAGAGGTCACAGAACCTTTGGGAGATGCTGTCTTTCTGAAGGCAGTATATGCTCCTGGGGGTGGGCTTTGAGAGTTCATGATCCTACTTCCTGTTCACACTCTGCTTTCTGTGTTTGGCTGAAGATTAGCTCTCTCAGCATCCTGGTCCTGCCGCCGTGCCTCCCCACCACGATAGACTCTTACCCCCCTGAAACCATAGCCAAAATAAAGGCTTTCATCTGTAAGTTGCTTTTGGGCAACAACAGAAAAGTTACTAACACAGACGCCATCAGCTCCCTAGCTGAAAACCGCGTGGGTTTATTTGGTAAGTTGCTCCTTTGGGAAATTTCAGAGAGCAGAATGAACCCATTATATGGCTGCAGACCCAAATGAAAAGAACCAAAGCTCTCGGTATGGCTTGATTCTTGATGGGTAAAAGTTCTTAGCATTATCTTGAGAGCCTCTCTACAAGGAAACACTCAGAAAAGATGGAGCTCAGAGATGTTCTGAGGCTCGTCACCATTCCAGGATCAAGCAGTGCACACGGCATCAACCCAGCCCAGAGCTACCACACAGAGAGTAGAACCCAAGGCCTCAGCCTGGGTTAGAAGCCTGGAGCCTCCGGATGTTGAATGGGAACGAAATTATGCATGTTTTCTCCATGCTCAGCATTTTCTCCCAACAGGCAACAGAGCACAGTGTCAGTCACACCCATGAAGGACAGAATCACAGGTATTTGCATCATGCCTGGCTACCATCGCAGAGGACATAAACCATGCTTCTGTGCGGGGTTCCTGGGCAGACTATCTTCTTTTCAGCGTGTTGATAAAGATATGAGTCATCACAGCACAGCTCTGGGGCCAACATTTCTGCCAGGTGTATTTCTATAAGGTTATATTTTGTTGGCTGTATTTCCTTAGTAAGCCTTTGTAATTTATTTCATGCACTTCAAGTCCCTATTCTAGGGGGGTGTCAGAGGCTGGTTCATGGCACAAAGCTGACTGGGAACACCTGACTTAGACCTTAGAAACCTATGCCAGTGCTCTATGATGTTCTCGGTTATGTTCTGTGCAATTTGACTTTTAAAAACACAGTTACATGATCGAGACAGATGGTCTTCGTGGGGCCAAATAGAATCCTATCCACCTCTGTAGAGCAATGCAATTGATAGATAGCCACAGTCTCTACTGGGTGGGCACCTGGATGCAGCCAAAGAGAACAGGCCTATTTTTCTCCGTGAATTGTTTTACCACAGCGCTGTCTCACGTCTAAGAATCAGACAATAGAAACAATGCTGTGTGGTTTGGCATGTGGGGCTTTGCTCTGGCTTCGTTGGTAGCTGCCAACATCTGTGAATTATCATGTGCTTTAAAAAGTCAACTGCCACTGTAGGCTGCTCCATTGTTCCCCCTCGGGGCCACCATCTCTCTAGACCATGAGGCAAAAATTCTGGGGCTGGAAGTGTTGGGGCAAAACCCAGGCTTCCTGGGAAACCCTAAAACATCTATAAATAGGGAAAGCATGCAATGTGTGTGTGACTCTCTCAATCTCAGTTGCTAGATCTCACACTATCCTCTGTGTACTTAAGACCAAAAACAAAACAAAACAAAAAACTGTGACTACCAAAGGAAGAGACCTGTGTCAGTGTCAAGAGCCTGATGGTTCTCAGATTCATTTTGGTCCAAGTTCACCAAATGGGGAGCTCTGTATTTGAGTTCTGGTCCCAAAATGCAGGAGCAGAGGCTCTAGCCAGTCAGGGAAGACAGATCAGCTATTCGAGAAGTCCAAGTCCTGCCCAGAAAGTTCACAGGCCCAGGCACCTCGTCCAGGAATCCAACCCTTGCTTACACAAAGCAGCTGGCTCTCGTGACTGACTGGTAACAGCAGAGCAGATGCTTGTGTGGGAAGCAGCCTCGCCCAACATCTGTCCTGCGGTAGGGAAGGCCTGGGTGTTTGCAGATAGCCCTTGGAGTTCCCTGGTGGGCGGGTGGTGTAGGTAATTAACTGGTGCTGCGTCAAATGTAATCTAATTACAGGGGAGTGGGGTAAACCCAGGAGTGCTAGTTGCCTGACTGCTTGGCATGGCTCTGTCATTGTTCCTCTGTTAATTTTCCCCTTAACTCACACAGATGTCATAAAGGTTAATTAAACACCTGAGTTAGACTTTTGTTCCATGTAACTGGACCAAAAAGTATGTAGTGACTGCCATTCACTCCAGAAAGAGAGGGAGGAAGAGCATGTCGCTGAATTTAGAGGCTGCCAGGGTTTCCTGGGAACCCAAACGCAGGTCAAAGCACAGGCCACTGTAATTGAATTATGGTAGACTAGGATGGATCATCAGAACGCTCAGGGGAGCAGGAAAAGAAAGCCATGCCTTGCTGGGCTCCAAGAAGAATTTCTGTAAGGTGAGTTCTTAAAGAGGTAGCGTGGGTGATTTGATGGGAAAATGGGGGTGGGGAAGAAATCCAAGGGAAAAGCAGAAGCACAATCAGAAAGATGAGTGTGGTGAGCACATGGCTGGAACCTCAAGACAAAGTCCCTGACCCAAGGGGCTGGAGAGATAGCTCAGTGGTTAAGAGCACTGACAGCTTTTGCAGAGGACCCAAGTTCATTCCCAGCACCCACATGGCTGCTAGCGACTGTCTGTAACCCCAGTTCCAGTGGATCTGATGACTTCTTCTGTCCTCCATCAGACACAACACGGGTGCACTTATCATGCATGCAAGCAATAAATTCATACACATAAAATGAAAATAATAAAATAGTTTAAAAGACCCTGACTCAAGATAAGAGTCTCCTGGAGTGGCTGGGGAGGAGGTTCAGCTGGTAGAGTTCTTGCTGAGTGTAGATGAAGACTCAGGTTCCATCCTCGGCACCACATAAACTGGGCTTGGTGGTGCATGCCTTAAGAGGTAGAGGCAGGAGGATCAGAAGTTCAAGGTCATCCTTGGCTACATAGCAAGTTCAAAACCAGCCTGGGATATGCGAGACCCTGTCTCGAAACAAAAAAAGTCTTCTGCAGAGACTATGTTTGATAGGGGAAGGGAGGCCACCAGAGGAAGAAAATGTCCAATCATATATAATAAGCAGGTGACTGACACCCAATACAAGCCAGAGTGGCAGAGATGGGCAGAGCCTGGGGACATGTGGGATTTGCATGTTGAAGGCCATGAATAAACACACCTGTTGTTTGACTTGAAAACCTTGACCTCAGATGCCTCACCTCTGCTTCCAGGGGAGCTCGGTGATGGAGAGCGAATCCTTGGTCGACCACAATGGAGATGGAGCATCTCCCTACACAACAGACAACATGTTCTGTAAAAGAAAACATCTGCGTGCGTAAATCACAGTGGAATTGCTTTGTAATTTGGGGCCACAGCAGGTGATGGAGTTGGGAGTGAGTGGACACAGTACATTCCCCAATCAGGAAGAGTATATGTCAATACTGTGATTTCCAGCAAGGTGGAGCCATCCTCTTACCTAGATGTTAGACCTGAACCCCTGGCCATGTGACAGTATCTCAAGCAATTACTTTAATGAGACTTCATAATGATAATCAAAAGATGACCTGAGTTTGACCCACTGGGAGTAGGCCAATTATCAGGTGCAGTCAGCAGAGAGTGTAACGAGAGAGAGAGAGAGAGAGAGAGAGAGCACTATTCCGGTCCATGACAACTCGTTTCTGGAGTTCCTGGCATAGGAAAGTCCCCCTCTTGGGTCCAAGCAACCTCTCTTTTCTAACATTACTGTTAAAATCTTTATAGAACCTAGAACAGACAAGTTTTCAGTCCAAATTTCCTTCAAAATGGGGGCAAATCACACAAGATATGACAAAGGAGGCCAGCATGAAGTTTATAGATGTAGAAAATATTTTCCCAAATAAATGCCTCACAAGGACAAAGTCAAGATTCAAGGGCAAACGAGGCTGGTGCTGACCATCCCTGTTCCCATACTCTGGTGACATTTCCGATTTTGTGTAATACTGTCTATATGTCACAGCTTTCAAAGTTGGTTTTCATTTCCAAATGTTGTAAGAACGGCCTCCAAGACCTGATCGAAAGCCCTCTGTGCTAACTACTTCACCCAACCCTGTGACAATGTTTGACAGAAGCAGTGTAAGGGACATTTCATGTGGGCTCGCTGTTTCAGAGGAGCAGTCCATCAGGGCAGAAAAGTCAGGTGGCCAGAACAGCTCAGTCTGTAGTGGAAGGAACTTGAAGCATGGTTTGTATATATTTTGGTGGATCAGGACACAAGGACCAGACTGGAAGCACAGTATGGTGATACCTTCCTGCCCCTACTAGCCACCATTGGCCTGAGTCTCTATATCCCCAAATGTCTACAACTTTCTAAAACAGCGCCACCAGCTGGAGACTGGCTGTTAACACAAGAACCTCTGGGGGACATTTCAGATTCAAACTACAACCTTAACAGCCACAGCCTTCTCCCCCTCCTCTCCCCGTCCCCCTCCTCCCTTCTCTTATCCAAACCTGCTTGGAAGCTGGTCCTGCTCTAGGAGTCCTTGCTGCTCTCCTGTTCTGTCCTGTCCTTCTAGGGAGCTAGAAATGGGCTCTGAACCACAACTATCCTAGTGACTTGAATCAGGAAAAGTCAAATGTGTACAGAGAACCAGCTGTGAAGGTGTGTACACAATCTTCCCCATCTTCTTCACGCCTACTTGTGTGAACTGCACTGAAGACTCCCCAGGGTACATTTGGGATCCTGACACCAACCTATCCGAGTGGCTACCTAGAGACCACAGTCCATCCTGACAACAGCTCTACGATGGAAGCTTCTCACACACATTTCTGTGCCTCTGTGTTGCTGGCTGCAAAATGAAAAGCAAAATTGTGCTTTACCCACTCTTCTGGTTTCTGTGAGAGAGTACCCTTACACACAAGGCACACACACATACATGAATTCATGTGGCACACACACATGTACATAAATTTAAAAACTAAATAAATCTTTAAAAAAAAGTCTTGTGACACCCTCTTCCTGAAAGCATATTATTTTCTAAAATTGGATTCCTAAGTTTTTACAATAGTCTGACATGTATTCTCAACTCTCCCATCTGAATCCCCAATCCTCTTAGCCCACACCCACTAAACCCTCTGTGCAGAGGGTTCCATTCCCAGCGCCCACATGGCAGCTAACAACCATCTGTAACTGCAGCTCAAGGGGTTCCAATGCTCTCTTCTGAGCTCTGTGGGAATTATCTAACACAGATGCACTTACATGCATGCAGGCAATACACTCATACACATAAAATAAAAAATAATAAATAA
>NW_008331810.1:1037804-1067845 GCF_000622305.1 Nannospalax galili
CTATTTAAATATAATATTAATATAATTTAATATGAAAGAGTTTGAGAAATAGAAAGAATAAATAAGCCAACTAGAGGTTTTGAGACACAAGAAATGACATGGTGCTGAATTCCCTACATTCTCTTCTCATTTTGAGAATCCATTACTTGAGGGACTGGAGAGCGATAGCTCAGTGGTTAAGAGCACCGAGTGCTCTCACAGAGGACCCGGGTTCAATTACCAGCACCCACATGGTGACTAACAACCATTTGCAACCCCAGTTACAGGGGAATCTGATGCCCTTTTCTGATCTCCAAGGGGACTGTGCAACACAGGAGCACTTACACACCAGCAGGCAATACACTCAAACACATAAAATTAATAAATAAATAAATAAATAAATAAATAAATAAATAAATAAAAAAATAATAAATAATAAATAAATAAATAAATAAGAAGTATTTTTTTTTAAGTAAAAAAATTCCTGGGATCATGTTTGTAGTGCAAAAAAAAAGGAACAAAGGATCATTTTTCTCAGGGTCTCCGTCCTGAGAGCCACCGCATGAGCCAACTTCCACCCATTCTTCATAAGCTCTTTCCTGACTGTATACCCAAATCCATCAGAAAAAAAGTTATTAATTAGGGCTAGAGAGATGGTGGTCAAGAGCACTAGCTGCTCTTGCAGAAGACTCAGGATTCATTCCTAGAACACACGGAGGCCAGCAGTTGTCCATAACTCCAGTTCCAGGGGATCCGACACCCTCTTCTGGCCTCCATGAAGACTGCATGACAGAGATGCAGTTACATACATGCAGGCAGTACACTCATACACACATAAAAAATAAAATATTTTAATTATTAAAAACTAAATTAAAACCACTATCTCACTGACCCTTTCAGATCCTTTGGGAGTAAATACATTTAGCAAGAGCCCAAGGGGAGCAAGAATGTTAAGAGCTAGCACTGGACACTGTGTGGGGCAGGAGAGAGGGTGCGGCATAGTCCACAAAGAAACAGTGTGGCTCCATGCTTCCCCCAGAGCGCAGGTCTGTCTGCAATGAATTTGCAGGCATATGAGGGGGATGTGTTTTTTCAGAAATTGAATGCAGGACTTGCTTAGCGCAGCCTTGCTCACACACACAGACCTCATGAAACATCAGGGCGGAGCCTTCCAGGGGAGAGGACTGCCAGTGGCAAACACAGGCAAGACCCAGTGGCCTTCAGTCCCAACTCTGCACACAGAAACCCCTTTGCTAATCAGAGAGAGGTGCGTGCCAATATAAATGTGTGTGTTTAATGAAAAGCAGCTTGTTCGGGCAAGTCAAAGACTTGGGGAGTCGCACGTGGCTCTGAGTTTCACGTAACTTTGAGGGGAGCCATTTGTGGGTCAGAACAGGGAGCCAGGAGCCGGAATGCAGCCGCAGCTCCGTGGCAGGACGGCCTACAGATCCCGACCCATTTCTCCAGGAATGTTTTTCTTCATCTACAAAGAAGTGGGAGCAGAAGGGAGAAGAATATGAGACCAAAAAGGCTTATTATTACCTGCACAAGAGGGCCATTGAGGTTGACTACAGTCAGCGCAAGCCTTTGAAGATTAATGGGCCCATATAATGTTGATGTGTTATGAGGTTTCCCCTTGACATTAAACAGAGCGCGCAAGACTCGCATATAAAACACAGCGAGGAGCCCGGGTTGTAATTAATGCCACAAAGGTCTCTTTATCAGATTCCATCCGGGCGTCGCAGAGGGCGGTGGAGAGGGAGCCCAGCACTGTTTTTTCTGGATGAGAAGGGGCTGTGAGCCGATGTGGCCCTCAGAAATTCCACTGCTTGCAGAGCCAAAAACCAGAGTGGCGCGGGAAGGAGAGCTTTCAAGTGCAAAGTCACCTCTGGACGACTAGGAAGATCAGTCCTGGAAGGACAATGGGGCAGCAAATGGCCTTCTGTCCCCAGAGCCCGTGTCACGCTGTGTTTCCCCTCCGCTTTAATGGGGACAGACCAGGTGGCTTCCTGACTGCATCATCTGAAAAGCCCCAGGGTGCAGGGCTACAGGGGTAGATCAGTTGAGAGAGAACTTGTCTAGCATGCTGGCAGCCCTGGGCTCCAGCCCCAGCACCACATAAACCAAACACGGTAGTGCGTGCCTGTAGTCCCAGCACTTGGGAGGTGGAGGCAAGATCAGGAGTTCAAGATCATCCTCAGCTACATAGCAAGTTGGAAGCCAGCCTGGGTTACATGGACCATCTCAAAAGAAGTTTCAGGATCTAGAAAACGCCACCTTCCCACAAAGCCAGGGTGCTCTGCATGGGGACACACCAGGCACGTGGAAACAGAAAACGGACTCTCGCTGAGGTTGGCAAACACCTCAGGAAAACAGAAATCATCCAGAGTAACAGGACGTTCCATGAAGTCCTCGTTACACACAGCAGCCTGCAGCGCAGTCTAATGGGGTTCCAGTGACCTGATAGTGACAGACCACAAAATCTTCTCACTTCTGAGACTGGCCTGTGCCAGGTACACAGTGGAGGGGAGCTGTCTAATGGGGTTCCAGTGACCTGATAGTGACAGACCACGAAATCTTCTCACTTCTGAGGCTGGCCTGTGCCAGGTGCACAGTGGAGGGGAGCTGGGGCTAGACAGCCTCGGGGGAACAAGCAGGAAATCAAGAGCTGGAGAATGAAAGAAAATCGATGATTATACTGAGTGAAGTTTGCATACTGTGCACGTGTGTGTGTCTGTGTCTGTGTGTCTGTGTGTCTGTGTGTGTGTAAAAACGCTGTAGTAACTGTGGAATTCTCAGCCTTAAATGGGACATCTATATGACTCCCCCCCCCACCCCCAACATGGCTGGGGGGGTGACGGGGGGGGGGGGGGGGGACACACCATAAGAGTCAGAGGTTGGGGAGGACTGCTGCAAAACAGTGTCTTTCTCATCTACAATAGAACTTCTACCCCAAGGCTCAGGGAATATCATAGACATGGGAGCAGAAAGAAAGAGCCAGAGGCACAGAGTCACCTGCTGCTAGTTAATGCGTTCTAGACGTGACAGGGACACGCACCAGTGAAAGCGCCACAGGATGGTAGAAAGTCGCAAAACCAGCTGACGTGCCAAGGTGGACGGGAGACTGTCACAGGGTCCCACCTCAAGATGAAGAGCTACAGGCAGTCAGCGGATGCCGAGGGAGGAGAACCAGTTTCCTCCAAAGACTAGCTCCCTGAGAGGTTATCTAATCCCATGGACAATGGCCCTAAACACAGGCACAGATGCTTATTGCTATATGGACTCAGGGCATTTTATATATAGTATAAAATTATATATATAGTTTGCGTTCAATTGCTGTGACAAAACACTCTGACCACTATCAGCTTGGAGAGGAAAGGGTTTATTTATCTTACATCTCCCAGGTCACAGTTCATCAGGGAGCCCAAGGTAGGAACTCAGGACAGGAACCTGGAGGCAGGAGCTGAAGCACAGGACATGGAGGAACGCTGCTCACTGGCTTGCTCCCTAGCCTGTGCTCAACCTGCTTTCTTTTTATTTTATTTTATTTTATTTATTATTTTTACTTTATGTGTATGAGTGTATTGCCTGCATGTATGTGAGTGCATGTGTGTCGTGCAATGCCATGGAGGTCAGAAGAGGGCTTCGGATTCCCCTGGAACTGGAGTTAAGGACTGTTTGTAGCTGCCATGTGGGTGCTGGGAATCGAACCTCTGCATGAGCAGTCAGTGCTCTTATCCGCTGAGCCAACTCTCCAGCCCTCAACCTGCTTTCTTATACAACACAGGCCCACCTGCCAATAGGTGGCCCTACCCTCAGTGGGCTGGGCCCTCCCACATTATCCAATAATCAAGAACATGTGCCACAGACATGGCCATAGGCCAGTCCAATGGAGGCAGTTCCCCAATTGAGGTTCCCTCTACCCAGATGTGTCAAGCTGACAACTAAAACTATCCAGCACAACCACTGAGCCATATATATAGATATCAATACAGATATATAGATACAGACATATCGTGTGTATGTATATTTATAAATGTATTGTGCATATGAAATAATGGAGAGGACAGAAAAATTGAGAGGGAGTGGGGTTATGGGAGGGTTAGGGAGGGTGGAAATAATACAAAGACAATGCTCATGTATGAAATTCTCAAAAATAAAAAAATTTTAAAAGGACATGACAAGGTCACACTCAGGGACTCATAGCAGCTGTAGTTGCCTGCACAAGATCAAGCCAGTCAGCATTCCATCATGGATGGGGGAGGGGCTCATGAAGCCCCATCCCTAGCGGAGGCACTTTGGCAGTTGGAGGCTGCTGTGGTAAGGAGAGTCGGTTTTCTTCAGGGAATCACCCCTGGTTGGTTGTCCATGCCATGGTAGATGGCCTTACGCCCATGTGCATATGGATGGCACTGACTGAGCCAGTGGATCATGAAAAGAGGACATGAAATTGGAAGGAGGACTTGGCAGGAGAGGTCTAGAAGGAGCTGGAGAGGGATTGGGGTTTGATACAATCAAAATATGTTGTATATGTGCATGAAATTCTTTTTTAATATTTTTATTTATTTTTATTTTATGTGTATGTGTGTATTGCCTGCATGTAGGTAAGTGCACCCATGTCGTGCAATGCCCACGGAGGACAGAAGAGGCTGTCGGATCCCCTGGGACTGGAGTTATGGACAGTTGTTAGCTGCCATGTGGGTGCTGGGATTCGAACCTGGGTCTTCTGCAAGAACAGCCAGTGTTCTTAACCGCTGAGCCATCTCTCCAGCCTGTGCATGAAATTCTTAAAGAACAAATAAAAAATGAGGCCCTCGGGGTAGGTGCTGACACATCCTGGCTAGTGTCTTCCTAAGAAGAGATTTGTACACATAGAACCCATAGGAAAGACACAGGAAGGTCCTGAGATGACCATCCATTCAGAAGAGAGACCCAGGGGGGAGTTAAAACTGCCCACACCTTGACCTTAGACTTCTGGTCCAGAAATGTGACAAAATCTACTTTTACTGTTGAAACCCCAGTTCAGCTGCTTTGTGATGACAGCTTGAGCAAACCAACCTCACTACCACCAGACAGCCAGGGGCCACCCAGGTTCCCAGGCTAGACCCTGAGGTAGCACACCCCAAGCTTCCGTTCTGGGTACAACAACCCCACCCCTGACTCCCAAAACCAGTCCAGGAGTGAATGGGCAGGGTGAAGCCATAAGGAGCATGCTCACTGAGGTACCCCTCCTTCAGGCAGCCTTCCCTGACAACTGCCCCTTCCTCTGTCCCAGCCTGTGCAGCTTATTGAGAGGAATACAAGCTACACTGCCTGGACCACTGGGCATGAAATATCTGAAAGGGAAACAGTATGGGGGTTCTCCAGCAAACCAGAAATGGACATGCCATGTGGTCCAGATAACCTAAATCTGGATATTATCCAAGAGAAAAGAAGGATCTGGAAGAGATGCCTGCCCTGCACACATCTGCAAGGTGCTGTTCACAACAGTCAATGTGGAGACATATCTCTGAAGTATCCATTGACAGATGAGCAGATTGAAAAAAAAAATAGGGCATATACACACAGTGGATGCTGTTTAGCCCCAAAACCAGCCAGAATGAACCTGGAAGATACTATATTAAGTGAAGAAAGCAAGCACAGAGAGCAAATGCCTCAAACCGTAACTTGATGCAGATGCAAAAATATTTGATCTTCTAGCAGGCATGATGGTGCACGCCTTTAATCCCAGCATGCAGGAGGCAGAGGCAGGCAGATCTCTAAAAGACGAAGAACAGTCTGGTCTCCCTAGGGAGTTCCAGGCCAGCTGAGGCTACAGGGAGACCCTGTCTCAAAAAAATTGTTTTAAAAAGATCCTTTAGAAGCAGAGTAGAACAGTGGTTATTAGAGACTGAGTAGAGAAGTGGGGTATGAGAATGCAAACCGGTATGGGGTGCAGTTGCACAGGAGGAATAGCCTCTAATATCCTATGGCACCATAGGCTAAATATGGCTGCCAAAAGCTAAACAGATATTTCAAAATTGCTAAGAGAATTTTGAATGTACCCAGAACAAACAAATGCCAAGGTCTAAGATGAAAGATGCTGGCCTCATGCGGTCACTATACTTTGTATGTGCATTGAAACAGCACAGTGCGTCATGTGGGGGTGCACAAGTATTGTGTGTCAAAGATTAAAGTTCAAAAAAAAATCTGGATGGCTTTGCAAAAGGAAAACATCCCATTTCCTGAGTGTCCTTGGCTGCAACCTGCAGCCCTCGGGAGAGGAGGAAATTCACTCCGGAGACTAGCACAGCTGGGGAAATGAACAAGGACACTGGAGGCTTCCGAACAAAGGGAGGAAGAAGCCAAGATCAAGCTGGGATAATCAGATAACAAACAGGAAACAACAGGATCCAAGCCACTCTGAAGGTGCATGTCCCAGCATTCCTAAGAAGGCTGATGGGTCACTCCCATCAAGGCCAGGGACCCAGCTCACACACTTGCATCTGCAGATGGTAAACCTTGTACAAATACATCGCAGCACATCGATGACAGTACATTTTCACATAAATAAACACTTTTAATATTTTTTTTTTGTTTTTGGTCTTTTGCGATAGGGTCCCGCTCGGGGAGGCCAGAGGTCACCCTGAGGTGTCATGCCTCAGGATGCCATCTACCTTGTTTGGAGTTTGGTTTTAGTTTTGGAGAGAGGTTGGGTTTTATTTTTGCTTTGCTTTGTTTTGTTGAGACAGGGTGCCTCACTGGCCTGGACCTTGCTGACTAGGCTAGGCTGGGCCAGCAAGCCCCAGGGATCTGCCTGTCTCTACCTCCCCAGGGCAGGGATTACACACACGTATGTACCATGGCCAGCTTTTTTCACACGAATTCTGGGGATCCAACTCAGGTCTCCCAAGTACTGGGATTAAAGGCATGTGCCACCATACCCAGCTAACAAATATTTTTAAAAGGATGGATGGATGGATGGATGGATGGATGGATGGATGGATGGATGGATAGGAGGTTAGGGACTAAGGTTGGTCTTGCATGTTCAAGTGCATACAATAATGAACACTTAAAAGGAGCTCAGTCACTGTGTAACTTTTCCTTGAGATCCTGAGTTCTGAGACATGCTGCAGTCTGCATCTCTTTCCTCTTATTTTCTGATGTTGCCAATCCACGAAGATGCATATCTTGTGCACAACAGCCCCGGCCTCTGCTTTGGCGCACAGCCCTCCTCTGAGCCACTCTCCCTGACCCTCAGGTCTTCCTCTCCTCTTGTTCCCAGAGCATGTCCAAACAGCTGCAGCCTCAAACAGCCCAGAAGTCAGTGAATCCCAAGGTCAGCTAGCCCCATGGGCCTGGGTGGGTGGCCTTTACGTTTTAGGGAGCTAGTCATTGGATTGTTTCATTTATTTCACCAACTCTGTGGGCTAAGATGGAACACATTCTCTGCCCCCCCCCCCACACACACACACATCACTAGGTATCTGACTCAGCCCCAACCCTGTCAAACCTTGCCCCCTCCCACCTCCTACAAACCCATCCTTCAGTGGTCACTAATGACTCTCAGAGCATCTGGCCTCACTACCCACCTTAGCATGCACTCTGGCTCCTGGGAGAGAGTCAAGACTATTCCTAAAGGTGGGATGAGCACGTGAAGGCAGATGGACCTGGTGGGTTGACATACACAGCATCCTCAGCTGGCAAGAGGGGAGCAGGGACAGGAAGTGCCAGACTCCAGAGTCCTGTTTATAGCTTGCACTAGGCAGAGGAGCTGCTCAGCAAAGTAAGGATGGAGGAGGAGGAGGAGGAGGGTCAGGTCTGAGAGGACCAGGGAGTGTGGAAGGGCACTTAGGGTTAAGTACAAAGTAAGTGGGGGAAAAGAGACCAGCATAAACTCTTAGAAAGCAGGGGCTGGGAAGTTTCCCTCAGTCAACACATGCCACCACAAGCCCCTTCTGTTCATCAGGTGTCTGCCTGGTCGTCGGGCTGCACAGTGTACAGTGGAAAAATCCCAGCCTCGTGGAGTCAAACCAGAGTAGAGGGGGCTTGAGAGGCAGACAGACAGCAAGAATAAAATCTACAGGGACTGGAGAGATGGCTCAGCAGTTAAGAGCACTGGCTGCTCTTGCAGAGGACATAGGTTTGATTCCCAGCACCCACATGGTGGCTAACAACCATCCTAACTCCAGTTCCAGGGGATTCAACGCCATCTTCTGACCTCTGTGGGAGGTCAGAACAACACCAGTACACTAACATACATACAGGCAATACACTCACATACATACATACATACATACATACAGGCAATGCACTCATACATAAAAAATAAAAAGAACAAAACCTGGGGTCCATCAGACAGTTAGATGCTGAAGAAAAAAGTCAGACAGTGACTTAAGTAGAGCACGAATTAGACTGAGATAGCAAAGTACGGCAAACTGGGCAGCTTGAACAACAGACGTTAATTTTCTTGCAATTCCAAAATCCAAAAGTCTAAGATGAAGGGACTGGGGAACCCCAGCCTCTCCTAGGTCTACAACTGGTACCCTGCGGCTCGTCTCGTGTAGCTGTCTCTATATCTTTTGAGGACATCTATACACTGGAGTAGGAGCCACCGAGGACCCCATCCTGCCTCAGCTGCTTCTGTAACGGCCAGTTTCCATGTACAGTCATATGCTGAGGAACTGGGAATTAAGCCTGCCACGTGTGAATCTGGGGACCACAATTTGGCCCACAGCAGATGTGGTAGGAGTGTTGGATGTCATCTGTTTGTCCTTCCAGAATCTTTCTACTCTGAACTTTGCCCTGGGTCACTATTCCCTAAATCACACCAGAGGCCTCTCTCTGTTCTCTGCCCTCGTGGGGAAGGAACACATGAAGAGCTCTCCTGGAGGGAGGGAGCCTTCCTGGTGCTTATTCCCAGCCCCATCCCTGCTGACTTGCTCAGAGTGGCTGTGCCCCTCCACTGCCCCATCAACACTTCCTCCAGTTTCCACTAAAGGCATCTGCTCCTTCCTCTTGGCCCTTCACACCAAGCCATAGGATGGACCCCATTATTGCTAGTCCTGGTGCTGCCTCATCCTAAGCCTTACTACCCATCTTTGTAAGCAGCCCTTTTATTAAGCTCTCCCGAAATCATTTGTTTCAGTGAGCCACCTGATCGATGCAGGGTGTGTGGAAAAAGGAATCACAGAAATAAGAAGGAAATCGTGCAAAAGTGGGCTCCGCACAGGCAAAGGGAGTTTGATGAGCACAGTCTTCCACAGTTCCACACACTGGGGCTGATCAGGCCCAGGAGAGCACTAGATTTATGGTCTGCAGCCCCAACATAGACTACACCTCCCTCCCTGAAGTGTTCTTGCCTTGAGGGAAGCTGCTTTTCCTTCTGATTTCCCTGAGTCCTGGTCTTGTTGAAGCCGAGAACTGGGCCTCTGTCTCCGCAGCTCTGCCCCAGTGACCACAGCTGTAGACTTCGGCTGTTTCTGCCACTTGCCTTTCAGGCCTGACAGAAATCTTACTTTTGTTCCACGTGCGAGGGAACATTGGCTTAACATATGGCCGTCCCCGTGGGCGAACCTGGGAGGCAATGGACTGAAGGCCCTGGGTTCCCATGACGACAAATAAAATTGACCGCTGTTTATCCATGCTGTGGAACCCGTCTGACGGCATCCGGCAGCCAGCTACAGAAAAACGTGGCTTCACCTCAAAGAACACTGAACCCACAAAAGCATTCTTAAAGAAAATTGAGATGTGACGTCTCAACTTGCCATTCTTCCAACTGGTGCTAAAATCGGAGGCCAGCTCCAAAGATAGACTGAGGACTTTAAATGGGGTTTGTCCAAAGAAACCCTTCAGAAGTCCAATAAGCACATGAAAAGATCCTCAGTTTCACCAGTCATTAGGCAAATGCAAACCCATAAAACAACAGTGTTGTGTACTCATTAGGAGAGTTATAATCAAACCAAACAGAAAATGGCAAGTGCTGCCATGGGATTTGGAGACATCAGAACCTCATATGTTGCTGGTAGAAACACCAAGTGCTGTAATGGGAGACAGCCCAGCTGTTCAAGACGTCAGACATGACTCGCCATACAATCCAGCAACAACTGAAAGCAAAGACTCTGACCGGTATTTACACATCCGTGCTCCTTGTTCACGATAACTGATGGTGTGAAGAGCTCAACTGTCCATCCACAGGTAAATAGACAGACAAGATGTGTGTTGACTGGAGACAATGTCTCACTATGTAGCCCAAGCTGACCTCAAACTTGAGGAAATCCTCTTGCTTCTGCCTCCTAAGTGCTGGGATTTCAGGCATGAAGCACCGTGCTCTGCATTGTGAGCAACATTTGGGAGAGACAAAGCTGGGGTAGGGAGGCAGAGACTGTAGTCCCACACTCTGAAAGATGACGCAGGACGATTGCCATGGGTTCCAGGTTAGCCTGGACTGCACAGTGAAATAGTAAAATTAAAAGATAGACAATAGATGTATAGATAAACATAGATGATGGATAGATGAAAGATTGATGATTGATAAAGATAGAGAGGATGGATGGATGGATGGATGGATGGATGGAGAGAGAGATGATAGAGAGATGATAGATAGATGATAGATAGATAGATAGGTGATAGAGAGATAGATGATAGATAGATGATAGATGATAGATGACAGGAGATAGATAGATAGATAGATGACAGATAGATGACAGATAGATATATTATAGATAGATGATAAATACATAGATAGATGATTGATAGATAGATAGATAGATAGATGATAGAGAGATAGATAGATGATAGATAGATGATAGAGAGATGATAGATAGATGATAGATGACAGAAGATAGATGACAGATAGATGATAGATAGATAGATATATGATAGATGATAGATACATAGATAGATGGTAGATAGATAGATAGATAAATAGATAGATAGATGATAGATAGATTGATAGATGATCGATAGATGATCGATAGATGATCAATAGATGATAGATGATAGATAGACAGACAGACAGATAGATAGATGATAGATGATAGATAGATAGATAGATAGATAGATAGATAGATAGATGATAGACAGAGATAGGTTTATCCCACCCCATACTGTCATTTGTGTAGACACTTTCTACACCAACTCCCATGCCACCCTTCCCCTATCTGCCCACACTGGGAGCATCTCCCTAGGGCTCTTATCAACCCAAAACTGCTAGCCTCTATCACATTATAGACACTGCTCACAAACATACACATATAACTTTAGATCATATTTTTGAGTTTACATATTTTTCGTAGTCAGACTAATGATCCCTCCAATCCACATCTTCTTTTTAAAGATGTCATGCAATGCTCATAGAGGTCAGAAGACAGTGTCAGATCCCCTGGAACTGGAGTTACAGACATTTGTTAGCCACCGTGTGGGTGCTGGGAATCGAATCCGGGTCCTCTGCAAGAGCAGCCAGTGCTCTTAACCACTGAGCCATCTCTCCAGCCCCTCCCCCAAATCTATATCTTAATCCCTGGGACTCATGGCTGCTTTTCAGAACTTCACAATCGAAGTAGAGATGAGGAAATGGTGTGTTACACCATCTTCAGGTGAGCCCAGGCTGATCAAATGAGCCCTGAGCAACGTAGAGCCTTCACGTACTTCAGTATAAGCAAAAGGTAGCTTAGAGGTGGAAGAAAGGCCCACCAGCCAGGCCTCAACATGAGCTAGATAGCACAAGAAAATGGTCTTCAGAAAGAGTTTGCCATTAGCACTGCCATGAGGCTAGCCTGGGCTACACAGTGAATGCCAGGTCAGGGCTGCATAGCAAGAGCCTGTCTCAAAGCACCACACAAACAAACCAAAACAGAGACTCCGTGAGAAGCATGACCTAAAGTCAGGCCACTAGGAACTGCCTCCCTGGCCTGTAATTACCTCATTTGATAGTGAAGTCCTAAGACGCCACCTACTGTTTCCAGGTGGAGGCCCTGGGCAACTACCTCTTGACCCAGGGCCTTACCTACCTCTGCTGCACTCACTGCAGAGAAGTGCCAGGTACTTCTCAGAGGACCCAGAAGGCCCAATGCCTGACCCTTCCTCCTAGAGGACCATGTGGGGGCTACAGAGATGGGGAAGCCTGTGTAGTGCGGAAGGCTGGTATGATACAAAGTGTAGCAAGCTGTGGAAGGAGGGAGTCGCCAGGGAGGGCCACTCCCCCAGGAAACCCTGATTCCATCTGGTGACCAGGAAGCCAAGTTCACTGCTGGATCTGCAGAGCTAATCACAGACACAGCTTCTGTGATGTTCCAGCACAAACCAGCCAGGCCAGGTATGTGATTACACTAGGGTTCTAATGAATCCATCAGCTCACTGCCTTGGACCTCCCATCAAGATAAGAAAATATAGAAATGATAAAATACAGAGAGGCTTTTGTGCTGATCAGGCCTAGGTGATAAGATATAATAGGTTATGTTGTTTCCCTTGGAGAATTCCTGCACTAGGTGGCCCAGGCTTGGTCAACCTCCACGCAGATACCCGCATTGGTTAGCCTAGGCCAAGCACATGGTGCTCAGGTGAGTAACGAATTCCCCACTTAGGAATGGCTTTCTTGGAAACAGCCTCTCCCAGCTGTTTATACACATTGTGCAATTCATCTTCTGAACAGCAGATAAGATGTCTGCCTGGTGCCCAGAAGAAAAACACCACATCTTGCAGATGTTACAGTCAGTCACCCAGGGGTCAAAAGTTATACAGGTTAGCTTAGGTCAGAGATCAAGTGATGTACCGGGTTATTCGAGAGACGTGGCAGGGCTCTGTGGGTGGGTGCTGTCACCGTCCCTTTCCACCTGAACCAGACGCCCCAGCAGCATGGCTTGGGGTAGGGGGCTGCGACAGGGTGCTATAGTAAGGAGTGCAGAAGAGGGGCTGGAAAGAAGATTGGAAGATCCAGAGATGGCAAATGAACACAAGTGTTTTCCAGACACAGCATGGCAGGCACATATGAACACACAGTGGTTGTGACAGAATGCACAAGACCTGTGCAAGTTCACACAGACAAAATCCCAGCATGAACCTGAGAGTGGTCACAATGCCCCACCCCTACCTGAGGCACTATTGGCAATTGATAGCTGCTGGGAGAGGAAGAGCCCGATAGGGGACCACACTCACACACTTGTAGGAATGACTTATAAAACAGACAGAATCTGGACTAATGACTTTTAATTAACCTTGGCAAACTCACTGAACCGTGTGCTCTTGTGACCTGGGCACCAGACCTTAATTCCTTGGAACCTCCATTTGCGTTCCACTCAAAGATAATGAATGTGGGCATGCTTGAGAATTAGCAAATCAAAGTGCCGAAAGTAGCAGATGCATCTCCAACGAAGACTGGGAAGCATGCTTGACATTGTGGATATGAGATATTCTAGGCCTAGGGATGAAAGGGCAAGATTGTCTGACCAGATAAGGGTGGGTCTAAGCTTCTTGTTCCTCAAGCTGGAACTGAAGCTGGACAAATGGTTTTTAATAGAAGTATGGTGAGGCCTGACTCAGGAGCACAGTTCCTGAACAGTTCCAAGAGGCATCTAAGGAGAACAGGCATTCTCCAAGTTCAGGTCCACTCTTGAAACTAGAGTTAATGCACAACACAGGTGCACTTGTACACATGCAGGCAATGCGCTCATACACTAAAACAAAAATAATAAAGAAAAAAAAACCTGAAGGTGAGTCAGGCTGTTTATTCAGGCATTAACTGATGTGGCACAGGAACCACACACATCCAATAATATAAGGGCAGCACAAATTGAACTCAATGGGTTTTTTAAAAAGTAAACCGGGCGTGGTGGCGCACGCCTTTAATCCCAGCACTCAGGAGGCAGAGGCAGGCGGATCTCTGTGAGTTCAAGGCCAGCCTGGTCTACACAGTAAGTTCCAGGACAGCTGGGCTACAGGGAGACCCTGTCTCAAAAAAAAAAAAAAAAGATGATAAGGGTCTAGTTTCATTCTTCCTCACATGGACACCCAGTTTTCGCAGCACCATCTGTTGAAGATGCTCTCTCCTCTAGTGTGTATTTTGGGGGCCTTTGTCAAAAATCAGATGGATGAATGGGAATAGGCTTAAATTTGTGTCATCTGTTCTAGTCCATTGGTCTACATATCTGTTTTTGTGCCAGTGCCATGCTGTTTGTATTACTATAGCTCTGCAGTATAAATTGAAATCAAGTATGGTAATGCCTCCAGCATTACCCTTTTTGCTCGGGATTGCTCTAGCTATCTCAGGTCTTTTGTGTTTCCCTGTGAATTTTAAGGATGTTTTTGCTATTTCTGTGAGGGATGGCATGGGGATTTTGATGGGGATCACAGTGAATCAGTACATTGCTGATGGTAGAATGGTCTTTTGTACAATAACATTCTACCAATCCATGGGCATGGGAACGTTCCATCTTCTAATGTCTTCCTCAATTTCTTTCTTCAGAGTTTTAAAGTTTTCATTGTAGAGGACTTTTTGCCACCTTGGTTAGGGTTACTCTAGGGTATTTTGGTTTTTTGTTTCTGTTTTCATTTTTGTTTTTTGAGGCTAAGGTAAATCAGGTAATTTCCATATTTCTATCACAACGTGTTTGTCATTTGCATATAGAAAGGGTGCTGATTTTATGTTAGTTTTGTATCCTGCCACTTGGATGAAAATGTTGACTGCAGACAAAGAGGCCTGGAGCTCTTCTCTTTTTATCCTTTTCTCTGCCTCTAGCCTTACTGCTCTCACACTCTGAGCACTCTGTTGATTAAGAGTGAAGATAGTGGGCACCCCGTCTTAGTCCTAATTTTAACAGTATTGCTTTGAGTTTTCTCCATTGGCTAAAGCATGACATTGGCTAAAGGCCTGTCCTATAAAGTTTTTATTATGTTAGGTAGGTCCCCTCCCATCCTATTCTTTCTAGGACTTTTATCATGGAGGGATGTTAGATTTTGTCAATGGCCTTTTCTGTGTCTATTGAAATAAGGTACTTTGGGGTTTTAAGTCCATTTATATGATTTATTACTTTTATCGATTTGCATATATTGAAACATCCCTGCATCTCTGGAGTAGAGCCAACTTGATTGTGGTGAATGATCTTTTTGATGTGCGTCCATATTCGGCTTTCAAGTATTTTGTTGAGAAGTTTTGCATCTGTGTTCATCAGGGATATTGGTCTGTAATTCCCTTCTTGTTGTATCTTTATCTGGTTTTGATACTAGAGGAATACTGGTTTTGTAGGAGGAGTTTGGATCCAAGGTTGGTTGGTATTACCTAACTAGACTAAGAGATGCTGAGGCAGAGGTTTGAAAAGTCCCAAGGGCACTTCTGATAAGAGGCATCTGGGAGAGCGGTGGGGTAGTTACTGGATATGACATGACCGTGGTCACCTGTGCTGTCTGCAGCCTTTTATTTAGGCTTCTGTCATCTAAAAAGGCCAATTCCCAGGAGGTGGGGGTGGGGGACAGGTCTCTGCCTGTATGATCTGACAAATGACTTACAGAGCTGTTTTCTAAAAGTGCTAAACCCAAGAAACATTCAGCTCCTTCCTTGAAGCCGGGTTGCAAGGTCAATGTGATTCACATAATTGTGATGGTCATGTAGTTTGTCTTCTGTCTTCAAGTCAGAAAAGCATGTGGCACAACAGTTATGATTCCGGATGATAGTGTGGGCAGCCTGGTTGGTCTGGGGTACAAATTTACCTTTTCGTCAGTCTAAATACCAAGTGCCCTCCGCTGGCTCCTGTGTTGGGAGCTTGGTCTCCAGCTGATGGCGCTATCTTTAGAGGCAGTTGAAACTTCAGGATAGGGCCTAGCTGGAGGAAGCAGATCACTGGGGGCACCCTGCAAAGACATATCTTGTCCTCTGCCCCTTTCTCTCTGCTTCCTGGCCACCATAGAAGGAGCAGCCTCATTTGTCTCATGTTCCCTCCACCATGATGGTCTGCCTCATCTGAAGCCCATCTTGGTGGAGTAAGGAACTGTGGACTGAGACCTCTGAACCTTGAGCCAAAATAAATCCTTCCTCTTTCATTTTTTTAAAATGTACTTATTTTTATTTATGCGTATGTGAGTGGCTACATGAGTATAGGTGTACCACATGCATGTGGGTGCCCATTAACAGGAGTTACAGGTAGTTATGAGCCACCTGATGTAGATGCTGGGAACCGAACCTGAGTCCTCCGGAAGCAGTAAGTGCTTTGAACACTGAACCATCTCTCCAGCCCCTCCTTTTAAGTTGTTTCTCTGAGGTATTTGTCACAGGGACAAAAGTCTTATAAACACCCCCTGGAGAGATGAGAACCAAGTAGGGGACCCAGCTTTAAATGCCCCTAGCTTGACCTCTGACTGAAGGAATTTCCTAAGCAACAGTTTTCATCACTGAGAACACCACGTTACACTGTGTGCTCTGTGGCTATCATTCCATGGCTCTTAACACAGGAGGTTGTGTTCCCACAATCCCATGCACAGTGCCCTCCACCATCTTGCCAAGGACATACATTTGTCCGTGTTTCCAGCTCTTAGCTGTGGCCGGCTCATATCACTCAGATCTCTGACTCCCGCCCCCTCTGTAAAGCCTAGTTCATCAGTTGGGGGCTGTTTCTCTAAGTCGGTACACAGACTCCTCTGAGCCGCAGCCGGCCCCTCCCATTCTTTCCTCTCCCTTATCTGTGAGCACAGGCCGCATGCAAAAGAAAAGGGCCTCTATCACAGCCAAGAGTCCCATCAGGCTTGGACCATGGGCCACCTTGAGGCCTCCTCTTGAGTTCCCAGTCAGCAGAGGCCTCGCCTGCAGCTGCCCTGGCCCTTCAACGAAAGCCAGCAAGGAGAGAGATAGGGGAAGGCTGGGGCCTGGGCCACTTCCCTGCAAGATGCTGGAAAGCATCTACTTCTGTGCTTTTGACAGGGTATCTAGAGAACGAGTTTCCTAGCTTTCTTCATTTCCTAGGGCCACCACAAAGTTGCCACAAACTGAGTGGTAATTCTGCTGTCTTAAACTCACAGAAATCCGTTCTGTCATGTGAGAGGCAGGAAATCTAGAGTCAAGAATTGGACGGATCAGAAAAGTTCAGGAGAAGGCCCTTCCTGCCTCTCCTAGCTTCCAGTAGTCGCTAATTCTCCAGCTGACAGTCACATCACCCCGGACTCTGAATCCTTCCCCACTGTCTGTTCTCTTTCCTGAGGACATCAGTCACTGAATTTAGGGACCATCTGAATCCAACATGACTTCACTAATTTACCTCATTATATGTGCAAAGACCTGCCTTCCAAATAGGGCCACCTTCACATAGGCTGTGGCGGGTAGGAATTTGGGGGTACATTATTCAATCCATCCAGCAACACCCTACACTCATCTCCCCTTCCTCTAGTTTGTTTTCTGTGCTATGACAAATGCAATGACCAAGAGCAGCTTGTGGAAGGAAAGGGTTTATCTCACTTTACAGCTCACAGTCTGTCATCAAGGGAAGTCAAAACAAGAACTCAAGACAGGAACCTGGAGGCAGGAACTGAAGTAAAGACCATGGAGGAGCGCTGCCCACTGGCTTGCTTCCCTGCCTTGCCCAGCTACCTTTCTTAAACAGCCCAGACCCACCTGCTCAGGGATGGCACCACCCACAGTGAGCTGGGCCCTCTCACATCAATTAGCAATCAAGACAGTGCCCCACAGACATGGCCACAGGCCAGTGGATGAAGGAAGTTCGTCACTTGAGGCTCCCTCTTCCCAGGTGTATCAAGTTGACAATGGAAGCCAACTATGACACCCCTGAATGTCTCTCCTCAAAACAAGAAGCTTATTATATGTGTCCAGTCCAGAGGGCATGGAGGCAAACTCAGGAACCCAGGAGAGGGACACCAAACTCTTACCAGGAAGGCTCAGGGAGTTGGGCCTAGATTTCTACACCCCTTCCTTTCCATCCAAACCTCTAATTCTTCCCTAGACCAACAGTCAAGAGTCCTCTGTTCACTTTCTACAGCCACAGAAATCTTGCTGTGGTTGGCCACAGATGACCTAAACACTTTTCTGTTAATTCAAATGTAACACAGAACCCTAAAGCTGCAGAAGGCTGTGCACTGGGGTGTGGACAGGGTGGAAAGGGACACACCTAGTCTGACTTTGTCTGCATACAGGGTGCAGCCATGATGCTTGCTGCGCTCCACGTTCCCTAGGATGGATGCATTCCTGCAATCTCTCTCACCCTCACTCCTTGGGAATTCCCTTCTAGATGAATGCAAAGCAGTTAGCTCTCCCAGAGTCACAGAACACTGCAGAGGTCTAGGAACCTGCAGGTGTGGGTCCTGATCGGCAGTCCTGGCTAGACCTCTGGGCTTTGATATGAGGCAAGCCTGCTGGTCACTGGGACCATGCAGGGAGATGGAAGGAGATGTCGCCGTGTGGAGGTGACAATGATGAAAGCTCTTCCAGCCACACACCAGTCACACTCACCAGCCAGCCCTTCCTCACCAAGCTTCTGCAGACCCCTGGAGTGATGGTGGAGACAATGCAATGGCTCAGACAGGAAACAGTGTGAGGGCAGACAACAGCCACCAGCACAAGTTCTCCAGCAGGAAGCACCACCCACAGAAGGGGCAGCAGCTGCCTTTGAAACCCCACTTGTGGTGAACTAGATTTGCAGGGGGTGTGAAGCATGGAAGATACCCGCTTCTCTACCTTGTCTAGTCAGGCGGTGCCCCAAACCCCTCCACCTCTCCTCACCCTCTCCAGGCCCTAGTTTCCAGAGACCTCCCCCCACCAAAGTGCCGGCCAAAGAATAAGGAAGAATTCGGAGCCAAGGCCAGCAGAGCAGGGTCACCGTGGCCACGCTCACCTCACTTTACCCTGGAAACATTTCTTTATTTAACCGCTACTAAATTTAGGAGCTAGCTCTAGAATAACCGGAAAGCTCAGCCAGAGCCCGGCAGCCTCCCACCCCATCCCGTTCTGCTCCCACCTTCCCCTGCCAGCAGAGAACTCTGCCAAACTCCTCCACCTATGAAAGCTCCACCAATGTTTCCCAGCAGCGTAGGGCAACCCTTGAGAACCTCAAGCCTAAGGAACAAGCGCTACAAGGGCCCCTGTGACCCACGCCGTTCATCTGGAGGCCCCAAGCAGAAGAGGAGAGTTCATTCAAATCCAGCCATCAAACCCGCATTGCAGAGTGACTTCCTCACAACCCTCGGAGTCCAGAATATGAAGCTGAGCAGTCTCCATCTTAGAGTAGCGATTTCAGATGGGCTATGTTCCACGGCTGGGTATTTTCAGGGGAGGAAAGGTTCCTGTTTTACATTTTGACCTCAGTGATAATGTAACTATAAAAAGGACTCCACTCAGGGGCTACAGAGATGGATTGGTGGTTAAGAGCACTGGCTGCTCTTGCAGAGAACCCAGATCTGATTCCCAGCACCCACATAGCAGCCAACAACTGTCCGTAACTCCAGTTCCAGAGGACCCGATGCCCTCTTCTGACCTCTACGGGCATTGCACAATACAGGTGCACTTACATCCATGCAGGCAATACACTCATACACATGAAATAAAAACCATAAGTAAAGCTGGGCGTGGTGGCATACACCTTTAGTCCCAGCACCCGGGAGGCAGAAGCAGGTGGATCTTTGTGAGTTCAAGGCCAGCCTGGTCTACATAGTGAGTTCCAGGCCAGCTTGGGCTACAGGGAGACCCTGTCTCAAAAAGACAATAAAAAAGGGGTCCTGGCAAGATGGTGCAGTGGTTAAGAACACTGGTTCTTCTTGCAGAAGACCTGGGTTTGAATCCCAGCACCCATGTGGCAGCTAACAACTGTCCATAATTACAGTTCCAGGGGATCCAACAGCCTCTTCTGTCCTCCACAGGCATTGTACGACACATGTGCACTTACCTACATGCAGGCAATACACACATACACATAAAATAAAAATAATATTTTTTGTAAAAAGACAAAAAAATTAAAAATACCCCTCTTCCATAAATTTGTAGTTGGAAGATAGTTTCATAGGCTCGGGTTAACTTGTTGAGGGAGCAGGGAGCTCTCAGTTGGTAAAGTTCTTGTCAATCAAGCTTGAGAACCTGAGTTTGGTCTTTAGCACCCATGTACAAAGCTGGGCGTGGTGGCACACACATAATCCCAGTGCTAGGGGGACGGAGACAGGGAGATCCCTGGGGATCTCTGCCCCAGGTTCCAATGAGAGACCCTGTTTTAAAAAAAAAAAAAAAAAAAAAAAAAAAAAGGGGGGGCGAGAGATGGCTCAATGGTTAAGAGCACTAACTGTTCTTGCAGAAGACCTGGTTCGAATCCCAGCAACCACATGGAGGCTAACAACTGTAACTCCAGTTCCAGGGGATCCAACACCCTCTTCTGTCCTCCATGGACACTGCATGACATGGATGCACTTACATACATGCACATAATACATGCATACACATGAAATAAAAATTTTTTAAAAATCAAAATATGATGGTCCATGCCTTTATTCCCAGCACTCAGGAGGCTGAGGCAGGTGGATCTCTGTGAGTTCAAGGCCAGCCTGGTCTACATAGTGAGTTCCAGGACAGCTGGGGCTACAGGGAGACCCTGTCTCAAAAAGACCAAAAAAAAAAGCAAAATGTTGGAGGGGAGGGAGTGGGCATGGATTTGATCAAGACATCTTACATACATGTATGAAATTATCAATAAAGTTTTTGTAAAAGTTAAAACAAACAAACAAGGTAGATCATGCCAAGGAACCCCACCTGAGCTGACCTCTGGCCTCCACACGTCCACACACAAAGGCAGCTTAGAGTTTTAAAAACGCTAAGGAATCCAGGATTTTTCACCCTCTAAGACTGATCTAAGCATCACCCAAACCTGGAAGGGAAACAGTAGAATTTAATCTACCATCTGTCCAGCTGCGTCACCTGCCCCAGCAGTGTCAACATCCTCAGGCGCTCAACACAAATGCAGGCTCTGGGCCTCACCCAGGCCTCCTGAGTCACACACTGGAAGCTGCCGTTCAGCAAGGCTCCAGGGAATGGGGACAGAACTGACACCTGCATGCCCCCTGCAGCCTAATCAATATTCAGGTGGTCACACTAAAATCCAGAACACCGCACCTTACTGCACACGTTGCTCTCTGAACCTGGGACACTCCTGCACGTTTCATGTCAGAATGGGTCCCTCTGACCACTAAGCTAACACCTTGGGGACCAGAAGGCCATTACTTATCAGCAGCTGCTCCTGTGTGATGTCATAGCTGCTGCTCACGGAGTGGATATCATTTTACTAAGCCCTCACTAAGCACCAGGCACAGTACGGATCTATTTCATCCTCTCAACCACCTCTGAGATTTAAAACAACAAACCAACCAAAAACCTCTCATTGACCTCATCTCACAGGTGACAAAACTGAAGCCCAGAGAAGCAGGGCAACTTGCACAAGGCACACAGCTGCTTGGGATGGACTTGGAGCCACAGCTCACACCGCCCATTCCCTGTGTCCTCAGACACCAACTCTGAAGTGACCAGGACATGGTCTAGACTAGGACTGACACCTAAAGTGCAGGGGGCACCAAGGAAACCCAGGCTTATCCCTTTACCCCACACCAAGACACAGGCCTAGCAATAGGAAGCAAAAGCCACAGGTCCTGGGGGCAGGTGGAGGGTCCAGGGCTCCGGTGAGGAAGCCACAGCCCTTTGTTCTACTGCAAAAGCTTTCCCAGCTCCCATGTGAGACCTGAAAGCCCATGACCCAAAGAATATTCGACTTCCATCCGTGCCAACTCAGAGGCACTGTCCAGGGGCAGCAAGAACAGCAGGAGGTGGTGGGAGCCACCAGGTCCCCACCCAGCATCTAGGGTTTCCAGTCTTAGCATCCCTGCCGGGTTCTGCCTCCCGTCCAGCCTGGATGTCAAGCTGTCCCAGTACAAACCCTTCTTTCTTTCCTTCCTATCTCCTGCCTGTTAAAGTGCTTTCCGCCCCCACCCCACTCCAGCCTCCACTTTGTTCTTTTGAAAACTATTTTTTATATATACGAGTGCTTTCCCTGCATGTGTGTACAGGCACCCATGTTGTACAATGCCCACGGAGGGCAGAAGAGGTTGTTGGATCCCCTAGAACTGGAGTTGCAGACGATTGTTAGCCACCATGTAGGTGCTGGGAACTGAACCCAGGTCCTCTGCAAGAGCAGCCAATGCTCTAACCACCGAGCCATCTCTCCAACCCTCTCCACTCCATTCTTTCTACAGTATTCAAATACATGGTCACTGTCCATGCCACCGTGTCCCAGGAGGAGATTTTGGGCTTTAACCATCATCCTGGCCCAGTACGTCTTCCCTGTTGTTCACCCTAGTGGAATACAACCCTGCATGACCAGACTTATTTCTGCCACCACCTCCGTCTCCTGACGATTGTCTTTATTTGATGACAATGTGGCTCTCATTGAGGACCAAGCTGCCCTGCAAGAGGCCTAGGCAAACTCCTGGGAAGATGAGATGAGCAGCTGCCCAAGCTTAAGTTCAAGGATCTAACATGCTCATGGGATGGTTGCTTCAGTGACCTCTTCCTGAGTAAGCCATCAACCTAGATTATGACAAGGGGTCCATGAGCCCCATGCCAATCATACATTGTCTGACACAAGAACAGCCTCAAGCAACTGCTTTCCAATAACTGGTAAATGCTGTTAACACTGGCAGAGCCCAACTGTCTTAAGAGAGAGATTCAAGCAGGATGTGGTGGTGCTAGCCTATTTCTGTGCTTGAAATGAGAAACGTCCTCCGTGTATTTGAACTCTTGCTCCCCAGGTAATGGTGCTGTTTGGGGAGATTGTGGAAGTACAACACTGGGGGTGGGCCTTGGGGTTTTAAAGACTAGCCCCACCTCCTCTTCTCTGCTTCCTGACAGCTAATGCAGTGTAATCAGCTGAACTTAGGCCCCTGCCACCATGCCTTCCCTTGCATAATGGACTGCATCCCCTTGGAATTGTGAGCCAGAATAAACCCTTTCTTCCTGAGCTTGCTTTGGTCAGTGTCTAGTCAGTGATACAAAAGTTTCTAAGGAAGCTGTGATCCCAGGAACTCAGAAGACAGAAGGAGGCAGGAGGATGAAGAGGTGAAGGCCCATGGGGCTACCTGCTTCTGTATGTCTTACAAGGACATATTAAAGAACAGTCTATACTTGTCCCCTTCAACCTGCTATTATCTCTGCCATCTGGAGCTGGCCTATGGGCCACAGTTTGCTAACCCTGATCTAGGCGCCTCAATCAGTAACAAAGATTTGTTTGCTCACTTCTAATACTATGTGATTTCTCTGTATTGGGTATGTAACAAAGTATCCTCAAAAAATAAGGTTAAAGCTAGGTGTGGTGCTACATGCCTTTAATCCCAGCACTCGGGAGGCAGAAGCAGGCAGATCTCTATGATATTGAGGCCAGCCTGGTCTACATAGAGAGTTCCAGGCCAGCTGGGGCTACACGTAGACCCTGTCTCAAAAAGACCAAAACAATAATGAGTTGAAAAAAACATACAAATGGACATTCTAGAACATTCTCGCTGAGCCCCTCTAATAAATTGTCTAAGTCTGGGAATGTATGCTCCCACACTGGGGATTGTCAGATCTAAGAAATGGGAACAGTAATTTCTATAGCATTTAAATTGTCTATTAGTCCACTGTTCCCAGAGATAAAGGAACTTCAGAGTTCAACATCTCAATCTGAGATAATCTCATGAAATGAGGACACACTGGTATGTTTCACAAACCCTGGGCATGGAAGTCAATTTTTCAAGACCCAAGAAGAGAGCTGGGACAAGGCTCAGCTGGTGCTTGCTCTGAAAACATGAGGACCTGAGTTTGGACCCCCAGAACCCACATAAAAGCCAGCATGGCCACATATGTCTATAACCCTAGTGCTGGGGGTACAGACAGGTGGATCCCTGAAACTCACTGGCTAGCTGGTCCGGTCAATCTGTGAGATCTAGGTTCAGTAAGACCCTGTCTCAAAGGCAAGGCGGACAGCAATTAAAGAGGACACCCAACATCAACCTCTGGCCTCCACATGCACATGCACACACAGAGACACAGAGACACATACATACCACACACATACACCATATATACAACACACATACATTACACATGCACTACACACACATTACACACGCACTACACACACACACCACACATATACACCATATATACAACATACACATTATACATGCACATACACACATACACCACACAACCACACGCACACACACCATGTATACACCATACATACACTCTACACATACACCCCACACAAAGACCATGCATATACCGCATACATATATACATACATGCATACACATACACAAGATCTAAGCAGGGCTGCAATGGATGGCTCAGCTTCACATCTGAAAAAGTTACTTTGGTTTATTCAGTACCGGTTACACCTGTGCTGGGGGGCGGGAAGGTCAAACACATTATGGGATGGAGACCTTCCTCCTCCCATTTTAGTTTCTGAAGGGCTTGAAATGATCCTTATTTCTTTTCCAAAGTCTGACAGTAAATCCAATGGGTCTTCCCAGCCTTGGAAGAAGTCCTTACTAGATGCAGAGGAAACTGTCTCTGTAAGACACTCTGGCCTACCTTCTGTGGTCCCAGGGTCCCAGCCTACATCTGGATCAGTGAACCATCATAGGCTCCAATTTACACAGATTTAAATGTGTCTCCAGGCAAACTCAGAACTAGAGATTGGCTCAAGAATGAATTAACTGCCCCCCAGTTCACTGCTCCCCTCCACCCCAAAAGCTATAGAGGCCAGACAGCAAGATTGTTCGGATGAGGCCCTGTGACCCTCATGACATCTTTCTTCTATAGGGCTCTGGTGCTTTTGAAACTGCTACCAGGCAGTTTGCAAGAAACAGACTGTTCCAGAAAGCAGAATAAAATCTTGAGAATTTATATGATGTTCAAGAGCAGAGGACCTTGCTTTCTCATGCTCAGTGACCCCATGACCCGGACTTCCCAGGACCATGGCCATAGCACACATTCCACCTGTTTACCTTTTACATAACTGTTCCCACAGACCAGAAGAGACCTGTTGAACCCTGCACCTGGCATGGAAGGATGGAAGATAGGGTCATGACATTACACAACATTTCTTCAAGCCATGGCAGATGTGTGTCCAAGTCACAGCTTATATACACTCTGGGCTGCCTCTTCCTCCCACCTTAAGGTATCAAGAACCTTATTAATAGGATCTGAAAGTTAATAGAGAGCCCAAGGCAGGTGGGTGCACCGTAACTCTTGAACCATTATGGAATAGAGCAGAAACTCTAGGCAAACCAATCCTGCTTTGTCCTCTAAGAGGCTTGGGTGGAAATCTTGGTGAACTATCATTTATTCTAGATTAGAATCAGGAAAACAAAGGGATGTGGATAGGTGTCAGATGAAAAGCACTCTTGCTTCCTCCCCATCCAGTGGCAGCTCATCTCCTTTCAGGCCACAGATCACCCAGCAGCAATGGCAATGGCACAGGATCACTCAGCAACAATGGCCAGAGAGACTGGCAGCCATGGATGGTCCATGGGCCCCAGGCAAGGGAACATCATGGGCTTCCTGGGCCTCGAGTGAACCTGATCACACAGGACAAAGACACAGACCAGCTGAATACATTCTTCCCTGTTGCTGCACAGAGTGCTGATTGCCCCAAATAAACAAATTATAATAATTAAGGACAGTTTCCACAAAGCCTTTGACTTAGGTACTAATCCTTCACAATGAATTGCAAAGCGTTGCCTAAATATTAATTAAAGGCCACACTGGCCACCTGAGCTAAGGTGTGGTCTTTACTTCACAGATGTGGAAACCAGAGCCACCTTCCTGTTCTGTGCCATAAATAAACCTGGACGTTTTATCACAGATTCTGTGACGGGTTCAATAGCTGGCTTAGCTCTCTAAAAGGAATGGAGGCGGGCTGGAGAGACGGCTCAGCGGTTAAGAGCACTGGCTGCTCTTACAGAGGACCCGGGTTCGATTCCCAGCACACACATGGTGGCTAACAACCATCTGTAACTCCAGTTCCAAGGGAATCTAACACCCCCTTGTGACCTCCACAGACATTGCACAACACAGGCGTACTTACATATATGCAGGCTTTACACTCATACACATAAAATAAATATTTTAAAAGGGATGATGAGAAGCTACAAAACTTATGTTTTCAACATGGGATGTTTGCTATGGGGTTGTACATAAAAATAAGAGAGGCATATACTGCTGACAGGATGGTCTTCACAGTGCGGGGCAAGTTGAGAATCTGCATGTCCATCTGTGTGCAATCTGTTCACAGAAGCCAAACACCATGGCATTTCCAAGAGTTAGTTTCTGGTGGGATCAAGTTGATCTTTGGTTTCCCCCTTATACGTCTCAATAGCATTTCTAGATTTTTCTAAAAGGAACATTTAATTTTTACGGTATAAAAAAGATACATGTTATGATAAAGTTAGCTTTCATTTTAAAGTAAAGATTTCTGGACGTCCTTCCTAGCCTCTGCTTCCTGTGGTCTTCACTCAGGAGCATAGTGGGCCGCTCACTTTGTAGCCCTTTGCTCTCCGGGTTCCCCAGATACCTCTACTCTAGTTCCTGGTGGAGAGATATGATGCCCCCAGAGCTGTGGGCTCCGCCTAAGGTGCCACCTGGCTGCAACTGACCTGGGGAGACCGACATCTTGATGTGAACATGTGAGACGAGGCCCAATCCAGCGTGCGGAGCAGGAAGCTTGGAGAAGGGTTCCAGGCCTCAGGTGGCCCCTGCTCAGACTCCAAGGAGGGACCTGCAGGGCCAATGCTTTTCTGGAAGTGGATACGTATGTCTTGTAGGCAGTGTGTGCCCTGTCTGTGGTATGTACTCTATGTATGATATGTGCCCTGCGTGTGGTATCTGCCCTGTGTGCCCTGTGTGAAGTATGTCTGTGTGCCATTTGTCCCTGTGTCTTTTGTGCACAGTGTGTCCCTCTGTGTCCCATGTGCAGTGTGTCCCTGTATGCAGTGTGTCCCCTGTATGCAGTGTGTCCCCCGTGTGCAGTGTGTGCAATGTGTCCCTCTGTGTCCCATGTGCAGTGTGTCCCCCAAGTGCAGTGTGTCCCTGTATGCAGTGTGTCCCCCGTGTGCAGTGTGTGCAATGTGTTCCACATGCAGTGTGTCTGTGTGCAGTGTGTCCCTCTGTGTCCTTTGTGCAGTGTGCCCTGTGAGCATGTGTCCCCCGTGTGAAGTGTGTCCCCTGTGTGAAGTGTGTCCCCCGTGTGCAGTGTGTGTCCTGAGTGCAGCATATGCCCTGTGATGTGAGTGGCCTCTGTGGCCTGTGTGCTGTGTGCTGAGTGCCTCCCTCTCAGTCTGCCTGGTATATGATCAAGGAGAGGGGAAGGGGAGCCCAACATCAAGGCTTCACCACTGCCTGCTGACAGGCTGTGCTGCTGCTGGAGGCGACATGCAGACTTCCTGCCTGAGGACAGCTGTCCTGCCTCCAGCTGAAGGGGGAATGTTCACACCTTCCTGCAAACATGTCCCTGCTCACCCTGTAGCAACCACAGGCAGCACTAGCAACTGCATCTTAGAGACCAAAGGAAACTCCACATAGGCAGTATGAGCCGAAGGGTGTTTTCCCACCAACAAAATCCACCCTCAGCACCCCAAAAGGAAAGAAGGGTCCCCCTTGATCACCTTTGGGTCTGCTCACAGATGCTCAAGCCATGCCGGGGAGCTGGGCAGCCTTGTGGGGCTCAACCCACCTTTGTCCAGGCCAACTATCAACCTCTCTAAGACCAAGCCAATTCTCAACCTCTTTGTGCCCAGGCCATATCAAGATCTGAAACAGCGTGATAGGGGGCTGGTAGTCAGGATGTAAACACACAGGCAGATGTAAACATAGCTGGCCTCCAGATGGGCCGGCTCAGGATCCAAAACAGGAAGGACAATGGGTGACAGTGGTCTGTGCTAGCTAGGTCTGATTAAAGCAACTTCAAAGAGCCGTTACCTTTTCTCTGACAAACTTTTCAACTTTAGGATTATTTGAACTCCTGTACGTTTTCTTGCATCTTATATAGCTACTTAGACTGAATTCTGGGTAGAATAATCTGAGAAAAGTATAGCCCTTTCCTAGAAGCGCCCATGGGGCCTCGCTGCTGGCCCTGCCCATCCTTTTCTGGAGTGTATTCTTGCGTCTGTGCAAGCTCTCATTCAACTCCTGATCGCTTGGTCCACTCCTGGGTCTTGTCTGAACTCTTCCCCTTCAACAACACAAGAACCACAAGCTACTGCTGGAGTAGAGACCAGAGGAAGCGAGAGAGCTCCCCATAGCAATCCCATGATCCTCTCTGCCTCTACTCATCCTGCTGCCAAATAGGTGAATGGATCCCAGGCTCAAATCCACGTCTAGCCACCAGCTGGCCAGGCCTGTTCAGGTACCAGGGAACTAGATCAATAGCAGCATCTATCGTTACAAGCCCCATAGATAGGTAACTCTTCGTCCCAAAAATACAGCTAGGACAAAACTCTGGAAATCCTGGACACTTGGATTCCTACCCCTGTTCTGGTTCTCACTAGTATGACATACTCTCCGGCCTCCACTGCTTCATTTATAAATTGTCAATGACTAGATTTAGTAATCCTAGGTATTTGTGAATCTGAGGCAGGAGGGTCACAAACTCAAAGCCTGCTGGGTAACTCAGTGGGATCCTGTCTTCAAAAGCAGAGAGAGAGCTGGACATGTAGTTCAGCATTGGAATACTTTGAGGTCTAGGAAGAGGAGGAGGGGGAGGGGGAGGGGGAAGAGGAGAGGGAGGAGGAGGAGGAGGAGGAGAGGGAGGAGGAGGAAGAGGAAAGAGGAGGAGGAGGGAGGAAGAGGAGGAGGAGGGAGTGGGAGGAGGAGAGGGAGGTCCTTATATATGGGAGAAAACACTTTGTGGTGAGTTGTATAGCACAGGCTTCTAATTCCAACTACTTTGGAGGCTGAGGCAGGAGAATCACAACTTCACCCTGTCCAGACTACAGCGTGAGTTCAACCTGTCTGGACAACTTAATGGGAGTTACTCACTTTGAGACTTAGTCTCAAAATAAAAATTTAAAGATACATAGAAAAGAGGTCGCTCAGTGGCAGAGGATCTGCCGGGCACATGCACTGGGTTCAGTCCTCAGAAACATAGACCTAAAAGACTGCTTCACCCCACAGGGCTCAGCATGCAAAGCCAGATGATGAGGGCAGGATTGGCATTTTCTAAAGTATTCTTTTTTACACGCCCCCCATCGGCAAATCCCTTGACAATTTTCCAGTTCCAAAGTCAAGAAAACTGGACTCATGGATCCCAGCCTGTCCACCTGCCAAACCTACATCAAAGGGGGCTCATGGTGAGGAGGTAGAAAGCCATAGGCAAGCAGGCTATGGGTAGACACATGCCTAGGGGTGGAGGAGGAGAGGGGAGGAGGAAGAGGAGGAAGAGGAGGAAGAGGAGGAAGGGGGAATCCAGTGGAGCTGCTCCAATGCAATTCCCCTGAGTCTCACAAAGGGCTTTTGGTGACACAGCTGCTGTTGAGTAATTCACACTCCTGTAAGTAACCCTCACCTCCTCCCAATAAACCCATTGTCCCACGAAGATAGACTCAAGTAGAACTGTTTATTGCATGTGTCATCTGACTGTGTCCCATCTGAGGAAAATGGGCATTTGTTCACACTCCGGCAGGGGGCAAGAGCCACAACACTAAGCTTGAACCCAGTTTACTTATCAAGAAACTATCCTACTGATGCTAAGTGGTCTGGTCAAGATTTGAACCCAGTGTGGCTCCATCAGTAGTGCCTGTACCCAGCATTGTAAAGTACCCTGACCCACTTGCTCTCACTGAGCCTCGTCAGGATACAGATGGCAGATGCTGTGGAGAATTCCCTGGGGACCAGGGAACAGACAAACCATTCATCATAAGAGATGGAAATTGAGAATGGAGGAGCCCAGGGAGGTCACGGGTGAACGGAACACTCATAAGGGCCAGAGAATGTAGTAGAGATTTACCGACACTCACCTTAGGGACTGTCAGTGTATGAACTGAGTGTCACTAATGCCCCAGCTCCTGGGGGGGGGGGGGGGGCG
>NW_008331810.1:1067971-1088575 GCF_000622305.1 Nannospalax galili
CCACCCCCCCGCCTGGGGGGGGGGGGGGGTGCTGAGCCCAGCTGGGGGTCTGCCCTCCCCTCCCTGGTACTCACCCTACCTTCCAGAAGCAACTTCATTCCCATATTGCCAACTGGAAAGTTGGGGTTCAGAGGAGCCAAGTGACTTGCCCCACATTGCTCCATCCAAAGAGCAGATGCAGCACAGCAGGACCCTTGGTGACCCCAAGCCAGTGGCCTCCCCTGCTCCCTTCCTTCCATCTGATCTGGAAGGATTTTCACCCTTAAGGTCAAGATACTCGGACACTTAAGGTACACCTGCATCCTACAGGATGCACGTTGTTGTGCCTGGGGGGAGGGGGTAACAGAGCACGTGGGCTCCTTCTAAGCCCAGTTTCCTCCTGGAGAAAGTCTGCCTATAGATGACAGATATGTGAACTGGGGCGGGCCCCCACCAGTGACGACCAGTGGCCAGGGTATCACAGTCTTGGGTTAGAGTCAAGCAAACTCGGCATCTGAGGCAATGTGGGAGTGAGGCTGGATGTTTGGGAATGGGGCGCTCGTAGACGCAGGCGTTCTAGACTCGCTTCTCTGCCAGGCTCGTCTTGTCTGGTGACCATGAGAAGTGAGGGGGAGGGGGAGGGGGAGGGGGAATGAAGCAAGGACTTTTGTTACTGAAAGAGAAAGCTCTCAAGGTCAGGAGCAGCAGAGAGAGACTTCCTAGCAAAGAGGCTGAGTCTGCGGATTTCAATTGGCTCTTGTGGGCTCTGATTGGCAGCTGTACATATGCAAAAAAGGTGAAAGTCAAGGACCAATCAGAGGAAAGTCCACCAAGTTGAAACCGTTCTCAGGACCATGGCCCCATGCCCTCTGCCCCTTCCATTGCCACTACAGTGGATATGAGGAGAAGAAATGGGGAAGGTGGGGAGGGAGTTTAAACCCCATATCTGGTTTCAGGCTCTGGTCACAGCCTGGGGCCCCTCCTACCTTTATCACAGGTTCCTTGTCTAAGAGCCCCACAGGGTCCTTCCCAGGTTGCTAGTTCAAACCTGTTTGCCTCAGTCAGCAAAAGCTCATAGTACTTTGGGGCACAGTACTCCTGAGAAGTTCAGACCTGCCCAGTGTACTATCAAGTCATGTTTACAATGGGGAACCAGCTGGTAGCCAGCCCTGCACCCTTTGAAATAGCATGCTCTCAGGAGTGTGAGCCCAGAGGTGAGAGTCAGAAACACCAATGGAGGAGGGTAGAGGGCTTTCCCAGCATGCACAGGGCCCTGGGCTCCATCCCCAGCACCACAAAAACCCATTGTGGTGGTGCACACTTGTAATCCTAGCACTTGGGTGGTAGAAGTAGGCAATCAGAAGTTCAAGGTCCTCCTTGGTTACACAGCCAGCTCCAGGACAGCCTGAGATACCGGGAAGAGACAGTAGTTTGAATGAGAATGTCCCCCATGGGCTCCAAATGTTTGAACATTTTGTTTCCAGTTGGTGGTGCTGTTGTGGGAGGTTTGGGAGGTGTGGCCTTGCTGGAGGAAGCAGGGTGGGCTTTAGCCCTGCCCCATTTTGAGTTTTTCTGCTTCTTTCCTGTGCTTGAAGATGTGAGCACTCCGCTTTCTGCTCCAGCCACCTCCTATCCTCCATGATGGGCTCATCCCTCTGGAACTCTAAGCCAAAATGAGCTCTTCCTTCTGTAAGTTGCTGTTGGTCATGTGGTTTGTCACAGCAACAGAAGAATAGCTGATACACATGAGATCCTATCTCAAAACAGTTTAGTAATTAAAAAATAAATTAGTCAAAGGAGTGAGTCAGCTCAAACTCCTGACAAACCATAGCCACAAAAATGTGCACCCACAGAAGAAGAAAGCCGTCACCCTTGGCATCTGTATTATGAGGGTTTTACTTTCTGATGGCTTATTTTGTAATTCTTTAAAAGAAATTGATTTTAATTTTTATGTATGAGTGTATGCCTGCATGTATGTAGGTGTACCCATGTTATGCAGTGACCACAGAGGTCAGAAGAGGGTGTCGGATCCCCTGGAACTGGAATTACAGAAGGTTGTTAGCTGCTATGTGGGTGCTGGGAACTGAACTCCAGCTCTCTGCAAAAGCAGCCAGGGCTCGTCACTGAGCCCTCTTTCCAGCCCCTTATTATAAGTTTTTAATCTTATGAGTTTTGTGTTCCATTAGAAAAAGAAAGTCTTTCAAAAATTTTTTTTTAAAATAACTTTTTTAGAGACCCTAAGGGTAATAACTGCTACTTCCTAGTCTTGGTCCATAGGCATAAAACACGTTTCCTTCTTCACTGAATTCCAAAGCCCTCACTGATCCACAGAAGTGCTATGCTGACAGGGAGCTGACCTGGAGTCTCTGTTAGGAAATAAATCGGTATCACTCTGCCCTAAAGAAGGCTTTTCTTGGCTCCCCAGTTCCACTTAGCACATGGCTCTGTGCACATCTTTCCCAACAGGATGCCAACAGCCATCCCTTCGAGGACCTGTTCTGGGTAGCACTGGCCAGTCCTGCTCACTGCCCGGCTGGGCCCGTTGTCATGGTACTCTGAGGCCAGAGGTCACAGTGCAGAAGGGAAGCCACCAGTCACACCCCTGTCCACTGTGTGCAGGACATCTTCACCTCTGCGATACCATCTGCCCTCCCATTCTTTTTGCAAAGGAAGTGTGCACAGAGGGCCACGGTTCTCCAGAACGAGAGCCATGAGCCTACCCAGTGACCATCACCCAGCTCCTAGAGTCATACACAGAGGTGACTGGGACAGACCTGCTCCCACTGCCTGGCTGACTGCACTCCTGCCTCTCCCATCACCCACTTACCCAGTGGCCACCTGCAGCCCTCACCCACCTGGGCCTCCTTCCTGGTTTCCCTGCCTTGTCTCCTGGGGGCTCTGAGAATAACTAGGTGAGCTGGGAGCCCCCGTTGATAAATGGATGTATGAGTTATGGTCTCTCTGTGGCTGTTACTTCACCATGAAAAGATGAAGTGGGACTCAGCTATGAGGAGTCACAGAGATTCAGTTTGTGGTTGCTAGAGGCTAGGGACAAAGAGTGGGATGAGGGTGACTGTTCATAGGTAAGGAGTTTCTTCTGTGGAGGTAGAATGTTCTGGAACTAGACCATGGTGTTAAAAGCTAAAAACCACTGAATTGTGCCTGGAGAATTTGACCGTATATGCCTTTCACCTCAATATATTAAAGTCAATGTCAGATTGAAGCCTGCCAGTCCTGGACTCCTCCCTCAGTCTGAAGCCCTGTTGTAAGCTACAAAGCCCTTTGCTCCCTCTCCTGGACACTACCCATGACATCTCTGCCCATGGCTCTGTGGCCATACCTGCCTTCTTCCTGACCCTTGGTCCACCCAGGTCCATTGCTGCCTCAGGACCTAGCCATGTGCCACTGCCTGTGTGGAGTGTGTCTTCCCTGGGTTTCCTATGGCTCCCTCTCTCCACTGAGTCTCATCTCAAATGTTATTTCCTGTCCCCTTTCCTCCATGGTCCACTGCATCGCACATCTTTGTTCAGCTGTTCAGTATGTATCTCCCCACCAGGCAGATCCTGAGCAGGGGAGGCAGGAGGGCACACTCCCCACACCTCAGAGGGGAGCAAAGCCATTTGTGAGTGACTAGAGACCCCCCACAGAGCCAGGCTTGGCCTCCAGGCCCTCAGGCCTAGAACAGAGGCAGTGCACCAACCCCTGTCCTGAGAGAGAGATGCTCCCAACATCAGCCTTGGGGGGGGTAGGGGAGGGGGACCTGCCTCCTTTCAAGTTCTGTATAAAGAATGCCATGCCGGGAGGGTTGAGTACAGGGTCAATGTCCTAAGGAGGCCAGTGTGAAGCTCCAAGACCCTCCCCTCTCCCGCAGGCCTAGTTCATGAGGGAGTGTGAGAATGCCTCAGGGAATGGGGGATTGAAAGACAGGAGGGACAAGACCCCTGCACCCCATGATGCACACCTAATCACCTACTGTGTTAGCTTTTCTGAGCACTAATACAAAGGCACCTTAAGGAAGGGTTAGCTTTGGCTCCCGGTCTGAAGGTGCAGTCCACCTTGGCCAGGAAATCAGACGGAATGAGGCAGCTGGTCACATGACATCCACAGTCAGGAAGCAGAGACAGATGAATGCTGATGCCCACCTCACTTTCTCCTCTTTATACAGACTGAGACCCCATCCAGTGGACCGGTGCCACCCATATTTAGGGTGAGTATTCCCACCTCAGTTAAAGGAACCTAGAAACTTCCTCAGGCATGCCCACAGATTTGTCTCCAGGGTGTTTCTAGAGCCCATCAAGTTGACAATTGATATAAATCACACTTGAGCGGATAAGCCATGCCACCTCAGGCCCATCCACCCAGGCCTTCCCCATGGGTGTGGGACACTCATGGTAGTGTCCCTTCCTGGCCTAAGTGGGCAAGCACAGGACTTTTCTGCCCCAGGATCCTCAGTGGGGTCCACAGCACAGGGATTCTATCCTAGCCCAGGTCTGGGGGACCACCAGGGACCTTCACCTGGATCCCTTCTGCTTCTCTAGCCCCAAAGCTGCCCCCTACTGGTCATCTCACACACTGCACCTCCAAAGGCTGTCCCTGGGCTGCACAGTATGTCTTTCTGTCATGGGTTCCCATCCTGGGTGGGCTGCAGTGGCTCCAAACACCCCTCAACTCCCACATTGAAGGCTGGTTCCTGGGAGTACAAGACGACCTCCCTTCCCTGGCAAGCACAGCCTTATAAATAAGAGTTGGCTTTCTTGTACACAAGCAAGTTTCTTAAGTCAGTATTTGGAAATAACTTCAAAGTCACTGAAAAGTTGCCAAAATAAAGCAATTTTTAAAAACATTTTATTTATTTTTATTTTATGTGTATGTGTATCGCCTGCATGTATGTGAGTGCACCCGTGTCTTGCAATGCCACAGAGGTCAGAAGAGGGCTTTGGATTCCCCTGGAACTGGAGTTAAGGACGGTTCATAGCCACCATGCAGGCGCTGGGAATCAAACCCAGGTCCTCTGCAAGAGCAGCCAGTGCTCTTAACTGCTGAGCCATCTCTCTAACCCCAATAATAGCAATATTTAAGAAAATAAAAACCCTGGACCTTCCAAATTAAGAAAGAATTGTTAACACCAATTTTACACACAATTTTAATTTATTTTTATGTGTCTGTATGTGGATATGTGCATGTGAGTGCAGTGCCCCAGAGGCCAATAGAGGGCATTAGATCCCCTAGAGCTGGAGTTACAGGCAGTTGAAAGTTACCCAACATGGGGGCTGGAAACTGAACTCAGGTCCTCTGCAATTGCTGAACCACCTCTCCAGCCACAACACCACAGTTTATCACAATATACACGCATATACATATGAAGTACACAGAGACAGCAATATATAACACACGTGCGCACACACACACACACACACACACACACACACACACACGATTTTTCTGAACCATTTGGGAGTAGGCTGTAGGCACTATGGTACTTTTACACGTATGAATATTTCAAGAGTAATTTCTCTTTTTGTGATTGTTCTTGTTGTTTTGTTTTGTTTTTTGAGACAGGGTCTCACTATGTAGCCCTGACTGGCCAGGAACTTGCTATGTAGACCAGGCTGGCCTCAAACTCAGAGATCCACCTGTTTCTGCCTCCTTAGCACTGGGATTACCGGCAATAGTAATTTTTTTTTTTAAAGATTCACATATATTTACATTGTGGACCTGGGATATACTTACCACAGCAGGAGCTAGTCCAAGCAACCTGAATCCCAATTCCACCCAATCTGGACCCTTTCCCAACCTCTGAGCCAGCATTCCAGACAGGGGGCAAGCCGTTTCCAGCAGGTGTGGATTTGGAAAATATACTCTGAAATAAATCACCTATTGTGGTCATCACTGTCCTCCTCCCCAGTCTTCCTCCTGGGACCAGGCTCTATCCTGTGACTCGTGAAAGAGGCTGTCGTCTTTAGCTGTCCATGAGGCTCCCAGGGTGGTCTGGGCTGTGGCGAGGACTCTTCAGCTTGGGAGTAACAGGTGCTCAAGCTCATAGTGGCCATTCTCAGAAGCCCTGTGTGTGAGTTTCTCCTTCATACTCTCCTGGCTCCTCTTGTGCTCAATAATCTGCTGGAGCTGGTGCCCTGCATATTCTGGCTTGGTGGTGAGCGGGCCAGCTGGTACAGCTACAGCAAGAATATCTGACACCTTGTGAGGGCGCAGCCAGCCCCGCAGGGCGTACTTCCAAGGCTATAGAGAGTCTGCTTATGCTAGAAGAGAA
This sequence comes from Nannospalax galili, assembly GCF_000622305.1. Lineage (NCBI taxonomy): Eukaryota > Metazoa > Chordata > Mammalia > Rodentia > Spalacidae > Nannospalax > Nannospalax galili. Next base: position 1,074,219 of record NW_008331810.1, read on the forward strand.
GTCCATCTACCTCAAAAGGAAACTCCACAGATAACACCTTACACAGGCTCTCAGGGAAACTCCATAAATAACACCTTACACAGGCTCTCAGGGGTAAAAGGGAAATTCTTGAACCCCACAAATTTAAAAGGATTAAGCTTTGTTTTCTCTCCCAGTCCTCCTCCTTCTGGTAACTTTGAATGCATCCAGTAGAAAATCAGTCTGGGAATCTGCCAGTTGGAAATCAGTCTGGCAGTCTTAAAAAGGGTGTCCCCGCCAGCACATCACATCCAGAGCATAGTGGGTCTGGTTCACCTCGCTGTAAATGCAGTCCAGAATGGTGTAGTCTATAAACACAGGAAGAAAGTCAGGATGAAAATTGGCTTCCAGCCAGGGTTCCATCCATCAGGTAGTAAAGAGCCCCATCTTAGAGGCAAAGTCAAACAAGCCACTGCAGGGCTTACTGCAATAGTAATTTCTTAAGACTGTAGATAGTCCCTCACAGATCCACAGTAAACAGATCAAAGCTCAGAAGACTCCACATGGATAGAACTCTCATCTGACCTCTGGTCCACACTCCACTTTCACCAGTGATCTGAATGATGTCCTCTGTAGGAGTCCCCCGAGGTCTGGCCCAGGACCAGGCATCACACCTGGTTCCCTCTCTTCCATCTCTTTCCGTCTCCCTTAAAGTAGTACTCAACTTCCTTTGCCTTCGATGGTAGTTTGTGGAAGACGGGCCAGCTTAGAAGAATGTCCCTCCATCTGGGACTGATGGATGTGTCCTCTTTAGATTCAGGCATACACACAGCCCAGCTGGACCCTTGAGAGCTCTGTGTCCTTCCTGGACTGTCATGTCCAAAGGCCTCAGGGCCCGTCCACCCTGAGCTGCGAATTGACTCAGATTGTGCACCAGAGGCCTTGCCCAGCTTTGTAGTGGATCCTCCTCTCCCACAGTCCTCTGTACTAACAGCAAGTAAGTATCCGGCTTCTTATTACACACATGCACAAACATACATGCACATACATACACTTTACACATGCACATACATGCAAACACACAATACACACATATACACATAAACACACCGTACACACATTATACATAACATGCATATACAAACACATGCACATACATACATAAGCTACATACACAAATACACACATATACATATTATACACAAACACACCATACACAGACATTACACATGCACAAACACACCATATGCACACATACACATACATATATACATAAATATATACAAACACACCATACCCATATGCAAACATCATACAACATTCATACATATGCACACATGTATGCATACACAACGTACCGTACAAACGCACATACACAAATATTCCATGACTCATGTATTCTAATACAGAGACCATAAGTGCTCAATATGGATCACCTACAATCCAGAAATCCTATTCTAAAATAATATTTTAATGTTTTCTTTCAGAAAGGCATTAAAAATAAATATAAACCTGGAAACCTCTGTCCACAAGAAGGTATGAATGTGCACATAGCAGTTTTGTTCATATCTGCCAACTTCAGAGACAACAGAGATGAAGCAGATAAGTCGTGATACATGTAGAGTGGACACAGTGGAGTACTATGCAGCAACAAACAGAAATTAGTTGTAAGCTGGGAGAAAACAAGATAGAGGCTTAAGTGCATAGTATACATGAGAGACCAAGATACAAGATTCCAACTTCATGGCATTCTGGAACTGTGGAAAAGCCAAAAAACTGAGTGTGAGCCACAGATTTGTGGAGAGGGGCAGAAGGTAGGAGGGACGAACAGAGGAGACGGGAGTTTGAAGGCAGTGAAAGTGCCCCTGTATGCTGTTAGGATGGTGGGCACATTCCCGTGCATGTGTCAAGACCAGCAGCACTTTCAGACACAGTGGGCGAACCCTAACTGGGAATGTCAGTTAGTGCTGAAACATCCATTTTAACAAAGGACCCACACACTATGCAAGGTGTTCGTTAACAGGAAACTGGGAGGGTCAGGAGTTGGGGGTAAGAAGGTGTATAAAAATCCTACTTTCTATTCAACTTTTTTGTAAACCTTATAAAACTAATAAAGCTAACCACGTAAATATATACATATAGAACAGTATGATAAAATCCTCCCTCCAGGTACACAGGGTTTGTACAACACTGCTGTATATGTTAAAAATAAAGAGCTAAATATGGCTTGGCATGGTGCACACATCTTTAATCCCAGCACTTAGGAGACAGAGGCAGGCAGATCTCTAAGTTCAGCCTGATCTACACAGTGAGTTCCAGGGCCACATAGTGATAATAGGAGACAGAGGCAGGCAGATCTCTAAGTTCAGCCTGATCTACACAGTGAGTTCCAGGGCCACATAGTGATAACCTGTCTAAAAAATATAAAAAATATGGCTCTGTCACCTACTGAACTCAGATTCCATGCTGTGTGTGTGGCCTTCAGAGGGCGTTTTGGAAATTTAGACTGCAGTGGTCAGAGCTGGCGCACACAGAGGTCCAGCAAAAATATTTAACAAAGCAACACAAGAGAGACTACATTCCAAAAGGAAAAAAAAATTGATTGAAGACTTGAGTTAAAACCAAACCTGTTCCTTACCACCCTGGCAAGGGTCAAAGCCTGAGCCCAGACCCTCCAGAGGCCACATCCCTTCCTGTGCTTGGTGGATTTCTGCTTCTGAGACACATTTGAGTATTGATATGTTTTCAGTTAACCCCAGAGGTAATCCTTTGTCCGGGGGTGAGGTTGGCTTCATTTCCTCAGCCAATTAAAGAATTAAAAGGCAGGAAAAGTCTCAGATCAACAGAGAGCAACAGTCAAACTTTTATTGAAAGATAATTACATGCATACATGTAAGGATCACACGTGTACACACACACAGAAACATGAAATGCTCTACAAGTGGAGAGAAGACCCGAAACCAAAATGCAAAGCCCCCAGGGAGAATCTGGGTTTTAAGGGTTTCAGTAGCCCCCACCCCCAATTTTGGATTGGTCAACTTAAACCGAGAAGTGGGTGCTAGGAGGCTTACGGCTCCAAATAACGAGATACCCTGGTCCACGTGACTCTAAGCAGGTTAGTTGAAGGGCCCCTGTCAGAGTTGAAATAAGGCCTTCCTGTCAAAGGCCAAGAAGAAACTTCAGTTCGCCTCCTTTACTTCTTCTCATGGGCCCTATCAGGGTCCTGTCCACCTCTGGGGAAGAAGCACAGCTTCAAAAGCTGCAAACTGCTTTCAGGTGGTGCCTTAATTTGCCCTCAGTTGCTGTGATGAAAACACTGCCAAACCAACTTGGGAAGGAAAGTGTTTACTTCAGCTCCCATCTCCCAGGTCACAGTTCATCACTGATGGAGCCCAAGGTAGGAACTCAGGACAGGGGCCTGGGGGCAGGAGCCGGAGCACAGGCCATGAAGGAACACTGCTTACTGACTTGCTCCGCTGGCCCCTGCTCAGCCTGCTTTCTTATACAAGACCACCTGCTCAGGGGTGGCACCCACAGTGGGCTGGGCCCTCCCACATCACTCATCAAGAAGATGCCCCACAGACATGGCCACAGGCCAATCCAATGGAGGAAATTCCCCAATTGAGGCTCCCTCAACCCAGGTGTGTTCAATGAAGCTCTCCAACACAATTGACCCCCTTTCAACTTGACACAAAGCACATCACTATTAACCACAACCTTCTCGTTTCTTACCCCAAGATCTCATGTTAATATTAATATTACAACATAAGACAGTACAACTTTAGGGGGCTGGAGAAATGGCTCAGCAGTTAAGAGCACTGGCTGCTCTTACAGAGGACCCAGGTTTGATTCCCAGCACCCACATGGCAACTAACAACTGTCCATAACTCCAGCTCCAGGGAATCCAACGCCTTCTGACTTCTGCAGGCATTGCACAACATGGGTGCACCTGCATACATGCAGGCAATAATATATTCATACACATAAAATAAAAATAAAATTTTTTAAAAGACAGTACAATTTTGAATTTTTTTTTTTGTCTTTTTGAAGCAGGGTCTCCTGTGGCCCCAGCCATCCTAGAACTCACTATGTAGACCAGGCTGGCCTTGAACTCACAGAAATCCTCCTGCTTCTGCCTCCCAAGTGCTTGGGATTACAGGCATGCGCCACCAAGCCCAGCGACACAATTTTGAATTTTTAAGGACTGTGGGACTTTTAAACACTTTAAGAGGTCAAATTCTTTTTAGAAAAACGCTTAACTGTGGGCTCCTATAAAATCTAAAACTAGTTAAATACTGTCATTTCAAAAGGAAGACTCAGATACACCTAATCAAAACCTAAGTCCACCTAAGTAGCTCAAGGCTGATGTCTGTGATTCACTCACCATTTTCTGGGCTCCAAAGGGCTTAGGCAGCTCCATTTCTCAGGCTCTGCTGTCCATAGCACACACAGCTCGTCTCATAGGTTCAGGCCCCACTCCACACCTGCCACCGCCCTTGATGATCATCCCGTTGTCCTGGCTTCTCCAGGACCATGCCGGGGTCTCCATTACAACTGAGGCTGCACCTTTACCAAGGGCATCTTCTGGCCTCATACGATGCCAAGCCTCAGATCCTCTCCATGACCCTTCACGCCTTCTCAAAACAGCTTGAGATGGAGCCTTTGGCCCCCTGTGAACCGTAGCTTCTGTGTGCTGACCCTGAGGAAACACTTCCCAGAAGATTTCACTGTGATGGTTACGCTCTTCTAATCACAGCTGATCGTTTAGCCCAGGTGACCAGCATTCGTTGTGCCAGTAAAACAAAGGCTCCACTTCAGTGGTGCTGGTCTCAGTCACAGCTGATGGGTTCAGCCCCAGCTGACCAGAAACCACAGATTCCCAATTCAAAATACCGCACAAACAGCCTTGATTGTCTCTGCTTCCCTTGAAACTTGAGAAGCCAGGACTCCATCATCTGCCTTTCTCCAAGGACTCACAGAACAGTTCACTGAGCTTCAAGCATTTTTCCAGTGCAAAGTTTCAAACACTTCTATGATCCTCCCAGACACATACGGTCAGGTCCAGCACAGCAGTACGCCACAACCCTGGTACCAATTTTTGTCTTAGTTTGCTTTCAATTGCTGTGATACAAACATTGACCAAAACTGACTTGGTGGAGGAAAGTGTTTATCTTGTATCTCCCAGGTCACAGATCATCACTGAGGGAAGTCAAGACAGGAACTCAGGGCAGGAACCTGGAGCACGGGCCTTGGAGGAGCACTGCTTACTGGCTTGCTCCTCTGGCCCTTGCTCAGCCTGCTTTCTTATTCAACAGAAGACCATCTGCCCAGGGTAACACTACCCACAGTGGGCTGGCCCCCACCACATCCCTCAATAATCAAGAAATCACCCCACAGACATGGCCACAAGCCAATCCAATGGAGGAAATCATCAATTCAAGTTCCCTCCACCCAGGTGTGTAAGTTGACAACTAAATCTATCCGTTACCTGGAAGTTCCTCTGACCACTATGGCGGCAAGCTATAGTCACACCTCCTTCCCACACTCCTCAGGAGTCGAGGTGGTCGGGGGTCAGTTACCCCTCTCACCCAAGTTAACCTTAGCTGCATTAGGGGGAGTGGCTAAGGATATATGAGCCCAGAACGCCTTGAGGCAGGTCTCTCACCATTATGTGTGGCTGTCGGGTTGAGTGGGGACTTACCAGCACAGCCATAAATGGGGGGAGGGGGTACTCTTCTGTAAATAAACCCAAGCTCGCAAGTCCAATAAACTTGTAAGGATTTTCCAAAGAGCGGTTTTGGAGGATTCTTGCCTTGGGTTGCCATGAGGAGGATGGGAGGAGGGAACCAGATGCCACGTGGGCCTTCCAGCAGCGAATTTGACCTTACTCCATCACAGATGAGTAAGTAAATAAATGTTTGTCTAGTGTGTCCTTCAGAATGTAAGCTTGCACAGGAAAAATGAGCTATCTCCTCAGGCATTCTACAGAGCACGGCCAGAGTCCTGCTTTGGTGCGGATCCAAAATAGTACCCACCTACAGTCACTCACACAAAACTACAGAATTGGATCTGACCAAGTGGGTCTCCCGGACGCAGAGTTGTTTCCTTGGCTCCCCGGCAACAACTCATCCCAGGGAGATAACAAGGCAGTCATCAAAGGTGGTGTAACTAAACGTCTACCCCTGAGCAGGGAGGCGACCTTTCTAGAAAACCAACCCCAAGAGTGCTTTGGAAATAAAGTGGAATTCAGTCACAGCAAGATTCTGTTTGAAAATACATTCAACCTGATAGGTTTAACTTACTTCAAAGGGGGTGGGAGAGAGTCATAGGGAGAGGGAGAGGGACTTCCAGCAGGCCCCTGATGGGTGCACAGCAGCTGCATCATTCAAGGCCTGTTGCAAAATGAAAGCACATTGCTCTCCTTTCAATGATGAAGATACCAAGTCCATGAAGACGTGGTGTTAAGCCAAGAGTGGCCCTACTGAGGACAGGGTCCTCGGAGACTGAAAGGCTACAGCACCCAGATGGCCAAGGGTGAGAGCCTTGAGCTGCCCTTGTGTTTTGTTTCCTGTGCTCAGACACTGGACAGATTCCAGAGCAGAGGAGCCGTTTGAGGAAACGGAAGTGTACCTGCACTTCTTCCAAACCCTTGTCTCCCCATCAGTTGAACTAAAAGCTTGGTATGTTTTCATAGTGTGTTACTACATGGACAGTGTAGATTTGTTTATCTTTTTAACATTTTGAAAATGTACCTTCTACCAGAAACCAACTCTTCTCTTTCTTCTTGCTCTTTAGATATCGCCAAAGCCCACCCCCACCCACGTCTGTGTATGTGTGTGTGTCCATGTGGGGGGTGTAGTATGTGTGGATGCACATGCTCGTGTGTCCTTGGAGGCCAGAAGTCAATGTTGAGTGTATTTCAATTGCTTCTCCACTCTATGTTTTTTTATTTGTTTTTGTTTTCTTGAGACAGGATCTCCCTGTAGCCCCAGCTGGCTTGGAACTCACCTTAGACCAGGCTGGTCTCAGTGTCACAGAGAGATCTGCCTGCCTCTGCCTCCCAAGTGCTGGGATTAAAGGTGTGTGCCACCATCCCAGCCTCCACCTAATTTTTTGAGATAGGGTTTCTCTCTGAACCTGGAGCTCACCAATTCACCTAGGCTGGCTGGCCAGCAAGTCCCAGGGATCCCCATCTCTGCCTCTCCAGCATTGGGATTACAGGCATGCACCTCCATGCCCAGCTTTCTATGTGGGTGCACGGGATCTGAACTCAGGTCCTCACGCTAGTACAGCAAGCCCTTTACTGACAGCCCTCTCCCCAGCCCCTCACCACTCACATCTGTGTTTAAAAACCTCTAGCTTCTTCACCCTCTGTGAACCAAGAATATCTCAGAGTCTCCCAGTCCATCTCTATGTCCTGAGGAAGCTGAGCATCCTTCCTTCCCAGGGAACCTCAACGAGGAGCCTTGGGCTCCACCTAGTAAGTTTTTACACTTGGATTCTCTCCCAGGAAGTGTCCACTATACAAGAACCCTTCCAAAGAAAACAATTAAAATTCCACCCTCCATCCAAAAGTTCCAAACATTTGATCACTTATGTTCCCTTCCTAAAACCCGAGCCAAAGCTGAAACATTGATCAAGAAGGGCTGCTTTGCTAAGCCAAAGGCTCAGGACTTGGGATCCTGCCTTTCCGCATTTATCATAGCTGTGTGGTCATGAAGCCTGACATTTGTCAAAACTGAAACTCCATTAGCCCAGCAGTAGGACTGGCTGCCCACTTTGCAGGGCTGGTCTCAGATGAGAAGAATGAAGGGGTTCATTGGAAAGGACTGGGGTGGCTTTCCATCTGGATTGGATTTGCTATGTATCGTTTTTAACTATATTTAATGTTTGAATGGTAACGAATCTGTGTGGGATCAAACAGCTTAAGAAAAGTTGAGAAAGGCCCTTCCAGTGCTGCTCACATCAGACCCACTTCCTCCTATAGGTTTCCACTCAGAAAGAATGTTTTACATTCTTCAAACATGATTATGTAAATTATTATAATATTATATAAGCAAATGGGTAATCTCACCGCCCCGTTTTCTATACAGAGTTGTATGCTATAAGTCTTGCTAAGAACTTTACTTTTTTTAAATTTTATTTAATGTGTACGAGTGTATTGCCTGCATGTATGTGAGTGCACCCATGTCGTGCAATGCCGCGGAGGTCAGAAGAGGGCTTCGGATTCCCCTGGAACTGGAGTTAAGGACAGTTCGTGGCCACCATGTGGGTGCTGGGAATCGAACCTGGGTCCTCTGCAAGAGCAGTCAGTGCTCTTAACCACTGAGCCATCTCTCCAGCCCCTCCTTACTGATCTTGACCCTGTTCTAGTCCATTGTATGTAGTCTCTTGATTTTTCTTTTTCTTTTTCTTCTTTTTTTGAGACAGGGTCTCACTTTGTAGACCAGGCTGGTCTAGAACGCAATATGTAGCCTAAGTTGGCTTTGAAGTCATGGCAATCCTCCTGCCTCAGCCTCCCTAGTGCTGGGATTACAGGCATGAGCTACCATCCCCAGCTCAGCCAGTCTTCTCTTAGGGGACAACTGTTGCTAACATCTTACAATTATAAAATTTCCCCAGTCCATTTTTTCAAATTCTTCATGTTCACCAGCTCCTTCAGCGACAGCAGAGGCATAAAATGGAGACACAGGCCTGAGGAGATGGCTCAGGTAGTAAGGAGCTTGCTGTGGAAGCATCAGGAACTGAGTTCAGGTCCCCAGCACCCACTTACAAAGCTGAGCTAGAGGTGTGTACCTGAATTCCAGAGGCAGAGGCAGGAGGGTCCTCAGGCTCACTTGCCAGCAAGTTCAGTCAACCAGTGAACTCCAGGTTCAGAGAGAGACCCTGTTTTAAAAAACAAAGCCGGGCGTGGTAACACATGCCTTTAGTCCCAGCACTTGGGAGGCAGAAGCAGGTGGATCTCTGTGAGATCGAAGCCAACCTGGTCTGCATAGTGAGCCAGCTGGGGCTGCAAGGAGAACCTGTCTCAAAAAAAGAGACAAAAACAAACGAAAATGTGGAGAACAATCAAGAAAGACATCCGAGGGCTGGAGAGATGGCTCAGCGGTTACGAGCACTGGCTGCTGCTGCAGAGGACCCAGGTTTAGCTCCCAGCACTCACATGGCGGCCAACAACCATCCATAACTCCAGATCCAGGTGATCCAACACCCTCTTCTGACCTCCTTGGGCATTGTATGACATGAGTGCAGTCGCATACACGCAGGCAATACACTCATAAAATAATAAATAAAATATTTAATGATATTTTATAAATAAAGTAAATAATAAATAAAATATTTTTTAAAAAAGAAAGACAGCTAGGCATGGTGGTACACACCTTTAATTTCAGCCCACAGGAGGCAGAGGCAGGTGAGATTGAGGCCAGCCTGGTCCACATAGTAACTTCCAGGCAGGCTGGGACCAGGGAGACCCTGTCAAAAAAAAAAAAAAATCTAACATCAACCTCTAGACCCCCAACATGTGTATGCACACATGCACCTTTTACACACAAATACATTACCACACACATATACACACACAAATGGAGAATAAACCACTCATAACCCCATAGGGCTCCTGAAAACAAGGGTCTCAGTAGTGAGGAAGGCTCCTCCTTTTACTCCAAAGAAGTTTAGAGCTGAAGACTGCTCTCGTCCACCTGAGAGACATCTGGAAAGTTTTCTGATAATCTGCCTCCAGTTCAAGGACACAAAACCCCCTTTATTCCCAGTAGACAGGGTGGGCTGATACTACAGATTACAGGATTGAGGCCATCTATCACAGCAGTTAAAGCACCCACCAGAGCCCTTGCATTTCCACTGACGTCATTCATTTTATTAAAACCCTTTGTTACTACTTAAAAAGGCTTAAAGGTTTGCAAAGGACAAAGTAATTTTAGCCTGAGGGAGCCCTTGAGCAAATGTCTACCCTTATCCCTGACCCGTAGGAAGTGCTGGGTAAGCAATAACTAAGGAGCAACGAGCTGCCCACACATACTTCATATACCAGTGAGCACTAACAAAAACTCAAGAAATGTGTGGCGCTGCTAAAAGACCAGCCCCCGCCATCCCCACAGCTTCCCTCCAACCCAACTTCTCTCAGCCTCTAGAACCAGCCAAAGACACCTCAGCCCTAGACCTCACCATGGCCTGGATGTATCTATGCTTCCAACATCAAGCCCTAATGGCTTCTAGAACATCCTCAGAAAGGAACACGGCATCATGGACAGCCTACAAGGGTCCCCTCCTGTGCCCCAAGAAGAGTCACTTTCCCCCAACAGCTTTCAGCTGCCTATAACCTCTCATATTAGGAGTGGGGTCTTGGGGGCCCTCGCACAGTCCGACCGTGCGGGAATATTTACTGGTTAATCATGTGCAGGTCTTGTGCAGGCAGCCACAGCTGCTGAGTTCCTGTTTCTCAGGAGGTCCCCCCGACACTTCTGGTTCTTACAATCTTTCCTTTCTGTAACTCTATCAATGAGGCCCCTTTGGGGAAACAGTGTTGCATCAACCTTTTTCTTTATGGTATGTGCTTTTACATCCTGTTCACTAATCCTTTCTTATGATGGCTACTTTTCCCACTGCCGTGACAAAAAGCCACTTAAGGAAGAAGGGGCTTTGGCTCACAGCGTGAGGATGCAGTCCTTCATGACTGGGAAGCCGCAGCAGCCGGAGTGTGGCGGCTGGTCCGCTGTTTGTGGAAGCAGAGAGATGAGCGCTGGTGCTCAGCCGGCTTTTTTTGTGTTCTTATTAGTCAGGGTTCCAAACACACCCACAAGTGCATCTCCTGGGTGGTTCCAATCAAGTCAAGACAAACCATTACATTTCCCAACCCTCAGGCCAAAGACACTGTCCTGTGCCTTACTTTTTCTCCTAGGGAAGGAAATTGTTAGGATCTTGCCTTTCATCTTTAGGTCTTTTGTCCAACCAGAGTCAAGGTTGATCATAAAGAATCATTAGATTGACAGGGCTGGAGAGATGGCTCAGTGGTTAAGAGCACTGACTGCTCTTGCAGAGGACCCAGGTTCGATTCCCAGTACCCACACATCAGCTACAAACCATCCTAAACTCCAGTTCCAAGGGAATCTGAAGCCCTCTTCTGACCTCCACAGCATTGCACAGCACGGGTGCACTCACATACATGCAGGCAATACACTCATATACGTAAAATAAAAACAATAAATATATTTTTTTAAAAAAGAATCATTAGATTGTAAGACAAGCAATGTAGTAGCCAATGTACAATGTCCCTCAGCAGGGACAACTGTAGAGGGTCCCTGTACCTCCGTTCTACAAGTGTGATGGCTCATTTTAAATGTCAACTTGATTAGGCCACAATGATCCTATTTGGTGAAACGTTATTCTTGAAATGTGTGTTTGAGGAGTTAATTAGCCTTTAGATTGGTAGATTAAGTAAAGCCAATTATCTTCCCAAATGTGGCCTTACCTCATCCAGTCAGTCAAAGACCTGAACTGAACTAAAAAGCAGACCTTCCACAAACAAGAAGAGTTCCTGTCTGCTGACATCTTCAAACTGGATTCTTTGTCTTCTTAGAGTAGAACTTGGACTACATCACCAGCTCAATCAGAGATCTTAGGACTTCTCATTCCCCATAACCAAATGACTCAACTTCTTACAATGAATCTTTGTCCATGAAGCATATTCTGTGTGTGTGTGTGTAATATTTTCATTCAACATCTGCAGTATAATTGGGTGTGTATCCCTGGATTCCCCTGACTAACACACAGCAGATACATTCAGACTTTGATGGCTGGTAACATCGATGAAGATTCCTTTAGTGGGGCTAGAGAGATGGCCCAGAGGTTAAGAGCACTGGCTGCTCTTACAGAGGATCCAGGTTTGATTCCCAGCACCCACATGGGGGGTAACAACTGTTCATAACTCCAGTTCCAGGGGAATCTGACACCCTCTTCTGACCTCCACAGGCACTGCATGACACAGGTACACTTACATGCAATGTACTCACACAAAATAAAATTAAAATTAAAAAAAGATTCCTTTAGTGGAGCTGTTCCATTCAGACCCTTTGGGAAGAGCATCTCAAACTCATTCACCAAGACAAGTTCCACTAGACACCCCATATTAGGATCAATAGAGGCTGTAGCTTCCAAGAAAAACTGTTTCAAAGATCAAATGTGGTTAGCAATGATTGTCATCTGATTAGTATCTGAGATGTGTTCATCGTCTAATCACCAGAGTCAGCTGCTTCCGAGGGCCTACAATGAACACTTGAGCGTGTTATCCATGATCTTCAGTTATCTAAGACACCTCAGTGGAAACACTCCAGGAGGTGCTGAGACACAGCTGGGGAAAGTGCATTCTCTGGCTCCTGCTGAGGAGCCCTGAGTGCCATGTCACATCTTGAGACACCTCCCCCAAGTCCGCCCCATCTCCTTCGAGTATCTGCTCTTGAAACCACTAACAGCTTATACATCTTCTAAGCCCAGGCTTTGCTTGCAAGGAGCTTTGGGATTTTGTTATATTGAGTGGGGCTTTTTTTCCCCTTTTTAAGGCTTCTCTCCCCCTAAGTTTTTTTTTTTTTTTTTTTTTTTTTTTTTTTTTTTTTGGTCTTTTTGAGACAGGGTCTCCCTGTAGCCCCAGCTGTCCTGGAACTCACAGTGTAGACCAGGCTGGCCTTGAACTCGCAGAGATCGGCCTGCCTCTGCCTCCCAAGGGCTGGGATTAAAGGCGTGCGCCACCACACCCGGCATCTCCCCCTATTTTAAGCAGACAGTATTATTTTTTCAGTTCCCTGAGCTTTATGTACTGTCTGTCGGTTTTGCATCATCTCCCTTACTGGACATACAGATTGTATAGAGACTTTCAGAGAGTTCTAATTCAGTTGGTGCATCATTTTTGCAAATTTGACTCTGTAAATGTGCATTCTCAGAACACTGACTTCATGTGTGTGTGTGTGTGTGATGTCAAGCATTGTGTGTGTGCGTGTGTGTGTGTGTGCGTGTGTGTGTGTGTGTGTGTGTGTGTGTGTGTGTGTGATGTCAAGATTCCCTCCACAGAAAGCATTTGTAAAAGATAGAAGTTTCAAGGTCCTGGCTCTTTGGGTGACCGTGTTACGTGACAGTGAGCCATAGTTGGCTTTGATAAATCTCACCATTGACCTAGCTCATCATCATGACAGCCTCAATTTACAATTACCAGCCCCAGTGAAACACTTCACATTTTAACCTATCTTTTTTTCCATTTCTGAGGACTGAATCCAGGACCTCCCATATGCTAAGCAGTTGGTCTACCTCTGACCGCATTTCACTTTTAGAAAAGTTCTCACTAGTCACCCAGGCTGGCTTAGAATTTGTTAGGGTTCCAAACAGCAGCAGTTTCCCCCCTCCCCAACAGGGACCTCACCTTGACCTTTGAAGTCAAGGGAAACAAACTCTGCTGAGAAGCAGCCTGCCCTTCCTCTGACCTCCAAAGATAAGATAAGCAGATTCTACCTGATAACCAGAGATTTTAGAAGCTGTTTTTCTCTCATCTTAAGAGGGAAAAAGCAAACAATTCCACACCCTAATCCTACCTGCTTCCCCCTCCCTGATTTCTCCCCAAAACATTCCCCCTTCCACACCCTAAAGCCCCCATATATAAAGTCCCAGCTCACAACACGTGGGTGGACATCTTTCCCAGACATCTTGTCGTGACATCCCTTCCCTTCCCTTCCCTTCCCTTCCCTTCCCTTCCCTGACATCTTGCCCTGACATCTTTCCCTGCCCTTCCCTGACATCCCTTCCCTTGACATCTTTCCCTTCCCTGCCCTCCCCTGACATCTTTCCCTTCCCTGAGGGAAACGTGTCCCATGCGAAATAAAGCTGTATCCCGCTGAGAATTCCATATGTGCCTTGGTGCCTCCTCCATCCATCCGCTCGTGCTCTCCACCACTCCATCCCAATTTTTACCTATGAGATGGTGCCGAAACCGGCTCTTACTTCAAGGGACCTCGCACATAAAACTTGCGGACTCGCTTGTTGTTATTGGCCCTGCGAACACCACAGATTCGGCATTAAGGTACACTTCCACCCTCTATATCTCTCCCCGCTCCCATTCCTTTCAGCTCTCTCTCCCTTTCTCTTTCTCCCCTTTCCCCTTCACTACCCTCCACCAGTTTTCTTTTCATCTCCTTTCCAATCAAATTCGGTCACTCCCGGACCTCACTCAAGGCCACTGGACAGCACTGGTTTCTGCGACCGTTGAACTGCCCGGCACAGTTACTGTGTCTGTCCACGCCCACCTGGGAGTCAGACCTGCCTCCCCGTTGCACTCAAATCCTTTTCCCTACCTCAGCTCCCTTCCCCCTTCCCTTCCTCACTCCTGCCATCTTTTGCCT
>NW_008331810.1:1089274-1089722 GCF_000622305.1 Nannospalax galili
ACCCTACTGACTCTGCTTTTGATCCTTCCATAGCTGATAACCTGCCCCCTATCAGAACCCAGCCCCAAGACCCCCCTGCTCCCAAGCCTGAGACACAACCAAGTCCTCCCCCTGCCCTCCCATCACTATACCCTCCCTTGCCTTCAGTTCAGGGGCCAGCCTGACTCCCCCTCCCTTCTCCGCCTCAAACTTCCTCTCCACAATCTTCCCCTTCCCTTCCTCAGCATTCTATGTCTGACACTCACTCTCTTAATTCCCCTTTATTCAAGGAAATCCAAAATCTTAAACACCTCCTTACTAAATACTCCCTAGTCTCCCCAAGTCTGACTTCTACCTCAAATACCCCATTTACCCCTCCTGTATCTGCTTCTACTTCAATTCCAGACCCTGCCTCAGACACCCCTGCCCCTACATCCTCTCATGGACAGGACACCCCTCCCATCTCTCC
>NW_008331810.1:1095768-1121786 GCF_000622305.1 Nannospalax galili
GGCTGACATCTTTCCCTTCCCTTCCCTGACATCTTTCCCTTCCCTGCCCTTCCCTGACATCTTTCCCTGACATCTTTCCCTTCCCTGCCCTCCCCTGACATCTTTCCCTTCCCCGAGGGAAATGTGTCCCATGCGAAATAAAGCTGTATCCTGCTGAGAATTCCATCTGTGCCTCGGTGCCTCCTCCATCCATCCGCTCGTGCTCTCCACCACCTGCTCTCCATCCCAACATTTTTAACCTATCAGAACTCTCTCTGCAGCTCAAGCAGTCCTTAAACTTGAGTCCTCCTGCCTCGGCCTCCGGAGTATCTAAGGTTACAGGCCTGTACCACCACGTCTGACTTGACCCATTTCTTTATGAATAAAATTCATCTGTTCATAACTATTATGCTTATGTGATGTCATTAGTGTGCCTGAGTGCCTTAATTTACAAATATGTGATACCATTGTCTATTTTATTGTGTGAAGGGTCTTATAAAGTTTTATGTTTTATATGTTTTGAAAATGTCAATAAACATCTTTTTTCTTTTTCCATAAACCATGTGGGTATGTGTGGTATGTATGCGTGTATGTATATTTTTGCATGTGCTGTGAGTGGACATGTGAGTACACATGGACATGTATGTGCATGCATGTGGAGGCCCGAGGTTGATGTCAGGAATCATCCTCAATCACTCTCATTCACTGATATGACTAGTATTGCTCTGGGTATTCCCTGTCTGCCTTCCAACACTAGAATAAAAGATGGCTGCAGCTCTATCTACCTGGGCTCCTGGGACTCTAAAGTCTGAGCCTCTCACACTTGCCATCGGTAAGCACTTTAGCCATTGTAAATGTCTTTTAAATGATCTTTATATTTTTCTACAATTGTTTTAGATCCTTTGGGACTTCACCTCTGGGGTCAGGACTCTCGAGAGTGCATCTTTCCGTATGTCAGGCCATATCTGCAAGGAACTTACAGTTCCAGGAAACTCCCCTCCTGAACTAGCTTCCTGTACTGGGCAGTGTTGATTGTCAACTAGACAGAATCTAGAATCCCCCGGAGGAGAAGGACCTCTGGGCATGCCTGTGAGAGATTATCTTAACTGCATTAATTGAGAAGGAAAGGCCTGTCTTCACTGAGGGCTGGGCATTCCCTGGGCAGGGGCTCCTGGACTGTAGAGCAAGCTGAGCTCTGGCAAGCATGGATTTGTTGCTCCGTCTTCCTGATGGGTGCCTTGTGACCAGATGCCCCCAAGCTCCTGCCACTGGGCTTCTCTGCCACAGAAGACTGCATCCTTGAACTGTGAGCCAGAGTCAAGCCTTTCTTAGTTGCTTTCATCAGGGTATTTTATCACAGCATCGGGAAAAGAAATAAGACACCTTCCAATGTGGACCTTTGAGTGAGACTCTGTCACTTGCTCACAACACTGGGGAGCTTCACCCTCACATGTTCTCAAGGACAGAAATAGCATCAGAATTCGAGGCATGGGCCCAGGCCAGGCTGTTTGCCATCTGCCCAGGAGACTCTACAGGTAGCAGTGCATTGAAGCCTTCTGGGTAAAGAGGCAGCTCATATCCGTAATTCATCGGTTTTCAACCCCTTGAGGCACTTTGCCACTGACCAGCTTCTCCACACCTAGTTTAATTGCTGTGAAGTTTATCGGCGTGGAAGGGGAGTTGGGTACACACCCATGGACGTGAATATGATGTGGCAACTGGACTCCTCAAAGGCCAGTAGCTCAAGAATTGACCAGTGGACAAGGCCTCCTCGGGAATGCAGATGCATTGTGGGTCCAACCCTGAGCAGAGACTCCATGGCAAGGCCCAAGCAGGGCTATCCTGAGGAAGGAAAAGAAATGGAGCTCAGCATATGTTCATCACAGGTTGCTCAGACTTTTTAAATATTTGTAATATTATTCTAATTATTTTTCTTTATTGAGGATTTCATATATATGCAATGAAATATGTTCATATTCACCCCGTTTCTACCCTCCAACACCCTCCATATTCTTCTAAGATGTCTAACCCTCAACTTCATGTCCTTTTTTTTTTTTTCCTTTTTATGATAATCCACTGTCCTGGTTGATTTTGTTGCCAATTTAGCATACGTGGGAGGAGGGAACCTTAGTTGGGGAACTACCTCCATCAGACTAGCTGTGGGACGTTATTTTTTATTGCTAATTGATGTGGGAGGACCCCTATGAAGTTGGGTCTGGGTCATATAATAAAGGTAGCCAAGCAAGTCAGGGAAGCAAGCCAATAAGCAGTGCTCCTCCTGCCGGTTCCTGCCTCCAGGTTCCTGCCTCCAGGTTCCTGCCTCCAGGTTCCTGCCTCCAGGTTCCTCCCTGGAGCTCCTGTGCTGGTGTCCTTCAATGATGGATTGTAACCTATGAACCAAATAAACTCTTCCCTGCCCGAGTTGTTCTGGTCAGTGTTTTATCACAGCAACAGAAAGCAAACTAGAACACCCACTAAGTCCAATCAATGCCACCCATATGTACGTGGGTGTTAGATCATGGGAAACCTTACCTCAAAGGGAAAGAATGATTCTCCCTCCCCCAGCAGCTATCATCTGTGAACAGCTCCTCAGAAGGGCTGAGTCCTGGAGAGCCCCTCCCCTACCTACGCTGGAATTTTGTACAGGTGATCAGAGGAGCTGTGAGTTCATGAGTGCGCAACCACGTCGCGTCCAAAAGGCATTGTTTCGGAGCACTCCTGGGTCAGATTTTTTATGGAGCTTACATGGGGGACAGAGAACCTTGAAGTTGACTTTTCACCCACTTCCGGATCCAAATGATCAAAATCACGAAGGAATTTCTGGAATATTCCCACATGTTCCCTTTCTATTGAGTGGATGATGGAGACGTTGAAATATGGTGCCATGCTTGGAATTCTGAAAGGGGCTCTACCAAGCTTGCAGAAACTCAGGCACTGGAGAAACTCCACCCAGTGTTTGTTGAAACATAGAGAGGTACTTGTTCATGGGTTGAGCGTGAAAGGACTCTCCACACAGCCCACCCCTCCACACAAACGCTGCACCCTCAGGGTTCCACTCTCTGCCCTTGGCCTCTCCACCAAAGCTCACCTTGGAATTTGTATTGAGTGTCCAAGTGAATCCTATATGTGTGTGTTAACCAAACACTCCATCTCTTTTATAAGCTTTTTCCCATGGAGTAAAACTGTGTTTCTCTTGGCTGTGTGCAAAGGGGGAAGGGCTGGAATCTCTCTGTAAGCCTCCAGTTCCTCAGCACCTCCCTGGGAAGTCTAGACCAGTAACCAGTAATGGCCATCTGTGCCCCTCACTAATAGAGTGGGAACTGGCTTGCTCCCAAGAGGATCCGTGCCAAAGCCTTACACTGAAAAGAGGAGATACCGAATCAGCTCCCATCTCCCTTCTCTCTGAGCCCACTCTGCAGTCTCCCGGCTGGGGCAGCTCTTTTTTGTGTCACCCTGCGCTCCTCCCGCTGGTGTTTACTCACCTGCTACCCTTCATTCAAATGTGGGGCCCTTGAAGGCAGCCTGGCTCTTGACCTTGCTGGGGTTAGCTCTGTACTGGGCATGAACAAAGAGACGAGGCATCAGCACTCCTTCCTGCCCACCCCCGTGCATCAGGTCTGTGAGTCCCAGAGGCCTCATGCAGGAAGGCACACACTGTGAAATCCCAGAGTGTTGTTCAATGTCCCTGCTGGGCCAAGGAGCCCTGAGAGATCAATGCACAGAGAAGATGATTTCTGCTCTGTGAGGGAAGCAAATATTGGGAAAAGATTGGGTATCTCCCTGCTGGAAGCAGGTCCTGCTTGTGTTTGGTTCCTGCCATCGTGTGATGGTCTTTGGGGACTCCGCTAAATCCGCAGTGTTTGATTTGTAGGTGCGGTGGTCTTTGGGGACTCCGCTAAATCCGCAGTGTTTGATTTGTAGGTGCGGTGGTCTTTGGAGACTCCGCTAAATCCGCAGTGTTTGATTTGTAGGTGCGGTGGTCTTTGGAGACTCTGCTAAATCCGCAGTGTTTGATTTGTAGGTGCGGTGGTCTTTGGAGACTCTGCTAAATCTACAGTGTTTTGAAGAAGACATGGTAAAATACACATAATCATAAGATTAACCACTTTTTGCTTTCGGGCACACTGTTAGGGTTGAACACAGACATACATACTATGCATGAGCTCTACCACCGAACCACATGCCCAGGCTCCATTTTAAGTGGACACACTTTTAAGACCATTCACACCATTGTGTAGCCATCATCCCCAACCACCTATCTCCAGAACTTCCCATCTTCCCAAGCTGAGCTTAAACTCCACTCCCTCTCCCACTAATCCCCAGTGCTCCCTCCCCCAGGATCTCAATAGATTCAGACCCATCTGGCCTTTCATGGGGGAAGGGGGAGCTAATTTCTCTGAGCACAGTATCCTTGAGATTTGCCAAGGTTGCAGTGTGTGTCAGGATTTCCTTCCCTTTTAAGGCTGAGTAATATTCCACTGCATAGATAGGCTTTAGTTTATTCATCTGTTGCAAAAAGAACTTGGGTCACTTCCACCTTCTGGTTGCTGTGAGCAGCAGAGGGAGGAGCCTGCCAGTAACCGCAAACACTGCCCGTGGCGTCTTAGCCCTGGTGCTGTCCTGGACACTCCCCAGCATTCCTGTGGGTTCTCTAGGATATCAGTTTCTAGACATCTCATTCATAGGTCTGTCTAAGTAACAGAAAGGAAAGTTCCAGAATTTTCTGGAGAATTCTCTGGAAAATGTTTTGGGGTCCAAGTCGTAAGGAGAGGGTTGGGTTTGTAATAGTTTGAATAGGAACATCCCTACAGGCCCACAGGAGTTGAAGGGTTGGTCCCCAACTGGTGGCGCTGTTTGAGGAGACAGTGGGAATTTAGGAAGTGGGGCTCAGCTGGAGAAAGGAGGTTATTGGAAGTATGCCTTTGAACCTGATCCCCTAGTTCTCTGTGCTTCTCTCTGTGTTTCTCTCTGTATATGTCTCTCTCTGTCTCTCTCTGTCTCTCTCTCTCTCTCTCTCCTTTCTCCCCCCACCCCATCCTTGGCTCCATCCTGCCACCATGTTCTGCCCAAGTTCATGAAGTCAACTTTCCATAGACTGAGCTCTCTCAAATAAATATATCTCCCTTTTTTAAACTGTTTCTCTCTAAATATTTGATCATTTGATCATACTGTGTTGTCTGGCCAACATAGATTACAAGATGGAGAAAAGATCTGTGCCTTTCCTGTTCTTGGTAACAGCATGGAGACCTAGGAAACCCTCCCTGCTTGCTGGGCTGATCGGCAAGCTAACTGGAGTAACCATGGAAACACTCAAAGGTGTAGCATTCAGAGGACTGGAGCCAGGGCCAGGCCTGAGAGCGCAGGAGACCTGGGTTGGTTTTGTTGCTGGTCCTGGTGGTGTGAGGGGTAAAAAGACAGTGAAGCCCAGTGATTCATTTAGATTTTTTCATCAAGCTTTTTTATTTGTTATTTTCGTGTGTATGAATGTTATGCCTGCGTGTATGTAAGTGCACCCGTGTTGTGCAGTGTCTGTGGAGAACAGAAGAGGCTGTCGGATCCCCTGGAACTGGAGTTATGGATGCCTGTTAGCCACCAGGTGGGTGCTGGGATTCAAACCCAGGTCTTCTGCAAGAGCAGCCAGTGCTCTTAACCACTGGGCCGCCACTCCAGCCCCTCTTTTAGATTTTTAAAAATTATATGTGTACATGTGTGTCTGTGTGTGGGTATGGGCATGTGAAACCAGGTGCCTGCAGAGGCCAGAAGCAGCAGATCCCCAAGGAGCTGGAGTTACAGGTGGTTGTGAGCCGCCCAATCTGCTCACAGACCCAGGGCCGGATTTCCCAGTGAATTCTACCATAGGAACTGAGAGGAACGCTTGATGGACCGTGTTCCCACAAGCTGGTATTGAGGCTGCTCCACAGAGCTGCTGGGTGACAGGAACACCCTGCCTGGCATTAAGTGGAGAGCCAGCCAGGCCATCCACTCAAAGGCTCAGACAGACATGGCTCATTATCTTAGACTTCAGACTGCAAAGGTGTGAAGTGGGGTTTGCAAGTCTCTAACAGGTATCAGGCATCTGCTTACTGGGCCCTTTGTGCATCTTCTCTAAAGAAATGTTGATTCCAGCACCTTGCCTGTTTTATAATTGGGTTAACTGGTGTGGGGGCAGGGGAGCAGGGGAGTCGGGGGGGGGTCAATCATCAACTTGTAACTTCTCCAATGGTGGTTTCTCCTCTCGCCCGAAGGGCCGTGTTTTGAGTTGTGGTAGTGGGGGGGGGGGGGGGGGGGGCGGGGGGGGGGGGGGGGGGGGGGGGTATATGCACACATGTGCACGTGTGTGCAGGTACATGCATCCATGCATGTGGAGGCCAGAGGTTGACACTGTGTATCTTTCTCTATCGCTCTCCAATTTTTTGAGACAGCTTCTCTCACTGAACCTAGAGCTCATGTTTCAGCTAGACTAGCTAGCCAGGAAGCCCCAGTGATCCACCTGTCTCTGCCTCCTGTGCTTTGAAGTTATACAAGTTGTTGTTCCCCATTACGTGGGTGCTGTGGATCCAAACTCAGCTCCTCATTCTTGTGCAGAAAGCAGTTTAACCACTAAGCCATCTCCCAAGCATCTGAGTTAACCTTGTATTATTGATTTGTCACAGTTCTTTGTATATTCTAGATCCTTGTCAGGTATAGGACTACATGCATCCTCTCTCATTCTATAGGTTGTCTTCACTTTCTTGGTCAGTTTCTTCTCTCTTTTCTCATAGTGTTGAGGACAAGAACTCCTACAGGATAGGTCTTTGAAACAAACTCCTTTTTCATTTTGAGGAAGTCTAATTTATCTGTTTTTGTTGTTGATGATGATGCCTTTGTTACTGTATCTAAAAGGCTTTTCAGAACCCGAAGTCACAATGTTTTGATCCAATGTTTTCTTCCAAGACTTTTATGATATTAACTCCAGTGTTTAAGCCTATGATCAATTCTCATACGTGGTCTAAGAAAGGGGTCCAGATTCGTTCTTTTGCATGCAGGATCCAGTGGTCCCAGTACCATTTTTTAGGAATTCCGTACTTTTATCTGCAAAGTCCCCCAGTGCTAGCCAGAGCTTTGACACTAAAACAAAGTGCAGGGTCTCTTTCCTCCTCCGTGGCGTAGGGCTCATCTTCATCTAGGGTAATGCTCATTTCTGCCTTCCTCTGAATGTGAATTCCCATTATCTTCCAGCCCTTGTCCTTCAGCATTGAGTGTCATCTACAGATGAGAGGCCACAGAGTCCAGCCTCTGGTACCTATAACAGCAGAGATGTGGTTGTTAGTACCGCAAAGTTGGCATGGCCTTTGTCGGATCTGGCTTCAGCTGGTTAAGTCACCTAGACTCATCTCCCATGCACCTCAGGTTTGAAACTATGTGTCTTGAAATAGCAACTGAAACTTAGAAGTGTCCTTTTTCCCATTTGTCAGGAAGCTCAGGGGAAGAATAACAGAATGAATATGTAGTAACAGGAGTTCGTTAGCTTGGCTTATATGACACCATATGTGTTTTCCAGAAATGGCTGTCTTCACACAAGTGAGGCCAAGAAGCTGGTAGTCCACAAGTCTGGGTGCCCCAGCAGTTCCAATCTAGCCTGAAGGCCTGGAAGTTTCCTGGAGAGTCAGTGGGCTTCAGTCCACATTGAAGAAGCTGGATTCTGAAGTCAGTAAAGGGTGGCAGCTTCAGAGTCGGCAGCACCTGGGGAAAGGCTCTCATCAGCAAGCAGTGAGTAGGCGGAAAAACAAACCATCACCCCAACATCCTTCTCCACCTCCTGTGTCTCCTCTCTCCTAGGGTGTGAACCCTGCCAAGATGGTGCCTCTGAAGTCCTTGCTCCCTATGTGGGCCCTCTGAGCAGAACCAGCCACTCTCCAGCCAAGAAATTCTCCTCCTGCCCACAGACCCAGGGCCAGACTTCCCTGAGGAACATACCTGTGGGAACTGAGAGGGAGCTTGATGCACCACGTTCCCACGGGGTGTTATTGGGGCTACTCCACAGAGTCGCCTTGCTTGGCATGTAGCTGGAGAGCCAGGCAGGCAATGTATGCTGAGGCTTAGACGTGACATGGCTCTTCACCTTCTTCAGAGCACATGAAGTCACCAGACTAGCTGTCATATCTATGAGATGACTTACTCATTAGCGAGCATGAATAATACCTGAAGCCTGCCGGGGTGGATGACAAGCAGTAAGCAGTCTTGCCTGCAGAGCTGGAATTAGGCAAACACCTGTGAGGCTTTGGAGGGCTTTGATTCATCCCCAGGAATCATGACTGAGCCCCTCTGCCAAGCCCAGCCCAGACAAGCCTGGGGAGCAGTCACCAGCACAGCCCCATAGATCTGGCCTAGTAGGAATCTCTGTCTCTTAATGAGGCCTGGGTCAGAGGCAGCGGAGAGAATAATCAAGCTTCCCTTTCAAGGCTTTATTCTCCCTCACCGTGGAAAATAAACCATTAAATGTTCACTTCATCACTGAAATTTATCATCACAATTGGACCTCAGTTTTTCCTTGCAGCCAGCCAGAATTGTATCAGAGACACAGAGCCAGTTATGCATAGACATATGTAAATACAAACAGGTTTACTACTGTGTATAAATACATAATTTCATAAATATATTAAATTTAGATAAAATGTTCATTGAATGTATTTTTATAACTATGTGTTGAAGTTTACATATTGAAAGAGTGAAGATCACACACTAGTGGGCCAGCCACTCTAGAATCTGCAGGGCAACCCAGCAGGCTGGAGATGCCCACGCAGGAAATGACATCACAGCTCGGGTCCTAGATGTTCTTTAAGTCTGCAGAACTCCTCCACAGAGGACCCAGATGAGAGTTTGATTCAACAACTGGGTACTGTGGCCTGAGTACACTGGCATGTAAAACTGGCCACCACACCTGGAAACCTTTCGCTTTCGTTTTATGGGTGCACCTACATGCTGTTCTTCGGTGGCGGGGGGGGGGGTAAGGCACACGGGGTGAAGAGCAGGAACTGGCCGAGGTCACATGGGCAGAAAGGTTGACCTTTCTGAGGAATTATGCTGAGGAATTAAGAGGGGGTGTTTGCAGGGAACTTGGAACTTTCATAAGCCCTCCGCCCTGAGCTGTGCATCACCTTCCGAAAGTCTCCAGGACGCCACCCACCCGGGATCACCCCTTCTCACCGACTGCCAAAACTGACTGTGTCAGTCACTTGCTTAAAACTTCCAATGGCTGAGGCTAGAGAGACGGCTCAACAGTTAAGAGCACTGACTGTTGTTGCAGAGGACCCAGCATCCACATGGTAGCTAACAACCATCTGTAACTCCCATTCCAGGAGATCTGATGCCCTCTTCTGACCTCCTTGGGCATTCACAACACAAGTACACACATACATGTAGGTAATACACTCATACACAAAAAATAAAGAAATACTTAATGAAATGTTTTTAAAACTTATAACAGCTCAAAGTCCCTACAGGAGAAAAGTCACCTTCCTTTGCCCAGGTAAGACACCATTCACACTTAGCCCTGGTCAGTCTTCCAACCCACTGCTGCTAAAATTGCCTCCTGGAATTACACACCAGAGTACACACTTTCTAGTTCTGTGGTGCCCCGGTGCCTGCACATGCCACTCAGGTTGGTTTTTTAAGATTTTTTTTAAATTAACTTTATTTACGTGTGTGTGTGTGTGTGTGTGTGTGTGTGTGTGTACATGTGTACATGAGCACAGGTACCCAAGGAGGCCAGAAGCATGTGACCCCCCTGGAACTGGAGTTACAGGTGGTTATGAGCCACTTGACCTGAGTGCTAGGAATCAAACCCCAGTCCTCCGCGAGAGAGGTCGTTGGTCTTAGCCACTGATGCAGTGCTCCAGCCCCTGCTACTCCAGTTTTCATGACCGCTCTCTGGTTTTGACTTCCTGGAACTCCTAATTCATCCTTAAAACCCACTTTAACCACCACTCTTGAGCCCTGAGACCCTCCTTCCTGTCTGTATCTTTTCCCTCACTTTGGCCTCATAGGATGGGCAAGACGCCCCAGCTTTATGATCCGTTCACATCTTCTGCCATCCTCCATCCCTCCTGCCTCATCAATGTGTGATGTAATTATGCTTTTAAATTCAATTAGCTGAATTGCTGAGAAGCTAATGCATAATTCATGTCTTGTAGTTCTTCTGGGGAGGAAAAGGATTACTGTAGATCAAGAGTTGTGATCTTCACCTGAAGGCCAAATCCGGCCCACCACCCATGCTTGTTGATAAAGTTTTATTGGAATATGGCCACGCCCTTTCTTTTCTATACTGTCTATTCCTGCTGTCCTGTTGAAATAGCCAGGGCTGGAGAGATGGCTCAGTGGTTAAGAACACTGGCTGTTCTTGCAGAAGACTCGGGTTCAAGTCCCAGCACCCACATGGCAGCTAACAACTGTCCGTAACTCCAGTCCCAGGGGATCCAACAGCCTCTTCTGACCTCTGTGGGCATTGCACGACACGGGTGCACTTACCTACATGTAGGATAAAAATAATAAAATTTTTTTAAAGTTAAAAAAAATAAGAAAGAAAAGCCAAGGTGAGGAGTTACCTAGCTGGGCCCCAAATCCTAAAATACCTACTATGTGCTTTGTACAGAAAAAGGATGCTGACCCTTATAATGGCCTCATGGACAATAGACACTTTTCTTTCCGCCTCTTGGGAACAGCAAACAGAGCAGCCTGCTTTTCCTGGATTTTTTTGTTAACAGGTGTTATAGAGCTCCAAGAACTGCCCGTTAGGTCTCCTCCTTCCATGATGCCTGAGAAATAACCAACACTTTCTGGAGAAGACCCCAGCACCATGTCAGCTTAGAGACCATTCTTAAAGTTTCTGCACATCTATGCAAACACAGTGTGTGACCGTTGGTTCTATCCTTACTGGCTTGTAGGTCACAAGATAATCCGAAAGAGAGGACCGTGCTGTGTGGGGGACTGCTCTCAGGGGCTTCAGCGCTGTGTAATGCTAGAGGTTGTGGGCAGGACATCACTGAACTCGCTTCACAGTCAAGATCAGTCTACAGAAGATGGAGAAAGAAAGCCACAAACTCCTTCCACACCCATATCAGATACCCAAGACTCCCGAAGAAGCTAGCCATGCCAAGGGCTGAGCTACCATTCACATTCTAAGCTTACACATGCCCACACTGGGCTGGCCTCCCCTAATGGGCAAAGGGCATAAAACCTTGGGGCACTGTGGACAAGATCATGTTCACTTTCAAGTCATCTCTCTGGGAAATGAGGCAGTCATTTTTTTTCCAGGCTACCCAGGAGAATTTTCCAGAATTTCATATTATATGCAGAGCCATGTGTCTGTGCAGCAATTTGATGTCATCCACTCCAAAGTGTTCCACGAGAGAATCTGACAAAAATCACATGCTGTTGCAATTGGGAAAAATTATTCAGTCTTCTCCTTCCCCAAGGAAAACCAAATGACTCTTATTTTTCTGAGAAACCCCTACCCCAGGGATTAAAAAGGACCTGGAGAGATTTCTCTTCAAAGGGACTCGAGATGATGGCAATTTCCAACGTGACTGGAATTCCAACGGCAGAAACGACGGATCCGCTACTCAGAAATGTGTTAATTGCCTTGGCTCTCTCTACCCAGGCTTCCAGTAATTTTTTTTATTATTATTGTTTTGGTTATTTTTTTTAAGAAAACATCTGTGTGTTTTCCAGGCTTGTCATAGAGAGTTGGCATCACAGAAGCTTCCTGGAGGAAAATTACTTCAAAGGCTCATGTCCTCGGTAAACCACACACACACACACACACACACACACACACACACACACACATTATAAGGTGCTTCACCAGAGACGACCACTCAGAAAAAGTTTTTCCAAATAAAATTCTTGCTGGCCAGGGCTGCTACACAAGGGTGTTGGAACCCAAGTGTCCAGCCCTGAACCATCTCTAGGGTAAGCTTTTATACAGAGAAACCATAGCCAGGGGTGAAAAGTTTAAGTTCCCAAGCTTACAGGTGCAAAGCCCCCTTAACAATTTCTATTCTATTAAGCAACAATTACTATTTTGCAGAAGCAAGCCAAGTATAACCTACAGAAGCCATAAATCTGCAGTTAGCCTATGTGCTCTGGAACACACTGACCTGTTCCCAACACAACTGGGGTCCTCTTGACATGTATTCCCAGGCCCTGGGCCAACTGCCTGATAATTTCAGATACTAGAGTCAGCCTAAACCTTAACATCGCATAGCTATGGTCAAGAAGGTTCTCTCTCTCTCTCTCTCTCTCTCTCTCTCTCTCTCTTGCTCTCACTCTCGCTCTCGCTCTTTCTCTCTCTCTCTCTCTCACAGACACACACACACACACACACACACACACACGAACTCATGCCTGAGGACTTTGCAGAAGAAACAGGAAAACATTGAAGACAGAAATATTGTGGTATGATCTATAAATCCACTTCTTCCTTCAGCACACATTTGGGCCTTCACCATCTGCCATCACTTAGAAATGATTGACTTTTATTATAATGTTATGATTAGACATGACAGCAAATGTAACACTTAACAAATCCACACAACAGAATGAATAGGGCTGATAAATGATAGAGAAACCACCACAAGTACCAGTGGGTGAGTTGGGATGATACCAGAGAACTTGTGTTCACGGAGGTCCTAGAAGCATCTTCACAATAAGGCCACTCATCCGCTCAAAGGCACAGGCTGATCACCAGTGTCAGGAGACTCCTCATCACTTCCCAGCCATCCCGAAGAGGATGATGACTGACTGATCCACGAAGCCACAGCAAGTACCCACAAGTTCCATGACCTGTGGTGTTAAGAGCCTTGTACACCAACATATGCATGTGAGACCTTCAACACTGTCTTTTTCAACCATGAGGGTTGTCTACATATCTGGAGCCAGATGAAAAAAATGCATATGTACAAGTGGGAAGTGGATAAAATACCAGAATGCCATGCAGTGGGAAAATGCTATTTGTGCTCCATTTCTGTGACCTAAATGTCTTTGTTATTTCCTGTTGCTGTGATAAATTGCTCTGACTTAAAAGCAACTTAAGGGAGAAGGTTTTTTCTGGCTCCCAGTTCATGTTGGGTCGTCAAGGCAGCAGGTGTCTGAAACGGCTGCTCACACTGCATCCACATTCCACTGCATCCACATTCGAGAGGCAGAAGGTGATGGTTTCCTATGGCTTGGCTTGTTTTCCCCATTTACACATTCCAGGATTCCCAGCCCAGGGAATAGGCCACTCACAATTAAGATGGGTCTTAATTACATCACATCAATTAACATAATCAAAATAATCCCCTACAGACATGCCCAGAGGCCCATCCCCCAGCTGAGTCTAGAATCTGTTAAGGGGCCAGAGAGATGGCTTAACAGTTTAGAGCACTTTCTGTTCTTACAGAGGATCCATGTTCAGGATCACAACCATCTGTAATGCCTTTTCCAAGAGTTCTAATGCCTTCTTCTGTCCTCTAGGGGCTCTGCATGCACATGGCAGGCAAAATACTCACACACATAAAATAAAAATAAATCTAAGATTCTGTTAAGTTGGCAACACTAATCATTACACTAAATAATAAAATTACTATTCAGGGAGTTTGAGAGAGACAATGTGTTATTCTAGACCCATTTATTCTTTGCTGTTATTGTTGTGCTTGTTGTTGTTTGAGACAGGGTTTCCCTGTAGCCCCTGTGATGGTTTGAATGAGAATGTCCCCTATAGGCTCCAAGTATTTGGACATTTTGTCCCTGGTTGGTGGCACTGTTTTGAGAGGTCTTAGAAGATGTGGCCTTGCTGGAGGAAGCACGTCACTGGGGGTGGGCTTAGAGACTTCTTAAGCCTTGCCAGATCTCTAGTCACACTTTTCTTCCTGTGCCTGCTTGAAGATGTAAGTGCTCAGCTTCTCCTCCTACTCCAGCCACCTCTGCTGCCATATCTCCCTGCCATGATAGATTCTTGCCCCTTTGGAACCATAAGATAAATAAACTCTTCCTTTTTATAAGTTCCCTTGGTCATGGTGTTTCTATCCCAGCAACAGAAAAGTAACTAATACACCCCTACCCTTGATTTGGAACTTTCTCTGTAGACAGGCTGGCCTCAGTTTCACAAAGGTCTGTCTACCTCTGCCTCCCACATGCTGAGATTAAGGGTACCCACCAGGATGCACTGCTCTGTCATAGAACCAGAACAATAGGGCCAGGTAACCACACTTGGCCTCCCCATTTGTTCTCTTAAGTGATGGTGCTTTGAGGAATGGTATCTAACAGAAGAGGAAGGCCACACCAATGTGTTTATGAAGCATGCACTCCTTCTTAGGCCAAGACGGGTACCTGCAGGGAACTCCCAACATTCCCTTCCTCATCTCACCCCTCTTTGAATAGCAGGTTACTTGTTCTTTCTTGGGGTGTTTCTCATCCCTCCCTTGACTTCCCACCCCATCTCTGACTGTGCCTACTGTCCAATCTCATATTGAACTCTTCTTCCCTTTTTCATCTTTCCTCCCTTTTGAATACTCCCTAAACATTTTATCCTCTTCCACATTCTCCGTGTAGAAATGTACAGTGCTCACTTCTGAAGTCTCAACTGAGATGTGTTTTTCTCTTCATTGAGTTCCAGGTTCCAGTGGAAAATGAAGAGGGAAGAACAAGCAGAAGACGAAAAGATTAGAAAGGAAGCGGAAGCGGGGGTGGGAGCTCACAGCTGTAATGCTAGCAGGAAGATCACAAGTTCAAGGCCAGCCTGGGCTACAGGGAGAGATGGGAGAAATGGAGGGGGGGGATAGTGGAAGGGAGAGAGGGAAAAGGGAGGGAGGGAGGGAAGGCTAGGGGATGGGAGAGAGGGAGGGAGGGAGGGGGGGAAGAAGGGAGGAAACGGAGTAAGGGAGGAAAGACAAAAGCTACTATGTCAACAATCAGCACATAACCAGAAAGTGCTGCTCAGATGTAAGACTTCAAATCTTGGTCTGCAATACTGTAGTGCCCACCTGTAGCTAAGGGAGACAACCAGCTATTGTTCTAAAATGAAGAAATTTGTTTTCTCCCCCATCTAGAAGCCTTTGAGAGGGAACTGACACTGATTCTCACCACTCCAACAGTTATCAAAATACCTGAAAGCAAATCCTGAAATCCTGAATCCATCACTCTAGAGTCTAGCCTTGGAAAACAAAAGAAAAACGCAGAAGAACGATTCCAATGGACTCTCAAATGAACATTTGAAAATTTCCCTGTTCTGACTTTTTTCTAGTTCCCTCTCTAGAACTTGTAACGCTAATTACTCTTGCCTTTACTTCTCCTTCACATCTCCTATTCACCAGTCAAGGACTTTCTTTTCCCCCTACAGATTAAGAGTTATGCAATTTGGGAGTGTTTTAGAGAGACCCACTGAAGGGGTACTCCAATTGCCTCACCCTGCATCCCTGTTCAGCATGGAAGAAGCAGAGGGGTCTGCGTCCTGATTCCCTATTGGCAATTTGGGTAACCCCTTCAGAGGGTGGTGTGATAAGAATAAGAAGTAGGAATTGGCTAGGAAGTTAGGGTAAAAAGAAAAGTAGCCAGTTTCTTGGTTAAAACTCACAATGTCCTTGGGCCTCTTAGCAACATACTCCATTCCAAAGGCCAAAAATATCAAAAATACTTGAGAGATTTTATCTAATCCTTAAAAGATTTTAGGGTTACCTCTTCAGAGGGGGGAATGTTTGAGTAGCCAAAAGCCCCATAAAAAATAAATAAATAAATCAAAGAAGGAGAAAGAGTACATGAAGTTATCAGAAAAAAATTATGGGGAGATATGGAAGGAGCTGGAGGTGAGGGAGTGGGCATGGATTTGATCAAAACACCTTATATGCATGTATGAAATTCTCAATAAATTATTTACTTAAAAAAAAGAAGTTAACAATATTGAATAGTAAAATAATTACAGTGCTGCATTACAAGTTCTGGAACTGTCCCTCCCTTCAGCACCTGATTGGAGGATAATTCTCAGCAACCTCAACATAACACTTATTCCCTTCCTTCTTAAATCAAGAAACATCTCCTTTTCACTTAGGGAGCATCTGTGTCTTCTGTCTGGCACATCCAAATTGCCAGACTGCCATGTTGAGGTCATTTTTGAGCGAAATGAAGCTTACTTAAATAGAAGCCATGAAAGATCACAATGTGAGTGATGGCCACGATGACTTCTGGGGACTGACGGGCAGGTAGCGCATACACGAGGATTTGGTGGACAGAAGGAAGAGTCAGAACCCAGGGGAACACAACAGAACAGCACAAAATTTCATCGTATTCTTCAGAACAGCACATGGCTTAAAACTTACGACTCGGTCGGCTGGAGAGCTGACTCAGTAGTAGTTACGAGCATTGGGTGTTCTTTCAGAGGACCTACATGGCAGCTAGCAACTGTCCATAACTCCAGTACCAGGGGATCTGACATCCTCTTCTGACTGCTGCAGACATTGCACAACATGGGTGCACTAACACATGCAAGTAATACACTCACACACATAAAATAAAAATAATAAAATAAAACTTACGACTCACTCATTTCTAGAATTTTCCAATTAACATTTGTATGCCACCATTGGGTAATTAAAATTATGGAAAGTGAAACCAGCAATAATATAGGACTTGTGTGTTTCAGATCTATGGGGGAGAGGGAAAGAGAGAGCGAGGGCAAGGGAGAAGGAGAGAGAGAGAGAGAGAGAGAGAGAGAAAGAGAGAGAGAGAAGAGCAGGACTCAGCCCTATCTACCTTTCGTACTTCGTCCCTTTAAGTCCTGCAGGCTCTTCTGAGGCACTGAGAAATGTCCAGATTCAAATACTGCAAACTGCTGCTATTTTTAGGAGGCTGTGCAAGTTACAGAACTTGAGCAGCTGTGCAAGTGACCTCTCTAACTGGTAGAAAAATACTATCAGATGCTGTTTGGCACAGAAAGAAGTTCAGATGCTCCACCAAAAAAGAAGTCCAGAAACTCAGTACTCCCAGTGGGTCCTGGGAGTTTGGTGTCTAGGAACTTTATTTGTGTTTCTGTGCTGCAGAGAGCCCTGGACCTCTCCTTCCTGATGTAACAGCACTGTCTCCAGCCCATGTGCTTTAGTGCTTCTGTAAATCAGGCCACTCAAGTGAAATTCTGAGGCTCAAGACTCCCTTTGTGATGGAAAAGAGACCAGCAAATGCGTAGTTTTTACTCATGTCACCATCTCTGCAGGAATGACTTTTACAATAGGTAAAAGTCTGACCAAAAGACTGACATAGCCTTTCAACCAAGAAACTCTTTATAATGTAAACAAGCTTTAATGCCAAATTCTCTCCTGGGAGACCCTCGTGTCCTTCTCGGCTCCCAGGCCCCACGCTGTCTTTACCACCAACTGACAAAACCCACACAATGTCCCTCTAAGCTGTAGTTTGGGGAATGAAGATACTTATTTGGACTTGCCAACAAAGCTTATGCTATCTGGGAGGGGGTCACTTACAAAGGCGTGGACGCCCATGGGCTCTTACCCCTACATCTAAGCTGAGCTTTTTGAGATCCAACCTCACCCAAACACCAACCAAGATGGTAAATTCTCACCACCTTCCCACTTCTTCCATGTCTGTCCTTAGACCTGCCCCCTCATACAATTGAAGATGACTGATTGGGTGGGAGGCGTGACTGTCTCCCGCTCTGTCTACTGAGTCTCTTAGGGTTCAATGCTAGTTCTCTCAGAGGACGCGTCTATCCAACACAAGCTCATCGAGCCACATGCTCCTCTTGTGACCTCAACATATGACCTTAATCCCTCAGGATCGCACTTTGCCCTCCACCCAAGATAGTGGACAAATGTCAGCGTGCTTATGTAACATATCGAAGTGCTGGAAACAGCATGCCATCCTCATTGAAAGCAGTGAGAATAACTTAGAAGTCTACTTGATATTGTGTGTGTAATATGTTAGACCTAGGGATCAAAGGGCAAGATTCTCTGATAAGGTGGTTCCAAGCCTCACATTCCCCAATTGATACTGGAAAGGCCACTTCAATGAAAGTATGAGTGAAGCCTGGCTCATGAGCACAACTCCATGACACATCTGAAGGAATGGGCGGTTCTCAGAGTTCAGGCCCACTCTTGGTCTTAAAACTAATACTAAGAATCCAGCTGTTTATTCAGGCCTAACTGTAATGCGGCTTAGTAATGTTGCACTGCAGTGTCTTGTGTGAGGAAGAGACTCTGCAAACTCATAGGTCAGCACCTGGAGAAGTCCTGAGAGAAAAGGGAATTATTGGACATCCTCAGTCATGCGCAGGGGAAAGGATGTGACATCCAGCACAGGCCGTCTGCTAACTTGCACTGGCACACTTTAATAATTCTTTCTTCACTTTTTACCCAAACTGCAAGGAATTGGGCTCAAAAGTTCCCTTTCATTTTCACGTTTCTCTCTCAGGGATCTCTTCATCCTGAATCTTGTGCGTTTGCTTAAAGAATTGGAAATTGTCATCAGAACAAATTTATGAACATTTAAATGTTAGTCATAAAGCTGTAAAGCTATGTCTTAGAAACCTCATGGACCTCCTCCACTTAATTCTCCTGCCTTCCATGGAGCTCCCTCCCCTAGGGCAAAGGTGAGGGAAGAAACTAGCTTTGAAAAGTATTGCACCTGGCTTGGTGGCTGCAAAGGTTGACTCAAACATCTGGTCACCCCAAAATACCCAGGGAGAAACCCAAGTTAGGCAACAGTAAAGGTAGATACTTTTGTCGGCTCAGTTCTCCATATTATGAATGCTAACTGCCACATACTCATGATCCTAAAAAATTTAGAAATATCTGACAGCAACCTTTCAAAATTAAGTGTTCTCACTTTTGTCACCTACCTTCCCCAATGCAAGACCCAAGAGATTCAATTTTAGAGAAAACTAATGCTTTTTTTGTATACTGATAAATTGTCATGTGTGGTTTGAACTCACTGAGATGGGATTTGACCCTCCCAGTACAGATTAAATCCTGTTCATCTCAAAATGCACCCCCAAAACTCCTGAGACAGGCTGACCCCTCAGTAACCAAGAAGAGGACTATAAAGCAGTCCTATCGTAAAGGCATTATGCCCTTGAGAACAATTAAGAGACAAAATATTCCCAAAAGAAGTTATTATTACTTATTTTACAATATAAAGATGTTTATAGTAAATGCAGTCTAAGTGATCCCTATTTTGCTAATAGAGATCAATAGTAACAATGTAGTTGGGTGGAAACCTTCCACTGAAGTTTCAATCCCATAGGTTACAGGAGAAGGGAAACCACCCTTTAACTTTCTATACCCTAACATCATAAGGGGCAAGCCAGGTCCCTCCTTAGTCTCAGGATAATAGAAAAATTTGCTTTAGATGTAATGGGAAAAATTAAAAGTCTCTCCAAACTTATGGGAGCCCGTTTAAAACTAGTTTTGTTCAGACTTAGGTCATTGACACTGGACTATTAAAAGCTTTTGTTTGCTCAGAAGTTATTAATTCAGATTGTGCTGGTCAAATTCTTTTATGGTTTACTCTCAGCTACTCCAAGAAATTGCAACTTTACCTTAATTGGTACAATTGGTATATTGTTCATTTTGGTAGAATCAAACAGTTTGTCACTAGGAACTTACAAAAAGTGGGTAGACATTACCTTGTATCTCGTCAAGAAAGTTCTCACAACAGATGGTAACTTCATCTGTTAATAAATGTCTCATGGGATTAAGAAGGAAGAGGAAAATGTTGGAAGGGTGTCAGGATGGAAATACTTTTAGTAAAGAATGATTTATGTTTGAAGATTAAGGTGGTAGGATATTTCCAGAATGGAGGGATAAAAAGGCTTTGGTTATGTTATGGTTTGCATAAGGTATTTCAATACCTAAAAGATGAGTCTGAAAGATTTTGTGTGTGTGTGTGTGTGTGTGTGTGTGTGTGTGTGGTATGTGTATAAAATCCCCAAATTTCCAAAGTCAAAGTTCAAACAAACATCTATTTAAATTGATGGAATTATTGATCTAATCTTGCTATTACAAGAATTGACTTAAAAATAGGATATGTATCTGATCAAGGTTTATTTAAGAGCATTTAGTTTGGGCTAAATATTACATTTCTCAAAAATATAAGACTGTTATAACTGACTTTTCAGAAGTTCAGTTACCATACTTGGAGTTCATTTTCTTGGCATGGTTCCTCAATACTACCATGGTATTCATTCATTCATTCATTGGTCTTTTTGAGATACAGTCTCCCTGTAGCCACAGCTGGCCTGAAACTCACTATGTAGAACAGACTGGCCTCAATCTCACAGATCTGCCTGCCTCTGCCTCCCAAGTGCTAGGACTAAAGGTGTGCACCACCACAACCAGCCCAACAAGCCCCTACCATATTATTATCATTGATTTTCTTAATTGCATTTTTAAAGATTTGCCATTTCTGTGCTTGCTTTCAGTAATTAAAACAACTACAATTACAACTCGTTTTTGCTAAATGTTCCATTCAACTGTCTTGGATACATTGTCACCAATTTTTTATTAAACTTCATAAATTATAACTATCTGTTCAAAAAAAAAAAGAAGATAGTTGAATTCTTTTTGACAGCTTTTAGCTAGTATCAACTGGCTTCGACCTTCCTCAGGCTATTCCCAATTTGGCCTTTATCTCCTGTTTTTTCTCTTAAAGGTGACACTAAGTTAAGTTCACCCTTCCTTTCTAATTCTTCTAATACAGATAAAAGCTTAATCTAAAACAAAAGCAACTTTCGCATATATGCTTAAATTTACCTGTTTGTTTTTAAAACTCCCTTTTCCCTTATAGCAGTGACTGACCTTAATCCCTCGGGACCCCACTTTCCCCCTCACCCAAGATAGTGAATGAACGTCGGTATGCTTGTTTAATATATCAAAGTGCTGGAAACACTGTACCACAGAGAATAACTGAGAAGTCTGCTTGATTGAGAGAGGGAGAGAGAGAAAGAGAGAGAGACAGAGAGAGACAGACAGAGACAGAGACAGACAGACAGAGAAAGACAGAGACAGAGAGAGACAGAGACAGAGAGACAGAGAGAGAGATTCTAGACCTAGGGATCAAAGGGCAAGATTCTCAAATAAGAGTGGTTCCTAGCTTCTACTTCCCCAGTTAGTGTTGGAAAGACTGCTTCAATAAAAGTGAGTGAGGCTGGCTCAGGAGCACAGGTTGGAAAGAAATCTGAAGGAACAGGTGGTTCCTGGCATTCAGGTCCATGCTTGGCCTCAGTAAAAGCTATGAGTCAGGTTGTTTCTTTATTGCGGTATACCTGTAATGTGGCCTAGCACTACCACACACTTCCTCCTTTTCTGACTTGAAATATTCATTCAGGGATATTCTAAACTGGATTCATAAAAAATGTGCCATGGTAAGAGCTGGAGGCAGAACTCAGTGCTGGAACACATGCCTAGCCCTGGGTCCCATCCCCAGCACTGCAGAGGGAGGGAGGGAGGGAGGGGAGAGACTGTGACAAACCCATACTGGTACCTGCTACACAAATGCCCTGCTTGGAAAGATGCTAAGCATCTAGCTAAGGCTGCTGTCTGAGCTCTGCCCACCGGTCCTGCACACTGACATTGCAGTCCACAGAGCATTTCTCAGGGACTCTATCCTGTTCTATTCCTGACAGTGCTGGGAGAGGACCAAGGTCCACTCTAATTTATAGATGAAGAAACTGAGGTTCAGACAGCCCAGAGGGCCTTGAAGGCTTCAGGGCCCATTGGTGCCAGAGCTGAGACCAAAATGCCAGTCACTGCACACCCAGTACCTCTTCCTCCTGCCTCCCTTAAGCAGAGGTGGAAACTTTACTCCAAGCTACATTCAGTCAGTTTGCAAGTAAACCAATCACAGCTCAACCAGAAAAATCCAACCCAGAGGTAAGACAGTTATCTGGGTATTCTATATACCCTTGACTTTTCTAGAATTCTTCCCTATCTGTGGTTTCTGTTCACACAACTTTGGTGTGGAGCTAGTGGGGACAAGTCACATGCTGTTTCCCTTTAAGCATGCTCCCTGGGAAGTTCCATGTGTGAGTCCAGTCACTCTGTGGGTGCTCTGTCTGAGCCCCAGTTCCCAGCCTCCACCAAGTCACCAAACATGAGAGAGAAATCACTTGAGCTCTCTAAACCTACCAGCAACCTGCCAAATACCAGGAAGTGACCTCTGAGTCCAGGGACAGAAGAATCATCAACCAACCCCTCCCCACCTGGTCACCTGGCTCACAGAATCATCTGTCACTATGCTTTACAGCAAAGGAAGTTGATAATACCTGCGGACTTGTCAAAGAAGGTGCCCACGAGCCACTGAGACACACAATCAACCGGGTGCAGCAGGCATCCACAGTGCCACACAGTGGTCTGGAACACCATTTCCCACCTGACCAAACCCTGCTACCTGGGGGAATGACTGATTTCAGATCTGAACAGGAAACCTACAAGCTAAGTCTAAACTTGTATCATCCAGAAAACAGGGTAACTACCAGATTGCTGGGGGTGTGTTGGAAGAGATCAGAAGTTCATCTGAAGAATCTCTTGCTCAACCAAGAAGGGGTGATCAGAGCATCATTAAGAATAATAATGGGAGGACTAGAGAGATGGCTCAGTGGTTACCAGGATTTGGTTCCCACCACCCACATGGTAGCTAACAACCACCTGTAACCATAGATCCAGGAGATCTGATGCCCTCTACTGGCCTCCAAAGGGATACACACACAATATAGATTTACCATTCACACACACACACACACACACACAAATACAAATAAAATATATTTTTAAAATATTCAAAATGGGGCCTTGTGAAGTTTTCTGCATCCACACTGACATGTCAACTGGTGGTGTCCTTCTGCAGGTCCTGTTTAGGCTGCCATATTGTTGAGGTTTCATGGGTGCAGCTGCCCTGCCATGTCTAGGAGACGCTGGGCAGCAGCAGGTGTGTCACTCCTAGGTGAAGAGCACCAGGCGATCCATGGATGCTGAATCGGCTTTCTCCAGAGACGAGCTCCCTGGTAGGTTATACAGACCCAAGTGGTTAGTCTTAAACACATGCACATAAGAGCAACACTAAATGGGCTCAGTAGTGTGTGTGTGCGTGTGTGTGTGTGTAAAACAATATTTATAGAAGCCGACGTCATGAACTTGAGAAGGAGTTGGAGGGGGAAGAATGAGGGTAAAGATAATGTAAATACAGTGCTCATGTATGAAATTCTCAAAAAATAAAAAATTTAAATAAAAATGAAAGAATGACTACAGGGCTGGCAAAATGACTCAGAGAGTAAAGTGCTTGCTGCCAAGCTTGATGATCTGAGTTCCATCCCAGTTCCCACATGTTGGAAAGAGGAGCCAACTTCCAAAAGTTATCCTCTGACCTCCACATGTGCATCATGGTGTATGTGTGTGCCCACAATAATTAACTAATAGACAAATGTAATAAAAAGTGTAAAGACTAATAACTGTAATAGATTAACACCTGTGGAATCATAGTAATATTACAGTTTATTGTCCAAAATTGGAAGACAGTAATAAACCACATCACTACTCTGAAACTGATTTAAAATTTTTAAAAAAGGTCCAACCCTGTTCATGCCCTGTCTTTACAATATTAACTGTGGGATAACCAAAGAATTGAGTGAGGAAAAGGGTTTCAGCTAAGAAGCAAAGGTACAGTCAGAGATGGTTTCCTGAAGCTCCTGATGGATGAATTATTCAAGACCACATGATCATAGGGAACAGAACCTCTCCTGATGGAAGGGCAACCTCTAAGATGTCATCTTGACATTCCCCAAACCTCTAGATCTAACTCCAAACATACAGGAAAATCAGGGGACACAGAAAGATGATGGAGGAAATCGTGAGGGCGTCAACAACATCAAATGTCTACTTCTTGGACCTACATGGGTAGGAAACTACGGGGCAAATGCATTGGCTTCCTCAAAAATAAAAGGAGAGAGAGAGAGAGAGAGAGAGAGAGAGAGAGAGAGAGAGAGAGAGAGACAGAGACAGAGACAGAGACAGACAGAGATAGAGACAGAGAGATCTAGACGAATCAAACTTGTTTGAATTCCAATATAAACAGTCAAAAAATTAAAGGCTGGAGAGATGGCTCAGCGGTTAAGAGCACTGACTGCTCTTGCAGAGGACCCGGGGTTCGATTCCCAGCACCAACATGGCAGCTAACAACTGCCCCTAATTCCAGTTCCAGGGGATCAAGAGACCTCTTCTGACCTCTGTGGGCATTCCACAACATGGATGCACCTACCTACATACAGGCAAAAATACATCCCTATAAACAAAATAAAATAAAAATAATAGTAAAAAAACTCATAAGACAATCTGGGAAATATAGGCAA
The DNA here is from genome assembly GCF_000622305.1 of Nannospalax galili. NCBI lineage: Eukaryota > Metazoa > Chordata > Mammalia > Rodentia > Spalacidae > Nannospalax > Nannospalax galili. The sequence goes on from NW_008331810.1 coordinate 1,120,109, forward strand.
AATATTTGGTGATATTCAGAAGTATTATCTTTACATAAGAAATGATCTTGTGGTTTCCTTGAAGTGCTTTGACTTTTCCTTATCTTTCACATGGTACATATTAAAACATTTAGAGATAAAATTAAATAATTCCTGGAAACAGCTTCAGATGTTTTGGAAAGGAGCTGGGGTTTCTGGGACAGAAGAAGCCAGACTGGGTAAGCACTGAGGACCACACAGGCTGGGTGGTCAGAATGCCACGTTCACATTAAGCTGCTCTCTAAGCCAGTGATGCTTCCACATTTCCGTAAGAACATTTTTTAAATCATGCTTTCAAATAGCCAGTGACGTGGAAATGCTCATGACACATACAATAGAGAGGAAAGAGGGACAGCATCAACTGAGTAAGAGCCTAGCCAAAGGGAGCAGCATGTGCCTGTGTCTCATCCCTTCCTCCACACTGTGGTTCTCCAACTCTGCAATGTGCCACGGAACTAGGACAACAGGATACTTTAGTCTCACATTTAAGAGTAAATGAGGAGAGATGACTCAGTGGTTAAGAGCACTGACTGCTCTTGAGAGTACCTGGGTTCGAACCCCAGCCCCCACATGGCACCTAACAACCATCTCTAACTCCAGTTCCAGGGCATCTGACGCCCTCTTCCGTCTTCTGCAGGCATTGTACAACACGGGTGTGCTTACATACAAAAAGGCAATACACTCATACACATAAAATACAAAATAATGAAATATTTTAAGAGTAAGTGAAGGCGTTTGGGTCAGCAAAGTGCCCACCTCACAATCATGAACCTGAGTTAGTTCCCAGCACCCATGTAAAAGCCAGGCCTAACTGGCAGATACCTGTTCTGGGAAGGAAGGTGAGGCAGAGACAGGCAGATCCCTGAATCTCATTGGTCGGCCATCCTACCCAATCAGTGAACTGAAGGTTCTATAAGAAATCTTGTTTCAAAAAATAAGGTGGTGCATGATGGGGGAAGACGCCCAACGTCAACCTGTGCTGCACACACTCTCACAGACACACACGCGTAGCAGTTGAGATAATAATCTTGAGTCTTGAACATGTGGGTTGACACCCCTCAGAGGTTCATGTGCTATCCCCAGCACACGTTCACACTTAAAATGTACTTATAGCATGAGACCCCAAGTGTGTCCCTCCATTTTTGTCACAAGGCTCCGAATCACAGAACAAAGGATTTGTTTTTCCCTCCAGAGTTTGACTCAGTATTATCACAGTGATGAAAAACTCCAATAATTGTATACATATGACTCTCCAGACATCCCCGGAGGAATAGCGCCCAGAAAATGATTTTTAGTAGGTTCTTATTCTAGAAGCTTCTCTGTCTGAGGTCTAACAACCATCCATAACTCCAATTCTAGGGGATCCAACACCCTCTTCTGACCTCCATGGGCATTGCACAACATGGGCGCACTTACATACATGCAAACAATACACTCATACACATAAAATTTTTTTAATTATTTATTTAATAATCACATCCTTAGAAGAAGCATTTCATTACAACCACATTGATATATTCAATAACAATTTCCAGACCTAAGATGCATCTCTTTCAAAACTGGCTGTAAATGTTTAGGTTTACAGTTGAATTAATACAGTTATACAATATTGTGCTCAGTATAAACCCTATAAGACATAAAATTAAATGAAGTTTTAACC
>NW_008331810.1:1121958-1122953 GCF_000622305.1 Nannospalax galili
TTTTTCACATCTAGGTAGATTTCAATGGTAATGTTTTTCACATCTACTAATTATCAAGGAAAAAATTTTTATGCTTTGAAGAATTAATTTTTTTATTTAATAACCACATGATTAGAAGAAGCATTTCATTACAGCTTTAACATATTCAGTAACACACTCCAGAGCAAGGATACATCTCTTTCAAAAGTGGCTGTAAAGTTTTAGGTTCACAGTTGAATTAATACAGTTATACAATATTGAACTCTGTATAAACCCCAGGAAGGTCCTGGGACCAGGACATGGGAAGCTGTGCAGCCCAGGGAAGTAAAGCGCTCATACACATAAAATTTTTTAAAATACTTTTTTTAAAAAAAGAAACAATTATGTCACTGTTTCCTTATAACCCTTTCTTTTAAACCCACACAAAAATAATAGGTATAAAGGGGTGAGCGGGTCTTATGTTACCTGCCAGCCTAGAACATTTCAGAAGGGTTGGAAATGTTAACACAGTTCTCATTAAGCCTTGTCTATTCCTTCAGAACTAGTTATGCCCCAGAGGATCTGGCTGGATAATTTTCTCTGCGGCCTCTTGAATTTCTTTGTGGTTTGTTCTGTGTTGTTTTTCCTCTTTTAACTACCCTGCCTGAGGATGAGCTGGCCTTTTAGTAAAATCATAACTGAGGAATTTCTTGGATCACCTGCTCAGGGATTATTATCACCCCAACATCTCCAAATCAAACCTGCACATGTGCAGGCTCCAGCAGGACCTCACTCCCCCACACCCTGGGGCTGATGCTCCAGTTCATTGAGAGGTCAACAGAGACCCCAAGAGGACTTGCAAAGGACCTGGGCTGGGCTCAAGGGGCACCCAAACTCACAGGAGCCTGAGAAGTCTAAAGAGGTTTGCTATAGGCACCCCTCCCCCTTTCCACATCCTGTTTCTCCTCCTCTTCCTCATCTCCCTCCCCTCCACCCCCTCCTCCTCCTCTTCATCCTTCCTCTCTTCCTCCTCCAGT
>NW_008331810.1:1125071-1132571 GCF_000622305.1 Nannospalax galili
CTACCTCAGAAACAGCACAGCTATAATATTTCAGTTATAATATATATAACAGTTATAATATTATATAATATAATATATATAACAGTCGCAGTTATAATATTTCAACCTAGACCCAAATAGCTTCCATAAGATGGACTCTCAGCACGCAGGAGTCCCACGCACGGGAGCGACACGATCCATGAAACAAGCAGAAAAGCAGCGCGGCACTCTTCAGAAGACACAGGGAAACTGACCAGGCAGCCCTGCGGACCTCAGCTGGAAAGGCCGGAGGCTTCTCAGAGGGCAGGTGCTCAGGAGGCCCCAGACCCAAGCACAGATGCCCACACAGCTTGTCTCAGCCGAGGCTGAGGTCCTGTGTCCCCCGACCGCACCTGAGCAGCAGAGGCGGGCACTGAGCTGGGAGATGGCCACCACCCACCACTGCAGCTGTGGGGCACCTGGGTGTGGCCAGCCAGAATTCTCTGAACTGTGTGTGTGCAGGACTCATAGACTCCAAGGACTCGGGTTGAAGTAAAAGTGATCGTTGATTACTTTTTGTTGCTTTTGTTTTGTCTTGTTCTCTTTTTAAAAAAAAAATTGTGTGTGTGTGTGTGTGTGTGTGTGTGTACGCACAGGGGTGCAGGTACCCACAAAGAACAAAAGAGGGCATTGGATCCTCTGGAGCTGGAGTTAAAGGTGGTCATGAGTAGCTCAATATGCATGCTGGAAATGGAACTCGGGTCCTCTACAAAAGCCATACTCCATCTTAACTGTTGAGCCATCTCTCCCGCCTGTTATGTTCTCTTTTGATTTGAATATTAATTTCTGTAATCAACCTACATAGACAAGACCCTACATAGTTAATACAGTGTATTATTCCTCTACAAATTGAAAACTTATGGCTGCTAATTTCTGTACATTGACAACTCAACATGGTACACGTCTTTCCAAGTAACAGCACAGCTAAGTGCCCCAAATGCAAATTATGCATATATTTATGTGTATATGTTAATGTATATGTACATCTGATGATTAATATCATCAACTTGATAGGATCTAGAACCCCGTAAGAGACAAGCCGCTGGGCTTGTGAGGCAGTTTTAGATTGGTTGATTAAGTGAGAAGACCTGTCTCTCTTGACTGTGGATGGGCTCAGGTCCTGGACTGAATAAAAATGAGAAAGCCAGCTGAGACAGCATTCGTCTCCCTTTGCTTCCTAACCACAGATGCCATGTGACCAGCTGCCTTGAGCTCCTGCTGCCGTGAATGACCTTCCCCACCACGGTGGACCACACCCGGGGACTGTGAACCAGACAAACCCCTTCCCTCCTTCCCTCGTCAGTTGTTTTTCTCAGGGTATTTGGCCACAGCAACAAGAAGAGCAACTAACACAGAAAACATAGACTTGTTCTCTACAGAAATGCTAATGACAACAGTACGCCAGCCCGCAGTTGCCCAACAGCCTTTTCAGGTTCTCCATCATCTGAAGGACTTCACAGAGGAGACATCCAGCAGGCCCCATTAAAAAAGAAGCAAAAGAAGGCTGGGGAGATGGCCCAGTAGATAAAGCACATGCCAAGGAAGGAAGGAGAGGGAGGGAAGGGAGGAAGAGAGGGAGGGAGGGAGGGAAGAAGGAAGAGAGGGAGGGAGGGAGGGAGGGAAGAAGGAAGGGAGGAATGGGGGAGCGAGAAAGGAAAGAAGGAACGAAGGAAGGAATGAAGGAAAGGAGGAGAAGGGAAGGGAAAAGAGGGAGGGCAGTAGGAAGAGAGGAAGAGGTAAAGAAAGAACTAGAAAGGAAGGGAAGGGAAGGAAGGGGAGGAGGAAAAAGAAACTATCAGCCTTCCAAAAATGTCCACCTTTTGCACTGGAAATCAGGAATAAAAAGAGCTGATCAAAGCCATATATTATCACATAATATTTATACATATTTACATGAAGCCAGATAGTTATCTGTCACGTATTAACCCACACAGTGAGCAAAGCTTTCTCTGAATGTTCTTGTGATATTGCTGTAGCTCAGTCAACCGCAGCTGAGAACGCACTGATCCCCATTGAAGTCCCCATTCTCCCCTTTCAACAAAGTGCGGTCCAAAGACCTGCTATCAGCCAGTTTCTCATAAAAGCATCAAAGCTGGTCAGAGTCCTAGGCTGACAGTTGACTTAATCAACACAAGCTGTTCGGTCCTTTTTTCCTAACGATGCTTTCTTCTGCCCCTTTCAGCAGGATATTCTTATTAGCCAAAGCTCCTGAAATAAAAGGGTTCTTTCAGGCTTCAGGGCTGAAGCAAACTTTTGCTAGAGGTGCCACAAGAGTTTGCAAAGAATTTCCAGCCATGGTTTCCAAAGCCACCACAGCCTGTGCAACATGTGTGCAAAGTGCGTGGGCTGCCCCATAAAGCAAGCACTTCCAGGAACATTCACGCCACAGAAGTAAGCTGACTTATTCCTCCGGCTCAATTTGAAAATTTCCACGTGTGCAACCAACTCTGGAGCATCAGAAGACATGCGTGTACTGCTCAGGGGACCATGCTCATCCTCTCCCCCATGGCACGCTCAGATGCGCTGCCCACCTGGGACCTGAACCCTCTGGGTTCTTTGGGGCTCTGAAACTCTGAACTGTCACCAGTGAAGGCAGATCACACAACACACAATTGCAAATGTCCCCCAGCTCTCTAAATGTGGATCATCCAGAAAAGCTCTTGAGTGACCTGGTGTTTGTGGGTCGGATCGTGTGTTCCTCCAACCTAGGTGTCCATCACCGAGGGAATTTTCAGCCATTAAGAACAAAGTTATGTTGTTTATAGAAAAATGGATGCAACTGGAGATGGTCAGATTAAGCGAATTAAGCCAGCCTCAGAAAGACAAATTTCCCATGCTTTCTCCCATTTGTGGGTCATTGACTTTAGAGGTACATAAGTCACATATCTATAGATACTTGAAAGGGGAACCAAAACTGTGGGGCGAAGTGAACCAGTAGGAGGTGGAGGGAAAAGGAATTTGAAGCAAGGGGGGAACATGCTTACAGTATAGCATGTATTAACCCTGTATAATAAAATAGGTGGAGACTAAGAAAAGAAAAGAAAAGAAAAAAGACTTTTGAGGTCCTAACCCATAATTCTCAGAATGTGGCCTGATTTGGACATGGGGGCCTTTGCAGAAGTAATCAACTAAAATGACATCTGTAGGGTAGGTTTCTCCCACTATGACTGTCATCACCCCAGAAAGGAGAAATGGGTGCCAAGGCACTGGGAGGGAAAGCCCCATGGGAAGGAGTGAGAACCCATGGGAAGACGGGCTAGGCCACCAGGCCTCGAGCATCTGGGGAGAGGCCCAGAGTAGACCCTTCCCCAACCGTTTCCAGAGGCTCAGCCCTGCTGATGCCTTGAATTCAGACCTCTTTGCAACTGCTAGACAGTAGCTTCCAGTGTCGTAAACCTCCAGTTTGTAGAACTTCATTACAGCTGCCCCAAGCCACTCATATAGCCTGAACCGTGACCATCCCCACAACTGGTTCATACCTGTCACCCCACACACCAGCCCAGCTTGGTCTCTCAATTCCTGTCATTGTTTTGGTGGTGCCCACTTCGAGTTGCAGTGTCTGAGGAATTGTTCAGTATCAAGCTGCCAGAGTTAACAAATAAAAATAGAGAATACCTAATCCAAACAGAGTCTCACATGCATATGTCTGGAATATTACACAGGACACACACGTACTAAACATTTGTTTGTTATGGATCTGGAATTTCACTCTAACTGGGCATCCTCTACGTTACTTGGCAGCCTAATGAGACAGCATCTTTGGATTACACTAAACTCCCTAGGAAAGATGCTTGGTATGCTTGGTACCATAAGGCAGGCTGGGAGAATTTCCATGGGGTTTGGCCAAGACCAGGCTCACTGACATCTGGTCACCTTTTCTTATGGCTACAGTAAAGAGCTGAAACTTCTTTGCTCTAGTAGAAACCTTGACTGTGGCATTTTCTAGGAAAATAAACCATTTCTGGAGGCTGGGGAGATGATTCGGTTGGTAAAGTGCTTGATTGGCAAGCATAAGGACCCAAATTCAATCCCCATCACCCATGTAAAAAAGTCAGAAATGTACACATTTATAATCCTTGAAGTGGGGAGATGGAGACAGGCAGATCTCTGGGGTTTCCTGGGCAGGCAGCCTAGCTATTGGTGAACTCCAGGTCCCAATGAGAGACCTTATTTCAAAGACCAATGTGGACAGCTCCTGACTTTGACCTCTGAAAGTGCCTTAATACACCAGAAATGAGTAGACTCGTGCAGGATTATTTACAACAGTCAGGGCCAACATCAGGAAGGTGTGGTGCATCCGCCACACAGGGAACTTCTTAGTCATTGTTAAGCAAGGGCCCCTCCAGTTTTTACTTTGCACAGAGCACTACAAAAATGCAGCCAGTCCCAGGACAGACGTACCCACACACGAGCTGCTAAGGAAGGTACTTTCTAAAATTTATTTATTTTTATCCTACGTGTATGAGTCTTTTACTTCCATATATGTAAGTGCACTCATATCATGTAACGTCATGCATGACCCTCTGGAACTGGAGTTAAGGATGATTGTTAGCCACCGTGTGAGTGCTGGGACCCGAACCTGGATCCTTCTTGGAAGAGCAGCTAGTGCTCTTAACCGCTGAGCCATCTCTCCAGCCCATGAGGAAGATACTTTCACGGAGTCTCACAGACAGACCTCCCACTCTTCGCTGGGCTCAATCCAAGTGACGTCAGCCTGGCACCTCTTCCCAGCACAGGCTAGTGTTTATTTCCAGCTTGGTTTTTGCTTTGACTGAATTAATATCAGCTGGTTCAAAAGATCAGTCTGGGTTCTGTGCGTGCTACCTAAGCTGTTGTCTGGATCACCTTCCAGCTTGGTCCTGGGAACACCGGGGAGAATCTGCTGTCTTTGGCATCAGAGGTTGTCGTTTGGGGAAGATGACTGGTATGCAGAGCAACTTGAAGGTGGGTGGAGACTTTCCTGGCACCCGGGAGCCAGCAGATTTGGAGTTATTCAATTTCCCTCCAGTAGCAACTCCAAAATTCTCTCTCTCTCTCTCTCTCTCTCTCTCTCTCTCTCTCTCTCTCTCTCTCTCTCTCTTTCTCTCTCTCCCAAGACTACACTCTCTAACAAGATTATATGCCCAAAGACCGTGTGTGTGTGTGTGTGTGTGTCTCTCTCTGTGTGTGTGTGTGTGTGTGTGTGTGTGTGTAGAGGCCAGAAGTAGGCACTAGGTGACCCCTCTATCACTCTCCACCTTATTTTTTGAGACAGGGTCTCTCCCTGAACCTGGTGTCCTCTTTTTCAACTGGCCAAGGAGCCCCCAGGATCTGCCAGTTTCTGTCCCCAAGCACTGGGATTATAGACACACATGCTGGGAACCACGACAGGCTGTCAACAGCCACTTGGGTATGATCTTGTCAGGGCCAATGCAGGGGAATGAGAAGCCCAGACAGACCACCCGGTGCAGACACATCTCATCTGTCTGTCACACCAGCTCACATGCTCATAGCCCAAGCAAGACACATGAACAAGCCTCACATCTAAGAAAAGAGGACAAGACCCCCTCCCATGAGAGGCAGAGCAGGGCAGGAGCTGCAGGGAGGCGAAGGGATGCCTTCACTAGGTGTGCCCTCTAGAAACGGGCAGATTTACCTTGCCCGGTGTGATGAGTTGAACTATAACCTTCTCCAAAAAAAGATATGTGAGATCCCAAGAGGGTCAGAATATGACTGTGTTTGAAGACAGAGACTTTAAAGAGGTCAAGGCACAATGAGGTCATGGGGGCAGGTCCTGATCGCTCAGAAAGGGAGGAAACTTGGGCACAGAGATGTGGCTAGAGGGAGGACAGTGACAAAAGAAGTCATCTCCACAGCAAGGGACAAGACCTTGGGTAGACCCTCCCTCCCAGCTGGGGGAACCCCAGCCCTGGTCTCACACATCCCCCCTCGGGAACCAAGTTCAATTTCCATGCGTAAAGTACCCAGCCCATGTCAGTTTGCTTCCATAGCCCCAGGAACCTAACATGCCATCCAGCCGTCTGGAGAGGGGCTTTGTAATATTTATTAGCTTCCAAGGGAGTGACCAATGACCCACCAATGGCAACTAACTATTCCCCTAAGTTCTGGTTACTGTGGCTGCAGTTAACACAGGAGCTACAGGGCAGCCATGTGGACCAGACGTCTGATGGGGTTTGTATCTATCTCAGAATGTCCCCCTAGCCCAGCCTACCCCAAGAAGGCACCTGACTGAGGGAAGGGAGCCTTGACCTGCCAGGCCAACTCTGCCTGTTTCTGGTTTGTCTTTGTTCAACAAAAAAACAGGCAAGGGCAAATTGGGGGACCCATTGAATTCCAATTATCAACATTTAGTATTTCAGGGCTCTAGGGCTACAGGTCATCAACCAAAAAACAAATTCAAGTAATAGCATTTGATCAAATAAACAAGATGTTAAATTGGTTGAAATAATTTGCTCTGATGTTTTATAGAATTGCCTGAGGACTTTTAACAGAAATATTTCAGCAGCATTAACAAGAATTCCGGTTTGGGGTGATTAAATATAAAGACCAACATATTTCATCATAGTTTTAGTAACATGTTCATATATGTGTACACATATATCATCCACACTGAGCACTCAAAATACGCACTGCCCTAAAATCCGAAATTTTTTGAGCACCAGCATGACACTACAAGTGGAAAATACCATAACATGAAACTTTATTTCAGACACAAAATTATTGAAAATACTGTACAGAGCTACCTTTAGGTTATATGTGTATGATGTATATAAAACATAATTTTATGAGTAGATTTGTTTCCATCCCCCTCAAGATATTTCATTTTGTGTAGGCAAATACTCCAAAGTCAAAAAATTCAAAACACTTCTGTTCCCAAGCATTGTGCAAAATTCAACCTGCAAATTCATGCAGGTTAGGGAGCACTTTCATAGAGGAAAATTGAAAATATCACATCCATAATATGCATTAAAATACTGTTTGGATAAGCCTTTCTGTTTATAGATGATAAACAGTTGTGTGCTAGCTAGCTTTCCATTGCTGTGACAAAATACATGAATAACTAACTCATAAAGAAGAAGGGTCTGTTTGGGCTCACAGTTTCAGGGGTATTGGTTCATGATTGTTGACTCTGCTGCTTTGGGGCCTGTGACAGGACGGTACAGCATGGTGGCAATATGTGATGGTAGAGACCTTGTCAGCACGAGCCAGACAACCACTATCTTCATAAGACCAGCTCTGCCCACTTGCAAAAGATCATCAGAGCTGAGCTTGTGGACTGCTATCCTCCCCTCATAGAAGGAGGGTATAGGGAGGGATGTTGGACCCTCACCCAAGTATCCAACCAGTCCACCCAGCCATTTGCATCCAATTCTGCCCTAATGGCCTCAGGGAGGTGCTAGAGTACATAGGCTTGGGAGACAGGAGGAGAGAGGCCCCATCTATACAACTATGGGAAACCATCATCCATGCTAGGTGTAGATG
>NW_008331810.1:1137571-1162074 GCF_000622305.1 Nannospalax galili
CTGACTAGGGATCAGCCAGCTCAGGGTTCAGCAAAAGACCCTTCCTCAATAAACAAAGTAGAGGGTGATGGAGGAAGACTCTGAATGTCAGCAGTGGGCCTCCACATGCACATGCACACACAGAAATAAATGCCCGTGCACACACACGTGTACATGTCACCCATACACACGTGTGGCAGTGTGATGCCACATTATGGTGATGCCTGAACTAAAACAGCCAGACTCAGGATCCGTCAAAACCAAGAGTGAGATGCCATCTGTTCTGAGAATTTGCTCAGGGTTTCTCTCTCGGAACAGTTTTTTCTCAAAGGCCTTGCTCTTTCTTTATTGAGACAGTACATTCATCACAAGGAAGCAGGGAAGGATTTTCCCTTTCTGACCCCATTGACTGTGAACAGCATTCAGGACCACAAACAGATTTTATCCATCTAATCCCACTTGTTGTTTGCAACACAAATGGGATAATGGTTGCTTTCAACATTGGTGTTTTCAACAATGCTATTTTCACAATACGCACATGCACGTGCACACGCGTGCACGCACACACACACACACACACACACATTAACCTGAATCAAGGGCAAGGAATGGTCATAAGGGATTAAAGCTATTTGTTTCAGTTACAAGAGGAGCCCAAGACCTATTAAGATTATTTACATTATAAACAAGCTGAGATAGGATTAATGGGTCCCAAAACATAAGATTAACTTTGGTTACTAGGTTAGGTTAGATTCAATCTGTACAGAAAAGTCTTTCCCACAGTTCTCCCTTATTTGTTTTATAAAAGAAGCAAGTCCACATTTATAACAGAGGGTATTCCCGAAAAAGTCACACACACACACACACACACACACACACACACACACAATGCATTCATTTTGTCTACATAGTTTGAGGACTACTGTGTGGTGGACACTGCCTCAAGGATAGGCACACATCGGTGATGAGACAAAGAAAGAAGAGGCAGAAAAGGAAGAAGAGAGGAGGAGGGGACAGGAAGACAGGAAAGGAGAGAAAGAGAGATCTAGCCCTGGCATGGGAAGCAGACTCCACCCCTGGCCAGTCAGCTTGCAGGTTGGTCTGTCCTTTTCATACTGTGACATGATATTGCCATCCGCAAAGTTCACTCTTGAGAATAATGAAATCAAGTTTCTTTAAAAAAATCACAAAACTATCTCAGAACAGTGTAAGTAAGTTTACAATTTTGTGTTAGGCCACATTCATAGCTACATTGGGATACATGGGGCCCATGGGCCACATGTTGGGCCTGTCTGGGCCCTAGAGGTCACAGACTCTACAGACTCTTGGGGTGACAGAATTCAAGGAGTCTTAAACTTCCCTAAGAAAACTGACACTTTCATCTTCACTAATATGGGCTAAAACTCAGCATTTCCTTCCTGACAAGCACACGAAACACAGCACAGCCACAGGAACAGTCTGTATCTAACTGGGTCACTGACTGGAAAATACCCGCTTTCACAAAGCCTCAAATCTCAGTATGACGTGTATCCCCACCACCACCTTGAAATTGGAGCAGCTGTCAGAAATGAGAGGTTCTAGTGCAGAATGGGTTAAAAAGAAGAGTACAGGGGACTAAGACATGGCTCAGCAGGCAAGAGCAGTGGGTGCTCTAGCAGAAGACCCAGGTTCAGATCCCAGCACCCACCCCTGGCAGTGCACAACTGCCTGTAACTTTAGTTCCAAGAGACTCACACACTTCTGACTTCTGTGGACACTTATACACACACATAAATAAAATAAAATAAAATACTCTTTTAACTTAAAAAACATATACTTTATTTATGTAGAACAATGCAGTTTCATATTAAACAATACTGTCATAGACTGATTTGATATAGTTTTGCCTTGTTGATCCTTTGTTTCTGAGACAGGGCCTCACTATACAGCCTTGGCTGGCCTACTCACTGTATAGAACAGGCTGACCTTGAACTCACAGAGACCCACCTTCTCTGTCTCCCAAGTGCTGAGATTAAAGGCACACACCACTATGACTTCTGACCACTTTCAGAAGAAAAAACTGAAAAATTTCAAATTATGAAACTGCTCCTCCCAAAACAATTTTTTAATTATTTTTATGTGTATGAGTATATTGCCTGCATGCATGTGAGTGCACCCATGTCGTGCAATGCCGCGGAGGTCAGAAAAGGGCATCGGATTCCCCTGGAACTGGAGTTAAGGAGCATTTGTAGCAGCCATGTGGGTGCTGGGAATCGAACTCGGTTCCTCTGCAAGAGCAGTCAGTGCTCTTGACCGCTGAGCCATCTCTCCAGACCCCCAAAACAAATTTTAAATCTCTTTTTCTAAATGGGTCAATGTGACAAATGTGTTCAGTGACTGATTGAATCGAATTCCTATCGCACTAATGGTCATGGACTTGAAAAGAAATCCCAACTTTCACAATCATTACCTCAGTAACATGTTGGATTCTTTTTTATAATTTTTTTATTTTATGGGGCTGGCAAGATGGCTCAGCAGTTAAGAGCATCGACTGCTCTTGCAGAGGACCCGGCTTCGATTCCCAGAACCCATATGGTGGCTAAGAACCGTCCTTAACTCCAGTTCCAGGGGAATCCAAAGCCCTCTTCTGACCTCTGCAGCATTGCACGACCCAGGTCTGATGCTTAAAGGGACAGGAACAACCCTCTGGCAGGGCTAGAGGGTCTACTCACCCACACCTCAGGCACATGAGGGTAGATGCACTTTATAATAACTAAACCGACTCATCGCCTCTCAGCAGAGCAGAGGTGGGTAGATATAAATATGTCTTATTCCCACGCTACAGTTTACAGACAGCAACCAAGCTATAGCTAGTTGTGCACAAGCTGGGGAGCTGTTCTCTTCTGGAAAAGCAAGAACCCAGAGAAATGCAATGCTTTGAACAGAGTCACTTCCACCTGCAGAGCTGTAGGGCAATGTCCCCAAGACGTGCCCACCACCAGCTGGCACTGGTGCACCTGCCTGCACTGTGTTGGCCCCGCTTCCCACACCTCCCACTTCTGCCCCGCGGTTCCCACCCAATTTGGACGCAGGTGGGAGGGACCCACGTGAGGATCATCATGACAAGTGTGCACTCGCTGCTTGGCTGCGCGTCCCTGGGCCATCGCCCCATCGTCTGTGGGTGGCATCACCAAGGAGACCGAGGGCAGGTCCCACAGAGGCGAACGAGGGGGATGAGGATGAGTAAACCACTCGCCCAGGATGCCTGTGGAAGAGCATGTCCGGTGTCCTGGCCGGCCACGGCCCTGAGAGCCCTGCTTCACCTGGGTCCCGTTCAAATCCAGCTCTGAGGAGACAGAACTCAGGTCTCCATCCCCACGATGAGGACAGCCAGGTTGGGCCTGGAAATCCTGAGCCTCCAGGAGCCAGCTTCAGATGCCCCCAGTAGGGTGGTCAGGAACATGTTCTGTAGATTCCCTACCCGGGGCAGGGGAAGCCAAGTGAGGGTCTCCCCGGACCCTGAGCTTCCCTGTGTGCCCTCACTTGGCTCTGTGGAGGACGGAGGACACAGCCTCCAGTGGCTGGCTGGCTCAGGATTGCCCCTCTGCATTCTACAGGCTTGACTGCTTCCAAATGGAACATTGAAGCAGAAACTCCCTTGCCCCCTTCCCGGCTCTCTGGCCTCAAATCTCCCTCCAGTTTCTGGGAATCACAAGAATCACAAGGGGTGGAGTTGGAACATTCTTGCTTAGAATGCAAGGACTGTCTATACTGCACTGTTTTGCAAGCTCCAGTGTTCCCCAACAATCTCCTGAACATGTGGGGAGGTGCCAGTGGGGGGGCAGGATTGAGTCACTGTTGCATAAGCCTCACTAGTCAGTGTCAGATGATCAAGAACCAGGAGCTCTTATCTGAAGGAGAGTCTACATGTCATCAGGCCTCGGCTACTACTCCGTTTTCTTGGGAGATTGGAGGTAAGGGTCCAAACTGCTGCAGACAGGCTCTCTGAGCCCCCTAGCAAGGAGTCAACCACAGCTGAAATCAGGGTGCAGGGGTATCTGGGAGGTCCAGGACCTAGGCCTGTTAACCTGAGCAAAATCAGAGTTTTCCTAGTGTGTGTGTGTGTGTGTGTGTCTGTGTCTGTGTCTGTGTCTGTGTCTGTGTTTCTATTCCCCTCCCTCTCTTGAAGCCTCTTCCCCCCTCCTTGGACCTTTTCTAGTTTCCTGGTCTCTGCCCACACTTGTTCCCACAGAAATTCACATATATAACAATTAGAAGCCAGGATCTGCATCTAAGCACGCAGGCAGCGTTTGTCTCCCTGAGCCTGGGTTACCTCGCTCTCTTAATATAATATTTTCCAGCTCAATCTATTTTCCTACAAATTTCATAATTTCATAAGTTCATTTTCCTTTATAACTGAATAAAACTCCATTGTGTGCGTGCAGCGTATTCTCATTATCTGTTCGTGGAGTAGCATGGGGGCATACTGGGGTGGAAGGGCACAGAGGGAGGGGGCAGGGCGATGGTGTGCTAGGGATGTGCGAAGAGGCCATAAGGAAACTGGTCACTTCACAGGCTATTAAAACTTTTAAAATAATAATAGATTTCAGTGAAACCTACCACCGGTTTTTTATTAAGTTTTGTTGTGCACAGCCAAAATAAAACAGACTTTCCTGACAATTGCTGGTTGCTTCCACAGCTGACAATGCCCAATGACATGGGCAACTTATCGGACACCAGGCAGGGGGGCCCACACTGTGCCACATGAGTGACTTTATAGCCGCTTGACAAAAGGCAAACAGCAACTTCACCCTCATGGAGGAGGACCCACCCCCACTCCCACCTTCTCATCACTTATCTGGCCAGTGTCTCTAGTGTGTCAACCTCAGAGTCACAAAAGATCCCAGGTAAAGATGCTGGCCCAGGACTCTGCCATGTCAGCTGAGACCCAGCTCCCCAGTAGGGAGTCTGGGAATCTGGAATTCAGCAAACGCACCCCCACAAATAGACTCATGGCTCTAAAATATTGAAGCGCCTTGGGGAACAAAGTCCCCTGCTCCCCATCTCTCCTGGTCAGAGCCCCCCTTGATTCTCCATCAAAAGCCTCAGTGAGGAACTCCTTAGGCATGCAAATTCTCAGGCCCCTCTCTAGACCTGTGAGAGTCAGACACTCTGGGGGTGGAGCCCCACTCACCAAGTGAGACTCAGAGCCCAAGGTCACAAACTTGTCACTGTCGCTGCCTTTGCCTAGCCCTTGACAGACATGAGGGAAGTTCCCCACTGCCCACTGCCAGGAAAGCCTGAGAGCCCATGTGGCCCAGGGCAAGCTGTCTACCCTCCGTCCACAGCTGTAAGGGGCAGAAGACAGCTCCTCCAGCACATGGTGGGGAGGAGAGCAGGTGGACCTGCTTTGCTAGGCTCTTGTAGGTGGACCTGTTTTGCTAGTCTCTTGCATGCTCCATTTTGCATGTCTGGCTCTACAGCTCCCAAGAGCCTTCTGCACTTAGCCGAGTCCTAGGAGTACCCAGCACATTTTGTGTTCTCTACTGAATCTGGCCCCAACTGGTGATGATTTGACTTCTGGTTTTTCAACCTCTCAATGGTGTAAAAGCAAAATGTACTCAGTAGAGACTGTACTTGTTTCCCAGGCTGGTGATACACAAGGCAGTCCCTCTCAGGATGCCACAGCACCCATCAGTCCCACAATCCTCAGGGTATAACGCTCACCTGGGCCTTTCTGCTTGGCTGACCCATGACTCTCCAGACAGGAGCTGGTGTGCTTGGCACTTTGGGAACTTCCTGAACTTTTGCTTTATTTCCCCACAGACAATACCAGCCTGGAGAAGACAGGTCCAGCAGTGTGTGTGTGCGTGCGTGTGTGTGTGTGTGTGTGTGTGTGTGTGTGTTGCACATGTTTATATTGGATGATAGTGTGAGAAGTCAATCATAAAAGGCAGGACGTGGGGCTAGAGAGGCGACCCAGTGGTTAAGAGCACTGGCTGCTCTTACCGAGGACTCTGGTTCAGTTCCCAGCTAACAACTGTCTATAACTCCAGTTACAGGGGATCCAACACCCTCTTCTGGCCTCCACAGGCATTGCATGCATAGGTGCACTTACATACATGCAGGCATACACTCATACACATAAAATAAAAATAAATTTAAGCTGGGTGCCTTTAATTCCAGCACTTGGGATGCAGAGGCAGGCAGATCTCTGTGAGTTTGAGGCCAGCCTGGTCTCCATAGTGAATCCAGGCCAGCTGGGGCTACAGGAAGACCCCGTCTCAAAACGACCAAAAAAATAAAAAATAAAAAAATTAATTAATTAATTAATTAAATTTTTTTTAAAAAAAGCAAGAGGTCATACCACTATCAGATCACTGGGCATTGGTCCAGCACTTGGAGTAAGCTATGGGTGCTCTGCAAAGACAGGCAGCAGCAATGTGTCAGGCTCAATAGTTTTCCCGACCCTAGGAAAGCCCTTTACAAGCCTGTCAAACCCACGTCTGTGTAGGGAGACATAACTTGTGCTTTGGGCTCGTACATCACGTATTAATAATAACATAACCTTGACCTCCAGGGACCACAGCCATGCTCCTCCTCTGGCCTCGGTTGGAAGGCTCTACCTTGGCACCCAGTTCCTCCCCGGCCTGTCCTCTCAGGAAGATGCTGTGTGTGGGGTGGGGGAGCTGAGGAGGAGGGGGAGGACAGAGTCTCATCTGCAGAGAGAAGAAGCCCTTGCAAAGCAGATCAGAAGCAGAAAGTGATCAGACCGCGAGGAGAGAGAAAGGAGAATGAAAGCGTGGCAGGGTGGACTTGTCTGTGATCCCAGCTCTTGGGAGGCAGAGGCAGGAACGCCAAGAGTTGAAGACCAGCCTGGGCCATAGAGCAAACCCTGTCTCAAATAGAAAGGAAGAAGGGAGGCGGGGAGGGAGAGGGGAGGAAGGAGGGAAGGAGGGAAGGGAAGAGAGGGAGGGAGGAAAAAGTAGAGAAATGAAAAGTTCGTTTACTGTCTTCTCCATCAGCACAAGTAACGAATGGACTTTCCTTTTCATTGGTCGTCAGTGATAGATCTGTGCTTCTTAAACATCAGGATTCTCAGAAACGGTTACTTGGGTAAGGCTTCAGAGATGGCCCTGAGCATTCACCAGGCACAGGCGCTGTGTCACCCACAATCACCCCCTGAGAGAGGTGTCACCATAACTATTTTACAGCTGTGAAGTCAGGTTCCCCAGGCAGTCAGAAAGCTGGGACCTGAACCCATGCTGATCCCAAGGTCTGTGTGCCCTGTCTTCAGGCAGAGCATGAGACCCAGCTGGCCGGCTATGTGTGGGTTTCAGTCAGGCCCCCATCCCATCAATCCCTTCGCCCTAAAAGGAAACCAGATTCCAAATTGTGGCCTTGGAAACAGCCCAAATGGACATCCGTCCAAAGCTCACATTCGTTCTAATTCTGCTCCACAGCAAGTAGTCAGGGATCTGAGCTGGGGTCACAAAGATGGAGCCACAGCTGAGGGAGAACTGCCTCAAGGGGTACAGCCTATAGCAGACTAGAAACCTGACAGAGGGCTCCCCAGACCCAGGCCTGGTATCCAAAGTCTGTAGTTCATTAAGACCAAAGGGAGGGTTGAATAAGTCCTTTGTGGATCAAAAGCCCTCTGCTGGAAACCCAGCCAGCAACCCAAACAAAACTGGCTTCACAGCTTCTCGGGGAAGCCGTCGCCACCCCCAGGACTGAAGACCCACTTTGTTCCAGATCCCAGACCTGTGAGCACCAGAGACTCGGGTTACCAAGGGGTGACAAGCACGGCCCATCGAGCCCACAGCTGTCCAGGTGTGAAAAAGCCAGAAATAACACTTTGGGCTTGAAGCCAGAGAACTGGGTAGCCAAAACAGCTGTCTTCTAGCTTTTATTTACCAAAACAAGACATACACCCCACCCCACCCAGAAAGACTGACCAAAACAGAAAGCTGGCTGTAGCCCACACGGGCACCTCCTCAGGTGGAACTGAGCCTTCTCCGTTCACCTTATTCAGTCACATGAAGGCAACTTGACAGAGTCCCTCTGATGCCACGAATGGGCCATACACTGGCATCACCCAGGACTTTGTAAGCTCCCTATATCAGGGCCTGGGCCCCATGGAGTCTCATGTTATTGGCCTGGAGTAAGCCAAATGGCATCCCTAACCCAAATGTGTCTGCCCTAGACCTCAGAATGTGACCTTATTTGGAACATTGGGAACTTAGGTGTCATTAAAGTTAGGATCACTAACTAAGGTCAGCCCTCATGTGCCTGGGCCCTAAATCCAATGAGCAGTGTCTTGAGAGAGAGAAAAGGCAAAGAGAAGCGGCCGATGGTGGGGGGGGGGTCAGGGGCCTGAAGGAGATCTTCCCAGAGCCCCAGAGGGAGTCAGCCCCACCCACACTGCCAGAGAGTACATTTAATGAATCTGCACCACCTGGTCCCTGGTGCTTTGAGAAATGACCCACAGAAAACCCTCCTCAAGTCCTCCTCACAAGACTGACCGACATTCTGCGTTCATGGAGCCTCCAGAGATGAGGTAGAGCTGGAAGCCAAAGAGTGGGGCTCAGAATGATCTAGAATTCAGCATGCCTCTGCAAGCAGTGACCTGGCTATGTTCTACGATCCACACTGTAAAATTCTAGTCTGAGTCCCGCAGACTCTGACTCTGGTGGTCTGGGTGGTGCCCTGCGGGGCTGTTTTTGAAAACTCCCGATGTGTACTCAGGGGTGTGAACGGTACCCAGAGCTTGAGACTGGAAAGTAACACTTGGCTGGGCCTGTGTGGGATGACGGGCTGCCTGACCTCAGGCCTGTGTGGTTTGCCTCACCAGCTGCTCCACACATCTAACAGGCTCAGGGAGCCCAGGGTGTTGGATAAGGCTGAGACTGGCCATCGTCTCCATCTGGTTACCTGGGTGTGCATCAGGTATATTTTTTATTTGAATAGTGTTTGGATCTGTGCATTCTGCTACGATGGTTAATGTCGCCCTCTTGACTAAATCTAGAATCACCTAGGACACCCCTGGCACGTCTGTGAGAGACTTTCTAGATTGAGATGTGTAGACCCACCCTAGATGTGGGCAGTACCCTTCACTTTCTGTAGTACAGGGAAAGAAGGCCGCAAGCCAAGCACCAGTACTCACCTGCCTCTCTGCTTTCTGACTGGGAATGGTCCAGCTGCCTCCAAATCCAGCCACCCTGACTTCCCTGGCAGGGTGGGCCATCGCTTTTGTCACAGGAATGGAAAAATAACTAATACAGCCGTGAGGGCATTTCCTGCGCTGCCTGTGGAGAAGAAACCAGATGCCAAGGCTGGAGGCCGAGAGGCAGGAAAGGCAGCCGTGGGCATTCACCGTGAGAGCTGAGGGAGGCTGCAGATGCTGAGACTCAGTTTCTCTGTTTATAAGCTGGCTCGATGGTACTAGCTTTTCAGAGTTGCTGACAGAGTTAGACGCTCTGGTTTGAAAAGAAGCAGTTCTTAAGCATTTTTGCCAATAGTAGCTAATTTGATTCTTAGAACAGCCAAAGAAATACAGGGGCAGCAAGTCTGCCCATCACAGGGAAAAGCTCCGGCTCGGAGCAGGCTAGCACCTCCACTTCAGACCTGTACGTCAGAGATAACAGCTCCAGCCTCCCCCGCCGTGCAGAGAGAAAACGAACTTGCTGACACAGAGCACAAGGCACGGTATTCCATCAAAGGCCACCGGTGATCTTATATACCTAAGGTCACACCCGTGGATTCTAGAGCTTTCCATCTTCTGCATGCACCACTCCCTGCACCCCACCATTTTAGGAAGTTGACTCATGAATTGCATCTGGCTGGTTCCTCTGCCATAGAGGGGGGTAAAAGAGTGGGTTGAAACACGGCATGGGTGGGCAGTTGCCCCAACTGACCTTCTGGAAGGTCCAGTTTCGCCTTCTGTGTATTGCCGTTAGTCTGCCAGTAAGAAACAGAAGCCTGTGAGTAGACTGGAGGACGTGGTGGTGAGGCCAAGGGAAAAGGAAGCAAGCGTCTCCACATCCCTACTCTTCTGTGGCCTCTTCCCAGAACTGCAGGGGAAGTGTCAGGGGTTACGGTAAGGTTCGATCTATTTTCTGCTGCTTGCAAAAGCAGAGCCTGAATAACTTACCAACAGTAGTTGAATCAATCTCTCTCTCCCCTCTCCCCATCTCTCTCTCCTCCCCCAGTTGCCTCCTGAGTGCTAGGGTTAAAGGTGTGCACCACCACACCCTCCCCCAGCAATTTTGAAATGAGCCCACCTTCCCTATACCACATCCCACATCTTAGGCCACCACAGTCCCAAAGCAACAGGCCAAGGAACCATGAACTGTAATGAAACTTTCCTCTTCATTAATTGATTACTTCTGGCATTTTGTTATAGTAAACAGTATGCAAGAGAGCGAGAGAGTGGGAGCAAAAATAGCCGAGGAATTCACAAACCAATCTTCACTAGCACACTTCCTGGGTGGCCACTAATCCCTGCATGAGAATGGGGCCTTCAGGACCTAATCACCTCTGAAAGGACCCACATCTGTGACCATGCAGTTAGGTTTTGATCTGCATTTTGGAGCAGTTGGGGAGGGAAGGAATGGGAACAAAGTACAATGGGACAGGTGCATGTGTGAAGTGCACTGCCTTTGGATACTGACCTAAACATGAATTTTTAAAAATTATTTAGAGTTGTGGTGGGGACATTCAAACCATCACAAAACATGCAGCATCACCAAACAGTTCTTAAGTTTCTGCTGCAAGACGGCAGGTTTCAGCCCTTGGAGACCAGAACTGCTGCCAGTCTAAAGAACGAGTGCTCAGAAGCAGCTGACTGTAGGCGAATTCCTAGGTGTCCCAATCAGCACAGAGAGACCGGAGTTTCACGGTGACCATCTTTGTGGAAGGGTCTCCTCCTTAGAAGGAGATGCTAAATTCTGTTAGAGGTCAACAGTCAAAGGAAGATGGACTTAGTTCCCACCCAGCTTCCCAGGCCTGGGAATTCCCTCTGTGGTACAGATTGGCTGGCCCAGGAGGATCATGGGGCCAGGATGAGCTTCCTGATCCACCGTCTCCTCCTGCCAGCACATCCTCCTCACACCCTGAATGCCTGGCTGGATGGCATGCCTGTGCATATGCGTGTGTGTGTGTGTGTGTGTGTGTGTGTGTGTGTATCACTGTATTGCCTGCATGTATGTAAGTGCACCCATGTCGTGTAATACCCAAGGAGGTCAGAAGAGGGTGTTTAATTCCTCTACAACTGAAGTTATGGATGGGTGTTAGCTGCCATGTGGGTGCTGGGAATCAAACCCAGGTCCTCTGAAAGAGCAGCCAGTGCTCCTAACCACTGGGCCATCTCTCCAGCCCCATCACACCCACACTGTTCTACACCTTGCCTGGGATGTGCAGTCAGCTGCCTGTGTCTGGCTCTAAATACATCTTCAAGTCACATTTCCTATAAAACAGTGACTGAAAGATGATGGCGGCCAAACAGTAGCCCAAGAGGACAGAGCTTTGCAAAGATTCCCTTCTTCTGTGTCCCTATATGAACCAGGGAGGGCAGGACAGACCCTTGGGGAGATGGAGATACCTAGCAGGAACGAAGTCTGGCTGCTTCTCCGCACACCAGGCCCAGGGCCAACAGTCAGCTTGCTTCCCACTAACCCCGGGAGAACTCAGGCATTCTCGAGGGAGGCAGAACTACTGGTGTCAAGAAGGAAAACATACCTCCCTTTGTTACCCCTCATTCCCCGTTGCCACCCACATGCCTTGGACTGAAACAGGCATATCCAGCCTACAGCTGAGCAGACCTTAAATACTGTCCAACACAAATTCCTAAACATGCTTAAAGAATTGAGGAGGGGTTTTGCATATTTTTGTGTAACTCTATTTCATAGCTCTCCAGAGTGAACTTTGTAGATGACGTCACATTGCAATGTCAAAAGGTTGAACACACTGGGCATGGTGGTGCATGCCTTTGATCCTAGCACTCAGGAGGCAGAAGCAGATGGATCTCTGTGAGTTCGAGGCCTGTCTGGTCTCAAACCAGGCCAGTCAGGGATACATAGTGAGACCCTGTCTCAAACAAACAAAGGTTGGACACCACCACTAGACTCTATGTGGACCTTAACTAACATCCATTCAGGAGACCCTATGAGCCATCATTAAAAAGACCCTGTCCTTGGGGGCTGGGGAGATGGCTCAGTGGTTTAGAATACTGTTCTTGCAGAAGACCCAGGTTCGAATCCCAGCACCCACTTGGTAGCTAACAACTGTCCATAACTCCAGTTCCAGGGGATCTGACCTCTTCTGACCTCCACAGGCATTGCATGACATGGGTGCATTTACCTACATGTAGGCAATACACACATACACATAAAATAAAAATAATAAATTAAAAAACAATTTTTTAAAGACCCTGTCCTTGAAAGGGCACACACAGAAAGAGGCACCCCAAGTAACAGAAACGCAGGTGGCCTGTCATGAACCAGCCTCACCCAGCAAAGCCACAACTTCGTGGAGAGTCTGGAGGAGGAAGCGTACCACCAACTGGGAGTTAGTTGTCTGGGTGTCTGGAAAGTCTGTAGGCCACTGTGGCCTACATCATCCCCAAACAAAGAACGAGGCCAGCCCCACTCCCACAGAGCCCAGGACAGCTCCACATTCCGTCATTTGGTTCTTTAAAAGGCTTCAAGTTC
This sequence comes from Nannospalax galili, assembly GCF_000622305.1. Lineage (NCBI taxonomy): Eukaryota > Metazoa > Chordata > Mammalia > Rodentia > Spalacidae > Nannospalax > Nannospalax galili. Next base: position 1,150,240 of record NW_008331810.1, read on the forward strand.
CCTGCCAATCCCGTTCATTCTTAGAAAGCCCGTTGACTTCAGGCACACGTCCAATTTCTCTGAAAAGTGTTTGCTTTTTTCTTGAATGGACTCTTTTCAGTTCCTCTTTGGGGATACTGAGGAAACCATGTTCCCTTTTTGCTAGTGTTGGAAGTGCATCGGTGGGGCTGGAGAGATGGCTCAGCGGTTAAGAGCACTGGCTGCTCTTGCAGAGGACCTGGGTTTGATTCCCAGCACCCACATGGCGGCTACGAACCATCCTTAACTCCAGTTCCAGGGGAATCCAAAGCCCTCTTCTGACCTCCACGGCATTGCACGACACAGGTGCACTCACATACGTGCAGACAATACATTCATACACATAAAATAAAAATAAAGAAAATATTTTTTTAAAAAAAGAAGTACATCGGTTCGAATAGTGTGTGGAAGTGACAGCTAAGGGGTTGGCTGAGTTGCCTCACTGATTGCACTGTGTCTTACCCAGCTGGACCGGCAAGAATCTTGGGAGGTCACAGCTCACCGTTGTTCCCGTCAATGTGCGTGTCCCTAACGAGATGCCTGGTCTAGCCGTGCATGACAAGAGCAGCAAAGCAGCAGAAGGCCCACAGTGGCTCGCCTGAAGGGATCCATAGGCTCAGCCTTGGAGCGTGGAAACAGGAGGAACACAGAGTCCAGGGTGGGGACCCAAGGCCTCCTGGGCCCACTAGGTCTCACCAAACTACTAAAAGCAGTGGCCCAACGGGAAAGGCCAAGGCTTGATCACAGTATGATGCTTTCATGATTCAAAAATAGATTAGGACTGGGAAGGTGGCTCTGTGGTTAACATACTTGCTGTATACAAACAGCAGGCATAAGGACCAGAGTTCAGATCCCCAGAATCCATGTAAATGCAAGGTAAGTGTGGCGGTACCCTGTGAGTCCAGTCTCTGAAGGCAGGGACAAGGGACCCCCAGAGCAAGCTAGCTGGTCATATTGGTGAGCTCTGGGTTTGACTGAGAGAACCTGCCTCAGTGAACAAGAAGTAGAGCAATGGAGGAAGACTCCTGATATCCACCTCCAGCCTCTACATACACACATGCACCCGCACACATGCAAACATGCATACACAGACATATGTACGCCATATACACAGGCTCATGAAAAGAAATAGATTAGTCACACGGCTGAGAAACACAATGCTGTCAGATGTAAGGGTGTCCGTTTCTTTCCGGGATTCATCTATTCAGCCAGAAGTACAGGGAGACCTTGTGTTCCTTTTCTTGCTCTGACAAAATGTCCGATAATGAGGGCTTTGTTGTGGCTCGTGGTTTAAGAGTACAAGGCAGCGGGTGGATGAGGCGGCTGCTCACGCTGTGTCCACAGTCAGGAAGCAGACAGATGTGAATGTCCACACACCACCAGATTTCTCCTGTTTATTCAACTCTGGGACCCCATCCCATGGAAGGCCGCTCCCCACACTCAGGGTGAGCCTTTCCTCCTCAGTTAAAACTTCCTGAAAGCATCCCACAGACATGCCCCGAGGCGCATCTCCTAGGCAATTCTAAATCCAGTCAAATTGAAGGTGAAGATTAACCAAGGGGACTGGGGAGATGGCTCAGAGGTTAAGAGAGTGCACAGCTATTGCAGAGGAACCAAGTTTGGGTCCTAGCACCAGTATCAGGCAGCCCACCTACCTATAACTCCAGCTCCAGGGAATCTGACACCTGTGCCTTCCATGATCAGCTGCACTTGCTTTTACCCGTACCTCCCACATAAACACGCACGTGTATAATTAAAATAAAAATAAGTCAAACCATGTGGGACTGAAGAGGTGATTCAGTAAGTAAGAACACTTACTATGCAAGCATGAGGACCTGAGTTCAGATCCCACACCCTGTAAGAAAACCAGGCACCTGTAACCCCATCATTGTGAGGAGTGGAGACAGAAGAATCACTGGGGTTTGCTGCTGCCAGCCAAGCTCTAGGTTCAGTAAGAGACCCTGTCTCCAGGAAATAAGCCAGAGAGTAATAGAGCAGGACACCTGACATCTTCTTCTGGCTTCTACACACACACACACACACACACACACACACACACACACACAGAGCACCACCACCACCACCACCACAATTAACCATGACAGTCTGTGTGCACAGTCACAGTGTGGAAGCTACCACAACAGGCAAATATTTCACAGCCTGTGAAGATGGAACCCTTCTACTCCATACCACACGGTCCATGAAGGAGCACGTTCATAATTTCACACCAAACCACAAAAGGACCCCCTGACCCCCATTACCCCCTTTTCACAAAGGATGCTTCCAACCCTTCAGTCCCTCCCCCAGTCTTTATGAATCTGCAGAAACTGTAGCATTTAATTAAATCTGGGCTCAGCCACATGTGCTCACGTTGGCTGTTCCCGAGTTCCTGAGTCTTCTCTTCACCCAAAACTTAGGAGCTTTCTGTTTTGACCATCAGAACGTCTGTGGCAGGCGATTTTCCACTATGGATTTCCCCCTTGGCCTTCCCATCTAAGAAACCAACAGAGGACGTGCAGTGCTCAGGATGCCCTTTGTGCCACAGGGTGACATGCAAAATGAAAAGTAACAGATGAACTAGAGGCCTCAAGTGGAGCCTGGCTACACACCTGGCTCGGCTCAGCTCCGTTCCAACGACCTACAAGAAGGTCCTGGCTTTCCTCATCTGGGTTGTAGATGTGAACGGAGATAATCAGATCAAACCTTAGCACTGCCCTAACCCGGACGGTGAGCATCAGCCTAGCTGTACGGGCCCCATCCAAAAGCAAAATTTCCCTACTCAGGGTGGCTGCCTGGGAAGCAGACATGCTCCTGGGTGGGAAATCTGCTGCAGTAGTCCTGTTCTCTGAGAAGGACCACCCCGAGGGCTCCCATAGCCAGCTCTGAGAGCGGCGGGGTCTGGGCTGGTGCAGAAGAACCACAGCCCTGGCCGTCAAGGCAGCCACTGTCTCTTCCAACCGCACATGATCCCCTCCGAGAACTTGACATCATTCAAAGTCTGGCTCTGTGCAGGGGCTGCCAACGAAAATGTGTCCCCATGAGTGAGAACCTCGGAGGAGGAGGAAATTCATGCCCAGGACCACCAGCTGGGTGTGACGGCAGATAAAAAGAGAGACACATTAAAAGGTGGCCCTGGGGAAACTGCGATATTGACCATTAAGTTGCAGAGGATTTGAAGCCCAAATATGTGCTCAAAGACCAGCCAAGGAAAACACAGTTCTCTTGGAGGCAGGAGGGGAAAAGCTCACAGTAACCCTTAGAAACAAGCCTGGTAATCATGTCTCCCGAACAAAGAAGTTTGAGGGCCAAGTCTCCAGTGTAGAGCATGGGGAGGCGTCTGTGGGCGTCTATCCAGGTGCCAAAGGCCCAGGGAGGTCCACCAGCAGCGAGGTCACCCTGGGACTGCATCCGTCTAGCTAAGTGCCATCTGCTGTTTCTAATAGGACAAAACTGGGGGGCGGGGGGAGTCTTTAAAATCCACAAGAGAAGGGCCGAAGTGGGGCTCAGCAATTAAGAGCACTGGCTGCTCTTGCAGAGGACCAGAGTCTGGGTCCCAGCAACCACATGGAGGCTAATAATTATGCATAAACCCAGTTCCTGAGTATCCAACACTCTCTTCTGGCCTCTACGGGCACTGCATGCACAGGTGCACTTTACATACTTGCAAGTGAAACACACATACACATAAAAAAATACATAAATCAGGGCTGGAGAGAAGGCTCAGCAGTTAAGAACACTTGCTGTTCTTCCAGAAGACCCAGGTTCGATTCCCAGCACCCACATGATCGCTAACAACCTTCCCTAACTCCAGTTCTAGGGGATCTGACACCCTCTTTTACCACCCATGGGCATTGGACATATGTGGTGTCCTTACATACATTCAGGCAAAACAGTGATACACGTAAAATTAATATTTTTAAATAAATAAATAAATAAAAACAAATCAAAAAGAATTTCTTTTAATCTATGAGAATCCCCACCACAGAACAAACCCATTCATTCACTCCTCCATGTTACACACTGGACACCTGTTGTGTGTGCAGGAGCAAAGGAAGGAACGTAAGAGGAGGTCCTGCTGACCTCTAGGCATGGGGCAGGCTCAGGACAGCAGAAGGATGAAGATCCAGGCTGGCTTGCCAGAGCTGCCAGGGCAGGAACCAGCTATGGCATGTGGCTGGTGGCTGGTGAGCAGAAACACAGGGAAAATGGGCAGTGGCAGGGCAGGAATGCTGCAGGGCAGGGGACTGGAGAGGAGAATGAGCCTCGTGAGTTACACCACAGGAGTCATGGGGGGCAGTAGAATGTGGGGGAAGCAGAGGGATGTGCGTTACACAGCTGCGCATGCCAGGCCAAGAGCAAGACTCCTCACAGTGGGGGCCAGTGAGGCCCTCAGAGCATGTTGGGCATGCCTATTGGCCGTCACCCTTCCTGCAGAGATCCTGGCCTGTAAAAAGGAATTTCCTTAACCAGCGTGGTGTCGCACTCAAGGGGCAGAGACAGGCGGATCTCTGTGAGTTCAAGGCCAGCTGGGGCTACAGAGAGACCCTGTCTCAATAAGTTCTTTAAGGTCAAACCAACAGCTTGGGGATGTAGCTCACTTGGTAGAGTTTACCTAGCATGCACAAACCTCTGGTGTTTTAGTTACTTTCTGTTGCTGTGACGAAACACTGGCCAAAACCAACTTGGTGAGGAAAGGGTTTATTTCATCTTACAAGTCTCGGGTCTCAATTCATCACTGAGTGATGTAGGGTCAGGAACCTGGAGGCCAGAAACTGCAGCAGAGACCATGGAGGAGCGCTGCTCACTGGCTTGCTTCCCCTGGTTCACTCAGCTGCCTTTCTTATATAGCCCAGGCCACCTGCCCAGGGATGGCACCACCCACAGTGGGCTGGGCCCTCTGGCATCAATTAACAACCAAGAAAATACCTCAAAGACATGGCCACAGGCCAGTCCCAAAGGAGGAAATCCCTCAGGTGAAGTTCCCTCTCTCTTCCCCGGTGACTCCAGTTGGAGTTAAGTTGACAAACACAAGCTAGTATACCTGGGTTCAACCTCCAGCTCATGCCTGTAATCCCAGCACTGGGGAGGTGCAGGATGGAGGGTCAGAAGTTCAAGGCCAGCTTCTGCTAAACACTGAGTTTTAGATCAGCCTGGGTCCCATAAGACCCTGTCTCAAAAAATAAAAAATAGGGGCTGTAGATATGGATCAGTGGTTAAGAGCATTGGCTGCTCTTGCGGAGGACCCAGGTTCAATTCTCAGCACCCACATGGCAGCTAACAACCATCCTTAACTCCAGTTCCAGGGCCGTCTTCTGACCTCCTTGGGCATTGCATGACACAGGTACACTTATGCACATACAGACAATACAGTCATACACATAAAATAAAAATGATAAATAAAGGGGCTGGAGAGATTGCTCAGTGATTAGGAACACTGGTTGTTCTTGCAGAAGACCCGGGTTCAAATCCTAGTACCCACATGGCAGCTAACTACTGTCCATAACTCTAGTTCCAGGGGATCTTCCGAGGGCATTGCACAACATGGGTGAGCTTACCTACATGCAGGCAATACACTCATACACATAAAATAAAAATAATAATTTTTTTTTAATGATAAAATTTTTTTTAAAGTACTATTATGGTTGGTGTGCCTCCTTGGTGGGAGCCAGCAAAGGCTGGCCTCACCTGCTCAACCAGATGCCACTGTGAGAAATATCAAGACAAAGTCTAGCCAGGTGGTTCTTTCTCCTGTTCCTGACATCGGCCTCTTGTTAACCGTTCACTGCCCCTGAGACTGTCCTGCCCTGACGGCCCTTCCTTCTAGGTCAGTCTTGGAGGACCAGCCTAGGCACCCACTGACACTCAGGCCTGCCTCACCCCAGGGCCACTCTGATGCTTTTTTTCTTCTGCCTGTTGTCTCAGTTCCAGAGATTCTCATACCAAAGAGTCATCACTCCCCAAGGCCAGCATCTACAGGCCCTGGAAGCCCAACGCTTGTTCCGAAGCTGAGAAACAGCTTCCTAGGCCCTGAGGAAGACATGAAGGAAGTGAGAAAAAATTAGCCAGGCAGCAGAGTAGAAGTGAGTACTGAGGGAAAGCCAAGATTCTTTGGGTACAAACTGTGTGTGTGTGTGTGTGTGTGTGTGTGTGTGTGGTATGTGTATGTGTGTGGTATGGTGTGTGTGTGTGTGTGGTATGTGTGTATGTGTGCGTGTGTGGTGTATGTGTGTGTGTGTTTGTGTGTGTGTGTGTGTGTGTGTGGTGTATGTACATGTGGAGGCCAGAGGTCAGCATCACCTGTGCTCCTCTGTCCATCTCCACCTTATTTTTTGAGACAGAGTCTCTCACTGAACTTGGAGCTCACCAGTTCAACTAGGCTGGCTGCTAGTCAGCAAGCCCTGGAATCTACCTGTCACCACCTCCCCAGCACAGTAATCACAGGTACATACCACCATCCCCAGCTTGTGTCTGTGATGCTCTTTCTTCTAGTAAAGGAGTTGGCCTGCTAGAGGGGTAGGGCCTTGAGGTCAGTAAGATCTGTTCTGATGGGGTCCCATGAACACACGACCCAAGCCATAACAACAGTTCTAAAGCCAGGCCCATCTGTCGGATGATGTTTCTCTGCCACTGAGTGAGGAAGTCTCTGACTTCAAAGCTTGTCCTCACAGCTTACCCAACAATGAACTGCAGGCTGTCATGAGCATGTCAAATTGTGGGTAAAAAAAAAAAAAAAGTCACTCTCACTAAAAATAAAACCTAAAACCAGGCATGGTGGTACATGCCTACAGTCTCAGGGGTCTGGGGAGGAAGGGGTCACTGGAGTGCAGGGGTTTGAGGCCAGCCTGGATAGCACAGAGAAACACCCCTGTCTCTTATTATTGTTTGGGGACAAAGTCTTATATATCCTAGGCTGGCCTTAAATTCACTATGTAGTCAAGTCTGGACTTGACCTTCTGATCCTCATGCCTCTATCACCCAAGTGCTAAATTTACAGGCATGCACCACCACACCCAGCTCATGTGGTGTTGGTGATTGAACACAGGACCTCATACATGCTAGGCAAGCACTCCATCAGCTGAGGTTTACCTCCAACACCCCCAATACCCTCTCTTTAAAAAAGTTTTCAAGGCCAGGTGTGGTAGCTCACACCTTTAATTCCAGCACTCAGGAGGCAGAGGCAGGCAGATCTCTGTGAGTCTGAGGCTAGTCTGGTCTACATAGCAAGTTCCAGGCCAGCTACCATGAGACCATATCTCAAAAAACACATTTTTTTTTATTTATTGAAGATCACAAATCAGGGACTGAACGGATGGCTCAGAGGTTAAGAGTACTAGCTGTTCTTGCAGGACCTGGGTTTGGTTCCCAGCACCCACATGGCATCTAGCAACCATCTGCAACTCCAGTTCCAGGAGATCTGAGTCCTGTTCTGACTTTCAAGGGCATTGCATGACACGGGTGCACTTACACACATGCAGACAATACACTCGTACACATAAAATAAAGATAATTTTTTTAAAAAAGCATAAAGTGAAGCCAGGTTATTGGATTGTCTGGCATTTGGGTGGGATTGTTTCTTTCTTTTTTGTTTTTTGTTTGGTTGGTTGGGGTTTTGGGGGGTTTTTTGTTTTGTTTTATTTTTGTCTTTTTGCTTTGAGACAGGGTCTCCAGCTGGCCTAGAACTCACTATGTAGACCAGGCTGGACTTGAACTCAGAGAGACCCACCTGCCTCTGCCTCCCAAGTGCTGGATTAAAGGCGTGCATCACCAGGCCCAGGAAGTTTCTTATATATTTTGAATTTAACTTTTTGTTGCTAGTGTAGCTTGCAAATATTTTCTCTCCTTCTCCCTCTGTGGACCTTTTTCTCCTCTGTCCTTTGTAACAATGTGGGTGAGTCTGGGAGACCATGTCAAGAAGAAACTCTACACACTGAAAACCAACACTGCCCATTAGCACGCACATGTGGGTCTGCAAAGGTTGGCCTCAGAGAGCAGAAAGGCAGTTACCTGGGACTAGGTCAGAGGAGAAACTGCAGGGAGCTAGAGGGATGAGGAGTCTGTTGTGTGACCAAGTGACTAGAGCCACCGATGATCTATCCCAGTTCCTGAAAACAGAGTGGGTATGAAATGGTCCCATCAGATAACCAGGAGCTGTGAGACTGCATTCATTAATGAGCTAGAGGCCCTTCCCACTATGTGCACACACTTCAGAATACCATGCTGTAAATAAAAACACAGGAGGTCATTGTTGATTCTAAAAAATTAAAAATCAAGGACTGTCAAGATGACTCAGCAAGTAAAAGCACTTGTCACACAAGCCTGACAACCTGAGTTTGATGCCCAGAACGCACATAAAGGTGGACAGAGAAAACCAGCTCCACAAAAGTTGTCCTCTGACCTCCACATGTGCGCCATGTGTACATGCAATAATACTTTTTTTTGACTTTTAAAATATTCAACTTTTTTATTGATTCTGTGTGTATTTCATACAGAACATCTCAAACAATCTTAATCATCTTTATACCCCCAACTTCATAAAAACAGTACTACAGGACTTTAAGACCCAGATTAGTCCCAACTCTTTAATAGTAGGGGACTTCAATACCCCATTGTCTCCATTAGATAGGTCAACAGGGTAGAGAGTTAACAGAGAGACATGTGGATTAACATCTGAATTAAACAATATCATACATCAAATGGACCTAACAGACATCTACCAAATATTCCACCCAAGCACCAAAGAATAATACTTTTTAATAAAAAAAAAAATCAGAGGGCTGGGGTGATGGTTCAGTAATTAAAGATTTGTCATACGGGTGTGAAGACCAGAGTCCAAATCCCTGGAACCTACATAAATTTAGATGGTGTGCGTGACAGCCTCCTGTAACTCCAGCCTCTGAATGTGGAGACAGGAGATCCCCAAAACAAGCTGGTTAGCAAGATTACCCATATTCACAGCTCTGGGTTTGATTGAGTCTGTCTTACTGAATAAGGTGGCAAGAAATCATGATGATTCCTGACGTCAACCTCAAGGCCTCCACATGCATGCAGACACGCACACACATGCAAACATGCAAACATGCACACATATAATGTATACCCATATGCAAGCATGCATACACACATGAAAACATGCATGCACACTATACACACGCACATGAAAAATGGAAAACAGAGAAACTTAAAACTTAAAACATGGGGCTGGAGAGATGGCTCAGTGGTTAAGAGCACTGGCTGCTCTTGCAGAGGACCCAGGTTCAATTCCCAGCAAAGCAGCTTATAACCATCTGTAACTCTAGTTCCAGGGGATCCGACACCCTCTTCTGACCTCCATGGGTATTGCACGACTTACATGCATGCAATACACTTATATACATAAAATAAAAATAAAAATTTTTAAAAATCAAAACATAACCAAAATACAGCGGGCCTCCCTCCCCTCAGGTGGCCCTGGGAGTCACCGTGCTTCACTTTCCTCTGGTTCTCACTGAGCAGTGGATGTGCAGCTCCCTCCACTACAGTCAGCTGCTCCTTTGCTGGGCATGGGGCTGAAATCTCTCCCCCTAATCAAGGTGTTGGGGCCCACCACAGACTCAGAGTGCAGACAGAGTGAAGGCTTAACCTGAGCCAGCCCAGGCCAGGCCTTGTCTCTGACACGAGGCTCCCAGAGAGGCTCCTGCTCTCTGATTTGCCACGTGAAAATGTCCCTCTGTCCAGAACCATCTCTATGTGAAACCTGAAAGCCACAGGTTTTGATTATCCCAGCCCCAGGCTGGGCTAGCTTATGGCATGAAGCCCATAGCTGCCTGCCACAGGAACCATTTCTCTCTGTTGAACACCACAGATGTGCTCCCAGTGCAGGACTGAGGGTCCCTCTCTCTAGAAAGCTCTTCCTGAGACAGGTTGCTGCTTTCTCTGACCACCGTAAGAACCCTCGGGCCTCCCCTCTGACCATGGTAAGAACCCTCGGACCTCCCCTCTGTCTCTTCCTATGGCATGATGTCACATGTGTATTTGTATACTGCTTGAGCTCAGTCATTACAACATGGGACCCATGAGGGCAGCGCCTTTATCTTGGCCATTCCTGTACATAGGAATGTTGGTCACAGTGCCCAGATCACAGAGAAGTGGTCCTCACTAAGCGCTGTGACAGCAGTTGAGGGAGAGAGAAGGGGGCCGAAGAAGGCTGGCAGCGGTGAGTGGTTTCCAGGCATTCCACCATCTTGGAGAAGGGAACTTCACTCTGCCAGTTCCATTGTGGGGCAGGGCCAGTGGCCCCTTCAGCAGGGGTAAGCCCCCAGGTCACCACAAAGTTGTTGATGGCAAGACTCTGCTACTCCTTCCCCTTAAAATGTCAGTGAATTCAGAGAGCCTCTGGGAAGGTCAGGCTCTTTCTAGAATGACAGCATCACCTCTGACTAGGATCATGTGCTTTGTGAATTTTGAGTCTAAGTTAGAAAACTTTATTAACAGCCAATTAATCTATTTTAAAAGACCCTTTCAATACAATTGGAGACCTTATCCCCTAAGATAATTGAGATGAAGCTTAAAAGAGATTTAAGGTTTTTTAAAGTCATTTCATTTATCAAATAGCTAAAGGGTGAAGCCATCTGTTACCATGACAACAGTCTTTTGGAAAAAGCTGTAAAGATGCCAACAAGAAATAAAGATGCCTGGAAAATGTCCACTCAGACGCTGGGGACAGACCCTGTCTCTTGCTGTTCCTCTGTCAGCTCCAGGGTGACCTGGGAATAAGTGGCTCCAAGTGTTCACTGGTGACATTTGATGAATACAAAGGTTATGACACTCAGGGTTCACAGCCTGAAAGTCTGATTTGTGAGGTGTGAGCTTCCGGGAGGCAGCGACGGGCGACCCGGGGGCTGAGGCCACACTTCCTTTTAGAATGACTTTTGATCCCCATCCTTGTACAGAGAACAACACACAACACCTCCTTCTGGAGGCGGTTGGGCCCGTTGGCATGGAGAGCCCAGCAGGGAGTGCCTCCGGCTTTGGCTGGAGACCCAGGGCCGGTCTTCTAAGCATTTGAAGATTCCTGAGACCCAAGGTGGAGACAGTAATATGATGCCATCCCAGCCCATCCCAGAGCACAGGGCTCTATACTGGGCCTGGTGGTGCATACCTGTGATTCTAACGCTTCGAAAGCCAAAGAAGGAAGTTTGGGAATTCAAGGTCATCCTTGGCTATAGAGTGAGCCTGAAACCAACCTGGTCTACATGAGACCCTGTCTCAGAAAAAAATATCAAACAAAAGAATAGGATAGAATAGAAAAGGGTAGGGTACCACGTGCTGTTACTTTACCAGCCACACTGTGGCCTTTAATGGGAAGGCCGGAGCATCTCTCATCAGTCCTTGGCCCTGGACTATAGCTCTGTGAGCTGTGCCCAACCCCAGTATTGGTGAGTTAGGGAAGATCCCGGGGCCTTGGCTCCCAGCTGACCTCTAATGCCGGAGTCTACCCTCGTAACCCTGCTGTCTATCAGCAGCTCCGTGGCTCCCACCTCTCAGCCAACCCTTCTGGAAAAAAGACAACCAGGAGGGAAGCAGAAGCAGGCTCACCTTTTCCTGCATTTCGTTCCCTTCCCAGAGCCCAGGCCTTCAATTCTCCCCTGCCTTGCTAACTGTCTAATGTCTTAAGATACGTTAACTTTTTCTTTTCCATCATCAGCTGCATGTGTGATAATTATTAAAAATAACCCAAATCCCCCTCCCTCCCTCTACACACACACACACACACACACACACACACACACACACACACACACACACACACTTTGCACATCTAAGAGGCGCATAAAAGAT
>NW_008331810.1:1162748-1169931 GCF_000622305.1 Nannospalax galili
TCTAGACACACATACCGACACACACACACACACACACACACACACACACACACACACACCCCACACAATTTATAAATTACAAGCAGGCTCTGCTTTAACCACATTAAGAACATGAGGACAGTTACGCGTCACAATCTGTCAGGAAGATGGAAGGGTAGGAAGTGAGGAAATACCATCAGGCAGATGGTCTCAGTTCCTTGTACTCTGGGACCCTGGCCTAGGGACAGTTGGGGTGGCGATAACATCATGGGCAGGAGGGACAGGAGTGGAGGTGACAGGGTGGAATTCAGAATGTGTTTGGGAGGTGGAGTCGAAATGCTTGCTGAGAATCCCAGCATTCACGAGGCTGAGGCACAAGGATCATGAAGCCCCCCTAGCCTACGTAGTGAGATCCTATCTCAAAAATAAATGTCTACTGAGAGGTTCATGTGGGGTGTGAAGGACAGAGAGGAGCCAAGAGCAGATCCTGTCTCTGGCCACTGATGGAGATGGGGATCCAAGATTGGGGGGCCTGCGGAGACTGGTTAGGTGTTGTGCCCACTCTTTGAAGTCTAAAGTAAGTAGTCTTCCCAGGAGTTCTCTCCATTCCAGCCAGGGCTCCCTAGGGAAACAGGAGAGGAACCCCACTCATGAGGACAGGGCTGTTTGTAAAGAGTGCCTTCCTCTAACTGACCTTGAACTTATAAGCAAGTTGTGCAATTGTAATTCCCAGTTCTTCCACAGCCCTTCCCTGAACTCCACTCAGTAACAAATCACGATAACAAGCTGTTAGGTTGTAAGCTAACCTATCTTAATAAATACACCTTATAACAGTCTGGAAAACTGAGGTTGAATTTAGAACTCCTGAGCTGGGGTTGTAGGTCAGTAGGAGGAGTGTTTGCCTGGCACACACAAAGTCTAGGTCCAATTCCCAGCATTGCATAAAAAAGGCACTCAGAAGGTAGAGGCGGGAGGATCAGAAGTTCAAGACCGTTCTTGGCTACATAGTGAGTTTGAGGCTAGCCTGGGCTACATGACGCTCTATCTCAAATAATAATAACAGCAATAATGATAATAATTTAGAAGTCTTAGACTCCCAGGACAATATTAGAAGATGGTGGCTTGGGAGGGGGCACGAACCAGCAGCCTCCCCTCCCCTTTTTCTTCCCCCACCCAGCTCTGACCCACTCCCTAGGAGGCGTCACAGGAAGCCAGGGATATCCAGTTCACAAGGACAAATTTCATGCACACAGCCCACAGACAACTCCCAGAGCCACAGCTCGGGCCTCAGGTGCATTTTGCATAACCTTCCCAAGGTGTCCTCGGGAGGCAGGGCCTGGGAAGCAATGTGGAGACCACGCAGGTGGTACCCCGAGTTCCAGGTAACAGAAACAGGTGCAGAAGGTTGGGGGGTCCTTGTGGCTCCATAGGGAGGCCAAGAGGGACCATGCCCTGGCCTTGGGATGGGGCGATGGTGGCGTAAAGCTCTATTGTTTTGTTAGTCACCGTGGTGTCTGTGTCTGCTCTCACAGGGAACGTCAGAGAAGCCAGGGCCCTGAGACACTCTGCTGGGGCAGCAGATCCCCTTCCTCTGCGGGAGCAGCCGTGGGAGGAGCAGAGCACCTGCTTCATCTGAGGCTGGGGAATCCCAGCAGGAGAGCAAGGCAAGGGAAAATTGCACCCCATGTTTCAGTGGTTGAGATATGGAGTCCTTAGAAATATCCAGAACGAGAGGCCGATGAGACGGCCCCACAGATAAAGGTGCTTGCCACCAAGCCTGATGACCCAATCCACACACTGGAAAAAGAGAACTGATTCTCCCAAGTTGTCCCCTGACCTCCATACATGCATTTTGGCACACATTTGTATATACACACACACACACACACACACACACACACACACACACAAGTTAAAAAGATAAAATCTCTAGAAAGTCTATATCCAGGAACTGAAGAGTTCTTTTGGTTATAAAGAGCATTTACTGCTTTTCCTAGGGACCCAAGTTCAGTTCTCAGCAACCAGGTCAGGCCCTTACAGCAGCCTGTAACGCCACCTCTAGGGGGGTCCAGTGCTTCTGGCCTGTAAGGTACCTGTATTTACATACCTTTTTGGTTGGAAATACTCATGACTTATTCATGGGTCTTGAGGTCTGCCCTTCCATAAGCCTCAGAGAGGAAACCCCCCGACTCATCATACGTTCTAGAGGGTAAGACGTCTTTTTGGACATATATTTTTCTCATATTTATGATTATTTTGAGTTTATGTGTATGAATGTATTGCCTGCATGTATGTAAGTGCACCCATGTTGTATGATGCCCATGGAGGTCAGAAGAAGGCATCAGATCTCCTGGAACTGGAGTTAGGATGGTTGTTAGTCACCATGTGGGTGCTGGGAACTGAACTTGGTTCCTCTGCAAGAGCAGCCTGTGCTCTCAACCTCTGAGCCACCTCTCCAGCCCCTGAACATATACTTTTTTTAAAGATACTTATTTTTATTATTTTTAATTGTGTGTATGCATGAGCACATGTATACCTGTATATTAATTTCTTGGGTATATCAACTTCAGGGATCATTTACCTTGTTTTTTGAATTAGGATCTCTCACTGGGACCTGGGGTTCACCAAGGCTGGCCGGCCAGCGACCACCTCCTCAGTGCTTGGATGACAAGCACACATCACCACACCTAGCTCTTTTTTTTTCCTGTCTTTTTTAAGTTTTTTTATTTATCATTTTTATTTTTATGTGTATGAGTGTATTGCCTGCAGTATGTAAGTGCACCTATGTATTGCAATGCCCACCAAGGTCAGTAGAGGGCATCAAATTCCTCTGGAACTGTAGTTAAGGACAGTTGTTAGCCACCATGTGGGTGCTAGGAATCAAACCCAGGTCTTCTGCAAGAGCAGCCAGTGCTCTTAACCACTGAGCTATCTTTCTAGCCCCTCATACCCAGCTCTTTACTCTGGTGCTGAGGATCAAACTCAGGTCCTCCTGCCTTCCCAGCAAGCACCTTACCAACTGAGCTATCTCCCCAGCCTCCAAATAGTCACAGTCTAAGAAACTGAGGGTTGGGACTTTTGACATATGAATTTCAGTGGGGAAGGTGGGCACAATCCAGCCCTTAATATCTGTGTTTCCCCAGCAGTTTTACAGCCACTCAGGTGCCTCATGGCCAGAGCTGGCCAGGGAACTCTAAGGGAAGTGGTATACGTTATTCTTGACTGAAGGAAGTGTGCTACCACCCTCTCCCCCTTCCCCCCCTCCTCCTAGGATGCTCTGAGTGGCCAGTTGTTGAGAGGGGCCTCGTAGAAAAATGGAAATCTGGTGTCGGAGAGATGGCCCATCCAGTAAGAATGTTTGCTGAACTCAAGATCAGTTCCCAGGATCCATGTTGGGCAGCTCACAATATCCTGTAACTTCAGCTCAAGTGGATCCAACACTCTCTTCTGGACTCCTTAGGCACCTGTACTCACATGTGCATATACCCAAATAGGCACATACATATGCACATAATCGAAAATAAGTCTTTTTTACAATGTATATTTTATTGAATTTTTGTGCATTTCGTACAATACATCTTAATCCTATTTAGACCTCCCCTATCTACAACCCCCCACACACAGCCTGCCCACAGATTTCATACATTCTATCATATATATATATCATATATATGTTAAGGCCTGTGGAGTCAAGTGCGTGTCCCCAGATGTTCTTGGTATCAGTTCATTCATCGGAGCCTGTTCAACCTGTCTAGTGTCAATTCCCTTAAAGAAAACGAACTCTCAGATGGGTGTGGTGGCGCACACCTTTAATCCCAGCACTCAGACAGAGGCAGGTGAATCTCTGTGAGTTCCAGGTCAGCCTGGTCTACATAGCAAGTTCCAGGCCAGCTGGGGCTACAAGGAGACCCTATCTCAAAAAGACCAAAAAAGAAAAAAGACCAACTTTCCCTCACCCGGCAGTGATCAGCTGCCGATAGATCCTCAGCTAAGGTTGGGGCTTCCTACCCATTTCCCCAGTCCTGTGCTGGGTTTTGTCTGGTTTGAGTTTGCATGGGTGTTGTGCATGCTGTCAGCATTGCTGTAGGTTCGTATGGGCAAGCTCCCAGCTGTCTAAATAAACTGTTTCCTTGTGCTCATCCACCACCCATGGCTCTTACTATCTTTCCACCCCCTCTTCCACAGTGGTCCCTGAGCCCTGGGTGGCTGAGGTGTAATATAGGAGTCCTCTCTAGGGACACGTACTCTGCAGTCAGAGAGAAAGGAAGGAAGAGAAAAAAGTGGAACCCTGGTCTCGCCCACAAGAACGAAGGAGAGGCCGCCTGTGCTCCGCCTGTCACTGAGAGCCACAAGTGGGCTGAGATTCCACCTCCCACTTCTGAGACTCAACACCCCGTTAATATCTCCATACTGCCCCCAAATTCAGGACTCTTAAACTGCAAGTTATTATAGAATTGCAAAATAATTATAGAATTATAATCACTGTTGCTTAAACCAGATTAAGTTCATTTTTGTTAGTTACTCGTAGTCAAAAGCAATCTAATTCGTACACTTTTAAAATGTGTGTGTGTGTGTGTGTGTGTGTGTGGCATGTCCATTTGAATGCAGTGCCTATAAAAGCTAGACACATCAGATTCCCTAAGAGCTGGAGTTACAGGTGATTGTGAGCTGCCCAAAGTGGTTTCCGGGAATCGAACTCAGATCCTCTGGAAGAGCAGCCATACTCTTAACCACTGAGTCATCTGTCCAGCCCCATATATGCTCTTTTTTTGTTAATTTCTGTGTGCATATGTGTGTGATATGTGTGCACATGTGTATGCATTCACGTGTGGGGGTACAGGCACCCATGTGCCCCTACAGTGTGTATGTGAAGGTCAGAGGACAGCCTTGGGTCCACCTTTTTGCAACAGGGTCTCCTGTTTGCCCTGACTATGCCAGGTGAGCTAGCCCATCCCTAGTGAATGCTGGGATTACAGATGTGCACTACTGCATCTGGCTCGAAGGGGGTTCTGGGAATCTGAGTTTACATCCTCCGCCTGTGTAGCAAGTGCTTTACCCACTGAACCACCTTCCCAGTCCCCAGTTCAGGCACCTTGTCACACATCTGTAATCAGTGAAGTAGGCTTCACATATTTATAATTAATGAAGTAAGGCTTCATGAGGGAGAGTGACTTGCCCAAGGTCACATGACTTATACACAACAACTCTGAGTGTCCTGCTGTCTCTGCTGCCATGAGGTTCAGCACCAGGATTTCACACCATGCTGTCCACAGGCCTCGTCACTGAGATCACTGGATACACACCCAAAGTGAAGACACCATGACCCCACAGACACCGCCTCTAGATAAGGGGCCCGGGGCTGTGTGTCATCACAGGCTGCCCAGCAGCTGTCATGTGCACCCTTCTTAGCTGGGATCTTATCTGTGCCACAGTGTCCATGGACCAACACAGGGAGATCCCTGGAGCTCACCGGCTAGCCAGCCAGGCTGAACCTAGTGAAGTCAAGTTTCAGTGAGAGATCCTGTCTCAAGAAGTAAGGTGGACAGTAATCAAGGGAGATACCTGATATGGACCTCTGACCTCCACGTGTGCGCCTGGACACACACGCACACACATGCATACACACACACGGACACACAGAGCAAGCGTGGGCCAGCTGGCTGCTATCCATGCCATAGTGTGTTTGCTGGTGTCAATAAACACTACAGACAAAGGTCTTGAGGTAAACACAGGTACTCTCCTCCGGGGGTTTGTTTTTAACTTTGCAGGGAAGGTGGCCGTGATCTCGGTCACAGTGACTCACTGCAGCTTTTAAACAGAACCTTCCCTCACACCCTCCAAATTATGCCTTCTATGTGCAATCAAAACTCAGTGATTCAGAAAATGTCCTTTATAGTGCACCAGTACAAAGAGCGAAAATGCATTGCCCAAGACCAGGGCGCCTGGCCTTGTCTCACACATAGAAGCCAGGCAAGAGCCGTGCCGGTCCAATTGCAATGAACAACTAGCGCCACCATGAGGTCATGAGGTGTAATGACTCAGGAGGCACAGGTCACCTGCAAGCCATAGCCATCCAGGGAGGCCAAGTGCTGCCACCGAGGTCTCAGAGTTCCCAGGAAGACCAGATGCTGACTCAATTTGTCCTAGGCCTCTCTCGAACTTTCTGTCCAAACAATACAGATGGAGTTTGCAGATTGTGTCAGAGCTTGGATGGCAAAAGGGGAGAGAGCATCTTTGGACAAGACGTTAGCAGCCAAGTAGAGATGCTAAACCCTGTGTAAGTCTTTGTGTGGGCTGAAATCTATTTTCTCTGAGTTCGGTGGATTAGTATAGCACCCAACGTGGTCCAAGAAATGTCAGACAAGTTGACCACAGCAATTAAGTTGTCTGCCATCTGCGAGGGGCTTGGCTTACAGCTTGCTGAAGTTAACTATATTTTGAAAAGGAAAAAATGAAGGCCAGATCTTTCGATGTTTTGCCTATCTGTCAATCTCAGCCACATTAGCCTTGGAGAGTCTGAAGGGAGAATTATTCTCCCTCAAGGAATCATTTAGCACTAGCATGCTGAAATTTCAGAACCCAAGGAGTGCTCCAAAACTGAATTAGTCCCTGAGAAGCCCAGCATCTAATCTTGGGGTTGGCAGAGCTGAAACCTGCTAGGAAGTCAGCCAGGCTCTGAGATGAAGGAGTTCTATCATCACCCCAGATGGCAAGTTCTTTTCAAAAGGAACTAGACCTGAATACAAACCGAACCTCACATTCCTGCCTCTCTGTGTCTTTAAGGCAAATGAGTGTCTAAATGTGACAGTTGAATCTACAGTTTAGCACTCACAAAAACTTCTGGTCTGTAGCCACATTTCTAGGCTTAGCCTGCGCTTCTGTGAGAAGAGGAGGAAGGGCCAATGTCTGAAATTCCCACTGCATCTCGTCCTGGTTTATCTTTTTCAGTTGCCTAGCCTTAACCACTGTGACTTTCTCTTCTTCCTCCAGAAAAGAATACTTCAGGATCCAGGAAAGCATCGTTAAACGCTGCTCTCTGAGCAAGGAAGGAAAAATCGATGTGTCTCCCTCACCTTTTCTCTGGGAATAAATGACAGGAGGCTTTTCTCATCTTAGGACAGTGAGAAGCTGGGTATGATGGTTCACACCTGCAATCCCAATACTAGGAGAAAGCAGATAGTCAAGGAGGAGGGGGGGAGGAGGG
>NW_008331810.1:1170294-1188950 GCF_000622305.1 Nannospalax galili
AGGAGGAGAGGGAGGGGGAGGAGGGGAGAGGGAGGGGGGAGGAGGAGGAAGTGGCAGTTGAGGGGGAGGAGGACGAGGACAATTACAAGCACTAGGGTCAGACAACAGGTAATGATGGTAGAATGCTAGCTCCCAGGAAGAAAACCACAGCCAAAGCCCTGGTGTATAGCTCCTGCCAGCTCCATGGTGAAATTATTCCCACGACGGCCAATTTCAAGCTGTCGATAAACTCAATGGCAACATTCCTAAATACTCAGCGATCGTTTCTGTTTCCCAGAAGCCGCAGGAGCCAGCCTTCACTCAGTCGTTCTTAGTCACTAGTGCCTGCATCAGTCATCCATGTTCAGAGGCCTCAGCCAGCACCAATCAATCGCCAATAGAAAACTGGGAGCAACAGAAGAGGGCTGCTGAGACCCTTGAGACCCCCAAGGGCCCCCAGAATCACAGCTGTTCTTTTCGTCCGTTGAGAATATTCTCTCCCTTCTGGGAACAACCTTCCAAAAACCTAGGCAGTGCAAGAAGGATGGTGCCGGATGTTGACCTACGATGTTGGGTGGTGGTGGAGAGCCAAGAGCTGTGTGTGGACTGGAGGAGACAAACACAGGCAGGAAAGCACTATGAATCTGAGGATTGCCACTTAGAAGAAGGAGTCACTTTCTTTCACTCCAAAGATAAAGACTAGACCTGCTGAGCATGAGTCACAAAGACGGGAGTTGGGGGGATGGCTCAGAAGGTAGAGTGCTTTCTGTGCCGGCATAAAGACCTGAGTTCAATCATCAGAGCCACGTAAACAGCCACTTCTGACATCCGTGGGCATTGCACAATATGGGTGCACATATGTGCAGGCAATATACTCATACACATAAAATTAAAATATTTTTTTAAAGAATTAAGGGGGGCTGGAGAGATGGCCCAGCGGTTAAGAACACTAGTTGTTCTTGCAGAAGACCCAGATTCATATCCCAGCACCCACATGGCAGCTAACAACTGCCTGTAACTCCAGTCCCAGGGGATCTGACAGCCTCTTCTGACCTCCGCAGGCATTGCACAACATGGGTGCACTCACATACATGCAGGCAATACATGCATACACAAAAAATAAAAATAATATTTTTAAAAAAAAAGAATGAGGGAACTAGGGTGTCTTCCACATTCACTATGTGAGCTGCAGCCCACTCCCAGGGGTAAGCAAGAGACCCGTAGACAAGGCTGCCCATCTCTCAGGATTCCACATCTGCAGATAGCCCCTGTGCCTGGCTGCTCAGGCAAATGGCAGAGAGGAAGCAAGCTTCCCACCAGGTCAATGTGCTGCCTTTCAATGCGAGTGTTATTCCCAACTCCACCCCATGAGGAGAAGTATGTTCTACAAAGGCAGGAGAACTGTCAGGAAACCCCTGGCTCTTTGGGGAGTTGGGCAGCTTCCCTGCCCCTAGCTGAGATCTGTGTTTCCAAGGATTGTCTTCAGAGAACTCAGTACTCCTCCTTCAATGAGCTTGACCTGATATCTTAGCCTGTTTTCTGCTGCTATAACAGAATACCCGAGACTGGAAAATTTATAAAGAAAAGAGGTTTGCTCGTTGGGTATGGTAGCACATGCCTGTAATCCCAGCACTTGGGAGCCACAGGCAAGAGGATTGCAAGTCAAGGCCAGTGTAGACTACATAGAGAGGAGACCGTGTCTCCAAAAATAAAAAAAGATTAGCTGAAGAAGAGGAGGGAGAGGAGGAGGAGGACGAGAAGAAAAAGCAAGATGAGGAGGAGGAGGAGGAAGACAAGGAGAACGAGGAGGGGGAGGAGGAGGGAGAAGAGGAGGGGGAGGAGAAGGAGGGAGAGTGAGAGGAGGAGGGGGAGGAGGAGGAGAACAGGGAGGGGGAGGAGTGGAAGGAGGAGAAGGAAGAAGAGGAGGAAGATGAGGAGATATTATCTTAAAATATAAACAAAATCCACTGTAGATCATTGGGAAGATAAGCCCACAACGCCTACAAAAAAGCAAAACTGGGAGATTCGCACTGGACCCCGAATGGCAACAGAATATAAGAAAACTATGGAGTCGTGTGTGTCTTGAAAGAAAAGCATCTTTAACCTAAAAGCATACATCTGATTGTTTTTTGACACAAGAAAGAAATACTGCTATTCTCACAAATTTATCATTCCAAAGGATCTGTTCCACAAAGTGGTCTTTGAGCAAATTCTTGAAAGGTTTAATCTGGCCAGAAGTAAAAAAACGATTCTAAGAGAAAGATTGAATAAGTAAGAATCCATACAAATCTCACCCAAAAATGTTTTCAAAATTTACGAGTCAAAAATATTAGATTTTCAAGCTGGGAATGTAACTCCGTTGGTAGACTACTTGTCCCCATGCGTGGAACCCTGGGCTCCATCTCCAACACTGTATCAACTGGATGTGGCGGCACATGTCTGTAACCCCAGCACTTGGAAGGTCAGCAGTTCAAGGCTGGCCTCAACTACTGTGGCTCCATCTCAAAAGAGAAAAAGCTGGTTTTTTGCTCTCTTAGGTCCAATCCCTGGCAGCAGAGCCTGGGTGGAGAGATGTGGAAGAGGGCCACTGTTGGAAATCATCTCTGGGTGAAGACGGCAATGAGCAGGTAGGTATTGGGAAGCAAAGAGAGGCCAGAGAAAAAGGCGATGCCAAGATCGCTATGTCATTTGGACAAAAAGGCAAAGTAGTGAGGCTAAAACACTAAAAAGACAAAATGATGTGGAAGTAGGGCTTGGTTAAGTTAGGGTGAGGCAAAGTGGAACGACAGTGTCCAACCCCCGGCCACCACGTGCAGCCAAGGACGGCTATGACCACCGCCCAACACAAAATCATAAACTTGCTTTAACCTGACTGCACAGTGTGGTGGTTTGAATGAGAAATGTCTCTCATAGGCTCTTGTATTTGAACACTTGTCTCCAGTGGTGCTGTTTGTAAAGGCTTGGAAGGTGTGGCTGTGGTGGAGGAAGCGTGTCACTTGTGTGCGGGCTTTGAGGGTTCATAGCCTGGTCTCACTTCCAGTTGATCTCGGTCTACTTCCTGTGTGCACCTGGAGATGTGAGCTCTCATCTTCCTGTTCCAGCCGCCTCCTGTTGCCAGGCTTCCCCCATCACGATGGACTCTCTAGAGTCCTTCTGGAACCATAAACCCAAATAAACTCTTCCTTCTATAAGCTGCCTTGGTCGTGGTGTTTTATCACAACAGTAAAGTACCCAATAACACACACAGTTCTCAGGTCTGCACTGTGTAGAAGGCAGCATCATGCAGCAATGTCAAAAGGTTGGAGATGACTGGTTAGCTTTGGAACCAGCTGGACCCTGGTGGGAACCTGTCAGCCTTTTCAGGTGCAGCGGGGCTGTGCCCATGAAGGGCAGAGGCCACATATCTGGGAGGAGACATCCCTCTGCTGAAAGGCCACACAGCATGGACTCCGAGGCTGGGGGCTTCCTACAATGGACCAAGCCGTCCCCATCCACCAGCTCTCCCACCTGCAGGTCCACCCTGAGGTAAGGTTGCCAGATGCTTGTGCATATGTGAGGACTTTAGCTGATCACCCGCCCGAGACCCATTTGTTTTTTTATCCCAAGCCTTAAATGTATTCGGTCTTAGACTTCGGGATTCCATTTCCAGAAACTTCTCCTGCAGGCAGCAGCACTCAGAATAAAAAGTAGGATGGGGAAGCAGCTCCCTTCCCACTCGTTGCTGCGATGACTGTTCTCCCTACATCAGTCCCCCAAACAGAACCCAGCCGTTGAGAACTCACACACCCGGATCTGTATTCCTGGGAGAGCTTGTCTGATGAGTCCTGTGTATGCTGGAAATAGACACTTGACTGTATAAGGGAATTCTTCCTGAAGGGTCTGTCCAAATCTGTAAACAGACAGCCCTGAACAAATACCAACAGAAATACTCACATGTGGACTCACACAGAAGCCCTTTACCAGGAGGCAGGGGTGGGGGCAGGGAGGAGGAGCAAGGATCTTTGATCTAGAATGTTCCTGCTCTTTTGTAGCAATGAGATGGCATCTCTAGCATTCAGAGACTGTAGACTGAACAGGGGTCTGCATAGCCCAGGGCTGCCCCAAGGGTCCACGGAAAGCCCTCCACTTCCCACAGCACACACCAGATAATGGCATGTGCATCTAACCCTCTTTCGTCTTATGCACTTTATTTTTATGTGTATGAGTGTATTGCCTGCATGTGTGTAAGTGCACCCATGTCATGCAGTGCCCATAGAGGACAGAAGAGGGCGTTGGAGCCCCTTGAACTGGAGTAACAGACATTTTTTAGCCACCATGTGGGTTCTGGGATTTGAACCTGGGTCCTCTACAAGAGCAGCCAGTGCTCTTAACCACTGGGCCATCTCTCCAGCCCATTGTCCTGTGCACTTTGTATCCACTGAAGAAGAGGGGTCTGGGCACTTGCTTTCCACTCTGGGGTTCCGAGGCATTTGAATTTTGAACTTTAAAACATTAACTTTTTCTGGGTGTGGTGGTACATGCCTTTAATCCCAGCACTTGGGAGGCAGAGGCAGGCCAATCTCTGAGATCCTGTCTCAAAAAGACCAAAAAAAAAATATATATATATATATTTAACTTTTGTCTGTGTCCTTCAGGTAAGCAACTGTCTTCTAAGATATTCTAGAACAACTTCCCAGTGTCAGAGGGCCATCTCCTCCAGAGCACAACACACCACCCTCCCCAACAACCCCAACATAGCATGCACACGCGCGCCGACACACACACACACACACACACACACACACACACACACACACACACAGGGAAGCTCTTTGCCACACTGTCAGGACCCCTCCCACAGCTCTTCCAAGGCCAGCTCCAGGGAAATGTCAGATCTCCAGGCCACACTTGGGACTCAATGGCCTCAGCATTCACTTATGGGTAGGTCCTGGCTCTGTTGCTACTACCTGTTGCCAAGAGGCCCTCACTATGTAAGGATGGCATCCACCTTCCTAGGACGACTTGGGAGGTTGTGGCTGCCTGCCTGGGGTGCCAGCCAGGTCCCCAAACACCTGTATGTACTCAGTGCCTCCCCTACAGATCTGCTGCTCAACCCATCTCTTCATCTACAACTCTCCCATTTACACCCACCGAGTGGGTACAGACCTACCTCACTGACTTCTAATTCTGAAAGCAAGCTGAAGCTTACATGCTGAACTCTTCAGCCACAGTCCCCAGTGCACCACAGACTCATGGCAAGTCGCAGCAAGAATGTAAGCCATCTGGCAAAAGCTGTTCAAGCTCCTGTGCCTCTCAGCACAGCTGTTCCACACCCGGGATATTCCCAGCCCATATTAGTGCAAGAACCCCATCCACACCAGCTCATTGGAAAATGGCCTGGGACCTTCCGCTGGGCCTGTGGCCTTTGCAGGGGAGGGTCATAGCTTGTGGGCAGGTTGGAGCGAGGTCCAGGAGCCCAAGTATTGCAGATGTGGTAGTCCCCTTCCCAGCCCACCCACTGAAAGGATGGTTCTCAGAGAGTTCACCACCACCACCAGGGACATTTGACAGTGTCTGGGGGTATCTTTGGTTGGCATGACTAGGGGGAGGAGAGGGATGCCACTGGCATACAGCAGGCGGACCCTGGGAGGCTGCTTAGCCCCCTGCAGTGCACAGACAACCACAAGGTGAGGGACAGCCTAGTTCCACCTCTAGTGCGAAGGGCAAATGGGGGTGCAGTGACTGCTTTTCCAAATTAGCTCAAGGTTTGGAATAGACACGTCTGAGGGAACCTCTGCAGCAGTGTGAGGGTACACGGCCAGCACAGAGGGAACGCACAGTGGTGACAGTGTGCCTGGGACAGGACCCTTCCTTCATTGGCGGGTGGCAATTCTGGGTGCCTCCTGCTTCCCACCAGCTGCCATTCACATACTATCACCCCCCAGACACACGTGGGAGCAACACACCATCACCCCCGCCCCAGACACACATGGGAGCAACCAATCCAGTGCTGTTCTGCACAGCCACCAGGCAAGGTGAACAAACAGATGCCTGCCTGTCTTTCCCTAAAGGCAAAGTCTAATTTAATGTTCCTTTTAGCCGCTGAGGTAACTTCATTATTAGCAAGAAACTGATGAGCAAAGGTCAATGTAGTGGAAATGAACAAACCATGTTATCTACAGCCAACATTAGCTGTGAAAATAGATCGTGGAACTACATTTTACCCAACAGAGATTTATTTGGCTTTTGCTTGATAATGCCTAGAATTTATCAGATTCCATGGGAGGCTTGAAATAAATACAAGCCACAGTCCCTACCAAGAAGTAGCTCTGTGTGTTCAATTTCTTTTTCTTTTTTTTTTTTGCAAGTGATTTCTAAATGATTGCTCTACTTGTCATTTTAGACACACTGAAGCCTCTTACTGTTTTGTATATTAAATCAAGTCATTCAGATGCAAACCAACTAAATTTCACAATTTTCTCTGGCTGTTCTGCATCTAAAGATTCAGATGCTGGAGGGACGGCTCAACAGTTAGGAACACTGGCTGCTCTTGCAGAGGACCTAGGTTCTGTTCCCAGCACCCACGTGGCACCTAACATCCATCTGTAACTCCATTTCCAGGGTATACGACACTCTCTCCTGACCTCCATGAGCACTGCATGCACATTGTGCACTTACGTTTACACAGGCATACCCAGGGCTGGAGAGACGGCTCAGAGATTAAGAGCACTGACTGCTCTTGCAGAGGACCCAGGCTCAATTCCCAGCATCCACAAGGTGGCTATGAAATGTCCTTAATGCCAGTTCCAGGGGACTCCGATGCCCTCTTCTGACCTCTGCGGCGTTGCACGACACAGGTGCACTCACGTGCAGGCAATACACTCATACACATAAAATAAAAATAATTCATAAAATACATTTTTTTCTTTTTTTTTTGGTCTTTTTGAGACAGGGTCTCTCTGTAGCCCCAGTTGTCCTGGAACTCACTATGTAGACCAGGCTGGCCTTGAACTCACAGAGATCTGCCTGCCTCTGCCTCCTGAGTGGTGGAATTAAAGGCATGTGCCACCACGCCTGGCCCATAAAATATTTTTTAAAGTAACACACACATACCCATAAAAATAAAATTGAATAAATCTAGAAAATTGTTTAAACCCAATAATAAAAATTCTGAGTAACACCAGAAGGCGCATAACAAAACAGTAGATCTCCATCCACTTTCCACTCTCTCCACTGTCAACCATCTATGTATATCCTGTGTACGTGTGTGTGGTGTCTGTAGGCCAGAGGCCAGCGTCCAGTGTCTTCCTCCATCACTCACTCCAGCTTATTTTTTGAGGCAAGTTCTCTCACTGAGCCCGGAGTTTGCTGATACAACTAGGCCAGATGGCCAGCACACCAGAAGGACCCTCCAGTCTCTACCTCCCCAGTACTGGGATACAAGTATGTACCACCAAGCCTGGCCTTTCCCATGGGTACTGATGATTAAACGCTGGTCCTCCTGCTTGAAGGCAAGCACTGTACAGACTGAGCCCGCTCCCCAGCCCCAGTTTAGTATACTAGCATACACGGTTTTCTGAACTGTAATTGTGCTACATATCCATTGCTATTATAAGTTGGTTTTGTTTGGGGTTTCTTGTTTGTGTGAAAATAGAATTTAGAGGTTGGAAAGATGACTCAGTAGTTAAGAGCACTGGCTGCTCTTGCAGAGGACCCAGGATCAATTCCCAGCACACACATGGTGGCAAACAACTGCCCATAACTCCAGTTCTAGGGGATCTGACACCCTCTTCTGACTTCCACAGGCATTATATGACACAGGTCATACTTACATATATGCAGACAATATACTTATACACATAAATAAAAATAATAAAATATTTAAAACACAGAAAATAGAATTTAGCATTTTACCCTCTCAACTCATTCATTTTAACTGTATTCATGCCACTGCACAGCCATTGATATCACCCACCTCCAGAATTTTCTTACCTTATAAGACTGAAGCCTTGTGCTCACTTCAGCACATATACTAAAATTGGAACGATACAGAGAAGATCAGCATGACCCCAGTGCAAGGATAACACACTCATTTGTGAGCCATTCCATTCTATTTGGATGGGAAGGGGGTTCCCAAGAGACGCAGGACGCTCTCTGTACCCCTTTAACGACCCATGCTGCGACCGTAGCTTCTCAGCTTCCCTTCCGGCTTTCTTGCTAAGAAGTTTTACCTGCCACACCCCAGAAAGAGGGGTCAATAAAGCCATTGACATATTGAACAAAATTAATTAAAAAAACTCAAGCCCTGTCCCCATTAGACAGTGACTTTCTATGACCACTGCTTCTGTCTCCACAAACTTGTCTACTCTAGACATCTCATAATTTGAATCGTACAGCGTTTGTCTTTTTGTGAATGACTTATCTTTATTACACTTTAGTGTGTGTGTGTGTGTGTGTGTGTACATATGTATGGGATTTACTAGATTGGCTTACACACTGGGTAGTCCAACAATGGTTGTCTCACGCTAGCAAAGCTAAAAATCCAATAGTTTCTCAATCCACAAGGCTGGATGTCTCCACAGCACCGATTTGGAGCTGGAGCACTGAAGGATTCCTGGAGAACTGCTGGTCTTCAGTCTACACTGGAAGCCTGAAGAAACGGGTTGTAATATCAGTGAAGGGACATTGCAGCCACAGACAGGACTTTCCAGAGAGAGTGAAAGCAAGCAGCAAAAAGCTGTTTCCTTCTTCTACGTCCTTCTATCTGGGCTGCCACCAGAATGTGCCACCCACATTTAGGGCAGGTCTTCCCGCTTTAGATAATCTGATCAAGAAATTAAAAGGGAAAACTTCACCTTAGCCCCAGATATTCTATCACTGGTGAAGAGTTCCTTACAATTTACCTACTTCGAGAAAATTATGATTATTCATATATTTAAAATTTGGAACTACATAGCATATTTGCACATGAGAAGAATTTATGCTATTGTATGCCCAATGTATACTTTTATATTCTGTGTATGTACGTGTTTTCAAGAAGACACACAGGATTATATTCTTATCAACAGAATGGGACATAAGAAAGTTCCAGCCAGGCCCAGGTGCTCATGCCTGTGATCTCAGTCCTTTGGAGGTTGAGTCAAGATCACAAGTTTGAGGCCATCCTGGACTATTTTAGCAGATATCTCAAAAAAAAAATGGAGATGGGGCTGGAGATGTAGCTCAGTGGTATACCACTTGCTTAGTGTGGGTAGAGCCCTGACTTTGATCCTCAGTACTGAAAAAGTTTCCATACACTAGGGCCAAACTTGAGAATAAGCCTTTTGACCTTGCTAGTCAAACACAAAAAGTGTTTCAGAGAAAACAGACCCTGCTCCCCTTGCAATAAGATGCAGCGGCTGATCATCTTTTAGGAAGCTATTGTATTTATTTTCTTACGATGAGCCCTTGTTTGTCAGTTGTTTTGATTTTTCTTCTTTAGACAGTATGGTTTGTTTGGATTTTTTTATGTGTATGAGTGTATTGCCTGCATGTAGGTAAATGCACTTGTGTCATGCAATGCCCGTGGAGGACAGAAGAGGCTGTCAGATCCCCTGGGACTGGAATTACAGACAGTTGTTAGCTGCCATGTGGGTGCTGGGATTCGAACCCGGGTCTTCTGCAAGAACAACCAGTATTCTTAACCACTGAGCCATCTCTCCAGCCCCCTGGTTTGTTTCTTAAGGAAATTGGTAGGCTAGCTGCTCTCGCAGAAAATCTAATAGTGATCCCAAATCTTATCTAATTTTATTTTTGAGATTTCATCTAAGGATTATCTTTGCATTAGTGCCATCTCTCCAAGTTCTCCTTCATCCCCTCCCATGTTCCCCTGCTTCCTCTCAATCTCGTCTTTTTGATTATTGTTACTATACATACATTTATATATATATGATACACTGAGTCCCTTTAGTGGCACACCTGTGTACCTGTGTTTCAGGCTGCCCACTCAGGATTAGATAACCTCTCAGGGACCTCATCCCTAGAGAAACTGATTCTCCTCCCTCCACATCCACTGATTGTCTGTAGCTCTTCGTCTTGCGGTGGGATCCAGTAACATTCCCCATCTACCTTGGTATGTCAACTGTTTTTGTCAGTGTGCAGATCTTGTTAGACGACCACACTGTGGAGGTTTCATGGGCACGGCCTCCCTGCCATGTCTAGAATGCAGTAACTAGCAGCAGGTGTCTGGTCCTCTGGTTCTTGCTCTTTCCACCCCCTCTTCCTTAATGTTCCCAGAGCCTTAGAAGTAGAGATTGCATTGTAGATGTGTCACTCAGGACTGGGCATCTCACAGACACTTATTCTCTGTATTTGACCAGTTGTGGAACTTTGTAATAGTCTCCAACTGCTGCCAAAAGAAGCTTCTTTGATGAGTTCAGCATCTTAAATGTTATGAGTGACTATTTCCTCACCTACCACACTCCAAAGTTGAAGACCCAGGGCCCCACCAGGTGGGCTGGCTGTACATCACCCCTCACGGTCAGCTTGAGTCATATTTAGGGTAGAGATATGGTTTGGATGTATCCCCTAAACTTGGCTCCCAGTATAACTGTCCTGCCAGGTGGACCTACAAGAGGAAGGTCTCTGGGTCACTGGTGCTCCACCTCCATGAATAGGTTAAGCCACTTGTATATAAATGATTCATGGTTACTGGGGAGCGGCCTTGTGATGGGAGTGGCAGTTGGAGACTCGATCTGTCTCTGTGATGCCAGCACATGTTGACACAACACAAGGTCCTCACAGCACCAGCTCCATGTTCATGCACTTCCCAGAACCATGAGGCAAATAAACATCAATTCTCTATAAATCACTCAGATTGGAGTATTTGGTTACATCAACAGAGAACTCAGACAGGTACTCCCTCCATCCTACTTCCTTACCGTGACCGATGACATTGTTCTTGTCTGCAATGTCGATTCCTCCATGGTCTAGCTGCAAATGGGAGACAACAGGGAGGCATGACCTACCCAATACCCTTGGCCTGGAATGACCCACAGCATGCTGTTGTCTTGCCATTAGAATTTATTCATAAGGCCACGTCTGATGCCAAGTAGGCCAAGCAGTGAAGTTGAACTACATATCAGCTAGCTGTCCTGCCTAATGTTATCACAAATGCATAGTCAAAAACTAAACATTTCTTATCTCACATTTTCCATGGGCCAAGCACTTGGTATGGTTTAACTTCATCCTTTGGACAGGTGTAATCAAGGTGTTGGTTGGCCTGGGTTCCAGGAACAGCTTCAGGCCCCACTGCTATTTCCAGTTCTCTTGCCTCTTCTCCACGTCTTCAGTGACTCCCTCTACTGAGGTCTTCAGCACCCCCACTCCAAAGTCATCCATGAGGTCTGGCGGCAGCTTGTTCAAGCTCCAGTTAAGGCTGATGTTCTGATATCCTCCCATGAACCACCAGTGCTCTTCATGATGCATAGAACAGAGAGTTTTTTCCATAGGCTGTTGATATCTTCTACCCAGACCCACCAGAGGAATCACGGTCTGTGGCAGCTGTAGCTTTACAAGATGTATTTCCTAAATAATACCAAGTGAGTGTTGAAGTGACTCCTTGATCTACAGGATGCAGAATGGTTATTGTGTCATCAGCCATAAAAACAGCAGCAAACTCAGCATACATCTCCACCTCAGCTCTTGGAGACTGGTACTTTGTCAATGGGCAGTATGTCAATGAGGACTTTTTTCAATGGTCTCTTTGAAAAGAATCTTGTTCTTTCATCAATGATGCATTTGTCACTTTTCTGTTGCTCTGATAGAAACATCATGATCGAGGGAACTTATAAAAGAGTTTATTTAGTTTATGGTTCTAAAGGGCAAGAGTCAGTCCATCATGGCAGGAGGCATGGTGGCAACGGCAGAGGTGGCTGGTGGAGGAGCGGAAGCTAAGCTTCACATCTTCAAGGAGGCACAGGAAACAAGACTGAAGATCTGGCAAGGCTTATGAACTCTCTAAGCCTGTCCCCAGTGACACACTTCCTCCAGCATGGCCACACCTTCTAAGACCTCCCTAAACAGTGCCACCAACTAGGGACAAAATGCTCAAATACTTGGAGCCTGTGGGGGATATTCTCATTCAAACCACCACAAAATGGGCTTAAATTTAAGCCACGTTGCAAAAGACTTACTGTCATCTAAGCATTCCATTTGCACACCACACATAGCATGGACTGGGTATAATTCTTAAGGCACTACGACATTCAGAATGGTCAGCGAGCATCAGCTTCGACCTAAAGTCACCAGCTGCAATCACCTCTAACAAGAGTCAACATGTCTGTGCTGACCAGGGATTGACTTCTTTCCTCTGTAGCTATGATAGCCCAAGGTTCCCCGGCCTTCCAACAGAAGGCTCTTTGCTCAACACTGAGCATTCATTATTAGGTGAGGCTAGCTTCTCCAGTCGTTCTAGATGGATATTCTGGAGAGCTTGCTACACTG
This sequence comes from Nannospalax galili, assembly GCF_000622305.1. Taxonomy (NCBI): domain Eukaryota; kingdom Metazoa; phylum Chordata; class Mammalia; order Rodentia; family Spalacidae; genus Nannospalax; species Nannospalax galili. The sequence goes on from NW_008331810.1 coordinate 1,182,736, forward strand.
CAGTCTCTGCACCAGCACCTGCTGCTTCACTCCTATGCTAATGCTTTATGACGACTAGTGCTATCGACTTGACTGGATTCAGAATCACCAAGGAAACATATCTTTGAACGTGTCTGTGAGGGCACTGCCAGAAAGCTTTAACTGAGGGGGAAGACCCACCCTGAATGTAGACAGCAGCATCCACGGGTTAGGGTCCTGAACTGAGTAAAAAGCGGAGAGAAGGTGAACGGAGCACCAGCACTCGTCTCCCTCTGACTCCTGACGATGGCAAAGCGTGAACAGCTGCCTCCTGCTCCTGCCACCACAGCCACAGCTGTTCTTGTCATCGTGCCTTCCCCACCATGATGGGTTTCCATCCTGGAACCATGAGCCAGAATAAACACTTCCTTCCTTAAACTGTTTTTTATCAAGAAACTAAGAGACTAAGACAGAAAATTGGTACCAAGAAGTAAGGCTGTTGCTGTGGTAAACCTGACCATGTGGTGCGTAGGTCTTTGGAATTGGCTTGCAGGAAAAATGTGGACAAGCTTGGAGCTATGGGCTAGAGAAATCCTACAATGCTGTAAAGACAGCCTAATGTGTCATTTTTGTGGGATTTGGGGAGAAATCTTGTCATTCTCATGACATTCTTGCCATGAGCAGTGAAGACAGTAGAAGCCAGGCTCAAGGTTCCAAAGAGGAGTGACAACTCTTGAGAGCTGGCTACAAACTATTCACGTTATATTATAACAAAGAATCTGGCTGTGTTCTGCCTGTATCCAGAAATTGTGAGTGAGGGTGAATTCAAAAGTAATGGACTAAGTTGCTTGGAAGAGAAAATTTCAAGACAATGTAGCATGCCGGTTGTGGCACCGTTACTGCTCACTGTTCATTCTATAGTGAGAAAGAGAACAGAATCAGTTGTCAGTGAGGAAGGGAGTGTGAGAGCTGAAAGTCATAGACAAGGCCTGTGTGGAGCACGAAGCTAAAACTGTGTAAAAGATTTATAACATTGAAGAGAAAACTTGGGCTCCCAGCTCTGACAGTCATGGACTGCTCTCCACCTCATTCAGATAAGCTGCTTTTTGCAGTGGGCATCGGTCACTAGAGAGATACATAGCTGGTCAGAGTGCTGAGATAAGAGACTGCATGCTAAACAGGACACCTATAATAACTGCCTTCACCAAGGAGCATTGCAGAAGAGGAGGTGGACAGAAGGTAAGAGCTGGGGGCTGGAGAGGAGTGTTATGGGGTGCTGTCTTCTGGACATGCAATTGCAATCATGAACTCTCAGCAACTGTGGTTACCTGCATAAGACCTATCCAAGCTCAAATAAGGCAAAAGCCCAACGTGGCTGGGATAGGTGATCTCCGGCCCACACCCAGACGGAGGAGCTATTGGCAATGGACAGTTTCTGAAGGAGGGAGAACCATTCTTTATGGAGGATATGGTGACTGGTAGGTTTCCCATGCTCCTGTGGATGGCCCTATGCCCATGTACATATGGGCAATACTAACTAGACCTAGCGTGTTATCAAAAAAATAAAGAAGACATGAAGTTGGGGGGGGAGAAAGGGGACTATGGAAGGTGTTGAAAGATGGAAAGGGGGGAGATATGATTAGATTTCATTGTATCCATATATGAAATTCTCAAAAATAAAGAAAAATTCTAAAAGAGGAAACTCATGCTCTACATTTGAAAAGAGAGAACTTGCGTTGAGGGAAGCCATTAAGGGGTTCATTGCTTGAAAATAATTGCTTAGAGAATTTGCAACCAAAAAGGTATACAAAGGTCCCTACAAACGTGATAGGAGGGGCTGGATTACATCTTGAGCTACTATAAGCCACACGAGGCTGGTTTTGCAAGCACACAAGATTCAAGGGTGAAGAGATCACGGAGGCTTGTGCCTAGGTTCTGGAAAGCACTGGAGCCAGCCGGTATGTCAGATTCCTGCAAGGGGGCCCTGAAAGGTAACGTGTAAAGCTAGGAAGGTGAAGCCTAAGTCTCAGTGGAGATCCAAGGATGTTGGACGTGCCCAGACCATGGGACATCTGTGGAGAAAAGTGGCAGGCCTGCTGTAAAGCTGACCCAAGAGACGGGTCACATGGAGGCTGAGGTTAGAAGAGGCTGACTCTGAGGTTTAAGCTCTCCTTCTGAGGTTTCCTCATCTCTCTCCCACCTCCGCAGCAGGGACGAGAGTAAGGGCCTGGCTCTGAATGGGGTTTTGGCTTAAAGGAATGTTGAGGCTGGTGTGATCTGCTCGGACCACCCAACCTTCCTCTGTGTCTGCATTAACTCTTACTCATTTGTCCACTGGAGTAGCACTTTCAAAAGAACTTTTCTTTTACATGCATGTTAGCTTTGGACCAGCAGCCACCAAGCCAGCAGCTTCTTCCCCTGTCCACCCTCATGGGGGATTGTGTAATTCACGCTGCTACAGAGAAATGGCAGCACCCTTCTGAGAGAGTCTGCTTCTGATTCTATAGGCCTCACTTCCCCAAAGGAAGTTTATCCTAAGCAGTTGGGGGCTATGGGTGCTGCCTCCCACACGATGGACACATATTAAATAAAGGGCCAAATCTTTGCCCTTCTCCTGCTATCTGAAACAACCTGACTCTAAGCTCATACTGTGGGTGCATGGGACTACCCTTGTCTCTCTGAAACATCTAAGAGGGACCCCCCACTTTGCCTCATGGGCATGAGCTTTCCTCAGAGCCCCACCATGTTGCTGTCTATGACATCAAAAACCCTCCTTATAAATCTCGTACCCCAGCTCGGGCATAGTGGCACATGCCTTTAGTCCCAGCACTCAGGAGGCAGAAGCAGGTGATCTCTGAGTTTGAGGCCAGGCTGGTCTCAATAGTGAGTTCCAGGCCAGCTGGAGCTGCAGGGAGACCCTGTCTCAAAAAGACAAATATATATATATATATATCATTCCCCTAGGACACTCCACCTCAGTGTCCCCTTGAAGCCCTCATCTGAGACCTTACAACTCGGGACTTGGTGAATGGCATAGGAGCCCTAATTTTCATCCTGCAATCTGCCTTCTTCATTAAGGATATTCATCTGGCTTTTAATTTAAATAAGAGACCTGTGATCCCTTTAGAGGCTGGCACTTGGAGGCCATTATAGGGATGTCAACTGGCCTAACTGCAATATTACTGTGTCTCAAGAAAGAGAGGAGTTCTAGAATTGAGGAGAGAGGTGAGGTCAAAGCAGAACGCACACGTTCACAGTGCTTGTGGGCAAGCACTGTTTGTGATGCCTCAAGTCAATTACAGAAATATCAAAGGTGGTTGATCAAAATCTGGGGATGGTGACTGAGGAAGGACTGAGGCAACAGGACCACAGTCTGAGTATAGTCTGAACAACTCAGGAAGACCCTGATTCTTTAAAATCCTAGGAAATGAGACAGGCGGTAGAGTGCAGGGCCTATGAGGCCCTGGATTCCATTCCTAGCATGACACCAAGAAAAGAATCATTTTTCACGGATGCCGTATTAGATATAATGCTAGTGACAAAGTTGAAAATAGTGTGAGAACCTCCAGCATATGACACAGAGATTCGAAGACAGTGCGTGTCATTGGAACATGGTGCCAGAGACTTACTCAAGTGAGGGTTATCACAGACTCTCGATTTTTTTTTTTGGTCTTTGAGACACGGTCTCCCTGTAGCCCCAACTGTCCTGGAACTCACTATGTAGGCCAGGCTGGCCTTGAACTCACAGAGATCCCCCTCCCTCTGCCTCCTGAGTGCTGGATTAAAGGTGTGCACCACCACACCTGGCAGACTCTCAATTTTTAAAAGCCCCAGTCTCTGAAGTATGACTCCCTGAAGCCTCAGTCAAGCGAGAAGTACGTGTGCATATAACCATGCAAATCCTGCCTGTACTGGTTAGTTTGTATTACCAACTTGACACCTGGGTAAGACGAAACCTAAACATCGAATTTCCCTCCATCAGATTAGCCTCAGGACACATCTGTGGGAAATTGTCTTGATTGACAGTTGATGTGGGCGGCCCCAGCATACTCTGGGCAGTGCCATGCCTAGGCAGGTGGACCTGAGCTGTGTAAGACAGGAAGCTGAGCTGGGCAGGATGGCTTACTAGAGAGGCAGAGGCAGGTGGATCTCAGCGAATTCAAGGCCAGCCTGGTCTACATAGTGAATTCCAGGCCAGCAAGGGCTACATAGTGAAACCCTGTCTCTGAAAAAAGAAAAGAGGGAGGGAGGGAGGGAGGGAGGAGCAAGCTAAGCAAGCCAGCAAATGGTGCGCCTCCATGGTCTCTGCTTCAAGCTCCTGCCTTGAGTTCCTGCCTTGGCTTCCCTTGATGATGGACTGTGACCTGTAACATGAAATAAACCATTTCCTCCCAAGTTGCTTTTGATCAGTGTTGTATCACAGCAACAGAAAAACAAACTGGGACGCCTCAGCCAGACTCCAAGAGACACAAGTGAGTCCCACATCCACAAACGCTGAAGGAGAGGAGACTGTGCAGACATCAGAAATCGAGATTACAGGGGCCACTGGCAGTTTCCTGCTGCCTCTCTAGAAGTCCTTCACCATGAAAGAAAGCAAATTTCAGAAGAGAGCTGGCTGTCAGCTGCCAGCACATTAAGCTGTGAATATTTCACTTAGCAGTGGAGAATTGCTAGACTGAAGATTGACTTCATATTTTAACGTCATGGTTATTTTGTGGTGTTGGTTTTTTAAATATGCTTAATAGTATCCTTGATATACAGAAACTTTCAACTTGTATGAAGTCAAGTTTATCAATACTTTCCTTTATAGCTTCTGATTTTTGTTATGCTTATAACATGACATGAAAGCATTTTCCTGTCCAAGATTCCAAAAAATCCCATCCATGTTGCCTCCCAAGATAACTCACATTATAACAGCCATGTGTCTCATTTCTTAGAACGTTTCTTTCTTTGTCACCAGAGTAACTTGTTTATATAAACTATGTTGTTGCTGACTGGCTTGAAAGCTGTTTGTTCACAATTTTGCTAATCAGTGACTTTTTAAGGAAAAGAAGTGAGATTTCAGCAAATTATTTCACCCTTTAATATGCAATTCTTTGCATGTCTCTCAAATAAGCAGTAAAATTTCACGGGAAGATGGTTTTGGTGCCAAATCAGCACCATTCACGTGTACCCAATGACATACTTTATACCCACCTTCTTAACACAGAGGACAGGTTATGTATGAGCTTGGGCATTCAACCCTAAGGTCATTCTGATGCTGAACATCTGTTTTTTTTTTTTTTCAAACAGAAAGTTGTGATTGCACCAACAGGATCCATTCCCTCAGTTACCGCATCTCTCTCTCTCTCTCTCTCTCTCATACACACACACACACACACACACACACACACACACTCGAAAAATTGTTGGGAAGTCCCAAAGAATCCCACAGTATTGCTTTCCTTCAGCAAACAGCACAGCCCATACTCTGAGCACAGCCATCTACTTTGCATAGAGTGCTAACAGCAAACACTACTTTGGAAATTGCATCCAGTTCCTGTAAAGGCCTCTGTCCTAGTTTGTTCTTCACTGCTGTGACAAAACACTCTGACCCCTACCAACTTGGGGAGGAAAGGGTTTATTTATCTTACATCTCCCGGGTCACAGTTCATCTGGGAGCCCAAGGTAGGAACTCAGGGCAGGAACCTCGAGGCAGGAGCTGGAACACAGGCCATGGAAGAACGCTGCTTACAGGCTTGCTCCCCTGGCCCCCTGCTCAGCCTGCTTTCTTATGCAACACAGGCCCACCTGCCCAGGGGTGGCACCACCCACAGTGGGCTGGGCCCTCCCACATCATTCATTAAGAAGATGCCCCTCAGACACGGCCACAGGCCAGTCCAATAGAGGAAATTCCCCAATTGAGGTTCCCTCAACCCAGGTGTGTCACGTTGACACTAAAGCTATCCAGCACAATTGACCCCTTGTCAACTTGACACACAAACATCACTATTAAACCATAAACTTTCCAATTTCTGTCCCCAAGATACTGTCCCCAAGACAATACAACCTTAAAAACCCCACAGTCCTTAAAAAAAATCCACTGAAAAGTCCAGTCTCTTAATAGTCTCTTAACTGTGGGTGGGCTTCTGTAAAATACAAAACAAGTACTGTCTTATTTCAAAGGGAAGAATAGGGCATACCTAAGCAAAACCAAAGTCCAGCAAAGTAGTTCAAGGCTGGACATCTGGGATTCACTCACGATCTTCTGGGCTCCA
>NW_008331810.1:1189390-1206731 GCF_000622305.1 Nannospalax galili
TTACAGCTGATTTTTCAGCCCCAGCTAACCAGCATCAATTGTCCCAGTAAAGCAAAGGTTTTACTTCAGGTTCTGGTCTCTTCTTAATCACAGCTGATTCTTCAGCTCCAGCCGACCAGAACCCACAGATTCTCGATCTAAAATCTCACATCAACAGCCCTGATGGTCTCCGCTTCCCTTTGAAGCTTCACAAGCCAGGCCTCCATCGTCTACAACTCTTTCAGCCTAAATTTTCCAAGCTCCACAGCAACAAACTGAGCACGCAATGGCTTTACCAGCCCAAAGTTCCAAACACTTCCACAGTCCTCCCAAAAACACCAAGGTCAGGTCTGTCACAGCAATACCCCATTCTCGGTACCAATCTCTGTCCTAGTTTGTTCTTCATTGCTATGACAAAATACTCTGACCACTACCAACTTGGGGAGGAAAGGGTTTATTCAGCTTACATCTCTCAGGTCACAGTTCATCAGGGAGCCCAAGGTAGGAACTCAGGGCAGGAACCTGGAGGCAGGAGCTGGAGCACAGGCCATGGAGGAACGCTGCTTACTGGCTTGCTCCCTACTCAACCTGCTTTCTTATGCAACACAGGCCCAGCTGCCCAGGGGTGGCACCACCCACAGTGGGCTGGGCCCTCCCACATCACTCAACAATCAAGAAGATGCCCTTCAGACATGGCCACAGGCCAGTCCAATAGAGGCAATTCCCCAATTGAGGCTCCCTCAACCCAGGTGTGTCAAGTTGACACTAAAGCTATCCAGCACAGCCTCCATATTTTATTTCTACATTAGTTTGTTTCTTTTGGTTTGGGGAATCTCATATTTGAGTACTACATTTGTATCATCTCCAGCCCTCCCTCTCTCCCTCCAACATATGAGAACATATCCCCTCCCCAACTCCCTCTCAATTTCTTGTCCTTTTCTTTGATTATTATGGTTATATATACATACATATATTTTATGCATACATATATTGCATAGTGGTTCTCACATGTACATGTGTCTAGGGCTGAACACTCGGGATTGGATAACCTATCAGGGATCTCATTCCTAAGGAAAAATTGATTCTGCCTCTCTCAGCAGCCATTGATTGCCTGCAGCTCTTCATCCAGTTTTTCTACATTTCTGGTGACAGTATCCTACCCGAGTGTCCTTCAGATGAGCAGCACTGAGACTCAAACATGGACGCTGAGGGCCTAGTAACTGGTGCACAGGTGAAAAGGAGACGGGAATCCACACATCTTTGTATCGGCAACACTTTGGGAATATGCACCGCCCAGTGGTTTGCTGGGCCTGGCACTACCATCCACCCATATGTGCTCAGGTAGAAGACATGAGCCTCTTAATAAATGTGATACGTGGGAGGCAGGACTGTGATTCCCCCATAGCTTCCCATCATGTCCACTGTGAGCCTCACTTTGCCTTATCTTGATTCCCAAGGTAACTCACATCATTATGACCACATGCTCCATTTTTTTAGAACGTTTTCTTCACCACTAGGGTAATTTGTTGATCTAAACTATGTTGCTGCCGACAGGTTATTTGTTCACAATTCTGCCAATTAGTGACTTTGTTTAAAGAGGAAGAGGTGCTCTCAGTCAAACCTGAGACTTCATGTTTTCCAGAGTCCTCTAGAGCTGAGGTCTTTGCAGGTTCCTAGTCCTGGGAGGGGCTCAGGGGACTGAGGAGTTGCCTGTCAGAGTCTCTGAGGTGACCTCATTTTCTTGACATCTACCTCCCAAGCCAAGGTCTGCCCAGCAGAATGAATGCTTCTGAATGTCAAAGCCCAGCACCGACCCTCGTGTACTCTCTTCCCTCCCCTCCTTCTCAGAGCCCCAACAGCATGCCTACCACAGTGTCAGAGGACAAAACACATCAACACCATTTCCAAATGTTATCCCAGCATGCATGTATGCCAAGCTGGCCAGCACCTGGGAGATTCAGACACAGAGAGCAAAATGGATGCTTCCCTTCACCTGCTGTATGCTCTACCTCGCTGCAAAGGAGGCTGGGAAAGGCAGGCCTTCCTTAAGCAGCCCGAAACTGAGGCTGCTACCTTGCAGGATGGAACGTGTGGGTGTTAAAGGACAACTTGCAGTTTTTGACACACTTATGAGATTTTCTTTTTCTTTTTTTTTTTTTTTTAAGGCAAGGTCTCACTATGCTGCCCAGGCTGCTCAGGAACTTGCTATGTAAATCAGGCTAGCCTCAAACTCACAGAGATTTGCTTGCCTCTGCCTCCCCAGTGCTAGAATTAAAGATGTGTACCACCATGTCCAGGTTAAAATAGGTACTTCTTTAAAGTTCTGTTGACTATTCGGTGCCCAGGCCAACCACATTTTCAGTTATCAGAATGCCCAGTGATGTCTCCCCCTCTGAACCATTCACTGCCAAGTAATCTTACCTGGCTTCTTCCTCCTAAACCAACCCCTGAACCTCTTCTATATTCCTACATGTCAACACCCACTTCTGCTTAAACACAGGGCCAAGGGCCCTACTTCTGGCCGGCTCCTTCCGTTCCCTGCCATGAAAACATATTTGTACTGAGTTTTGTAGCCAAAGGTCAATGCTTACTCAACGTCCACTGAATATACACGAGTTGATCATACGCACACTCACTGACATACAAACACACACACAATGCTAAGAGATCCACGGTATAGTCCAAGGCAGTCACAGGTCAGCCCCTTCCCAGTGCTGAATGAGCCACCATTATTTCAAACCAAATGTGGCCATTTCTTTCCCCTCTTCCATCCAGAAATGGCTCCTCTGATCCCTGAGCGTTAACTGGCTATTCCCTACATTCTTGCAGAAAGGGGTCCATACTGGCTGGCAAGGCCTCTCCCCACTGCCTTTTGCCCTTTCCGCTTTCTCCTGCCTCAGTCTGGTGTCAGTTCCTGGAGGAGTGGCTGCCTCCCCCATACCAAGGACGGTGAAGCATCTCACTATGGCACAGACTAATCAACAGAGCAGGGTCCTTGATAAACTTGCTATGCTACTTGTGCCGGACAGCTTTAGTGTCAACTTGACACACCTGGGTTGAGGGAGCCTCTATTGGGGAATTTCCTCTATTGGACTGGCCTGTGGCCATGTCTGTGGGGCATCTTCTTGATTGTTGAGTGATGTGGGAGGGCTCAGCCCACTGTGGGTGGTGCCACCCCTGGGCAGCTGGGCCTGTATTGCACAAGAAAGCCGGCTGAGCAGGGGCCAAGAGAGCAAGCTAGTAAGCAGCATTCTCCATGGCCTGTGCTTCTGCCTGCAGGTTCCTGCCCTGAGCTCCTACCTTGGGCACCCAGGAGATATAAGATAGAATAAACCCTTTCCTCCCCAAGTTGTCATTGGTCAGAGTATTTTGTCATAACAATGGAGAAACAAACCGGAACACTGCTATTCTCGTTCATATAACAAAAAACCTGACAAAAGCACTTGAGGGTGTGGTCCATCGTGGCAGAGACTAGATGTAGCAGGAGCGCAAGGCAGCTGGTCACACTGCACCCTCAGTCAGGAAGCACAGAGAGGAACCCTAATGCTCGGCTTGACTTCTCCTTTTATTCCATATGGACCCCAAGCCCTTGTGGTGGTGCCACCCACATTCAGGATGGATGTCTCTCCCCAGTTAAACCTCTCTGGAAACACACTCACAAACATGCCCAGAGGTCTTTGTTCTAGGTGATTTCAAAATCTCATCAAGTTGAGAGGATGCCCTCACTCCTGCTGAACCCCTACAACCACACTTCCCGCTGCCATCCAGACTTTTGACAAATATGACAATCCGGTTATTCAGTGCTAAAGAAGAAATGAGGTGGTGAGCCTGGAAGGACACAGGATGTAGGCCTGCATACTGCCAAGTGAAGAAGTCGATCTGGAGAAGTTACACAGTAACTCCAACTACTGGGCATTCTGGGAAAGGCAAAACCACAGAGACAGTAAAGGATCCATTCATGGGGCTCATAAACGGGTGGGGGATGGGATGTAACAACAGAGCACAGAGCACTTTAGGACAGTGAAACAGTCTTGCGAAGTTCTATAATGCTATGTCTACTCCACAACACATTTGTCCAAACCCACAGACTGTCCAGTGTCGCGGATAAACTGTGGTATAGACTATGAATTCGGAGTGACTTCTCTGTGTCAATGCAGGCTCATCCATGGTGACAAAGGAATACTCTGTTGATATTGATAATGTTGATAGTGCAGGTGGGTGTACGTGTGTAGAAGAGGGTAGGATATGAAAATTCCCTGTGACTTGTTGGGGACTAAAAAAACCACCTTTAAAAAAAAGACATTAGTTCAAAATATGTGTATGACTAATCATCCATATTTGCTTCCCCTTCTGCAATCAGGTGATTGACACCTGCAATGAACCAGACACCATCTGCACATGCCTTCCTGTATCATCCACCTGAGTCTCTCTGGAAAGCAACTACCTGAGTCCCTGCACCCACAGTCTATGGCGGTCCCACTGTCCTGACCTTGGACCAACTTGACTTCTATGGAGTTAGGAGCCAAGTGGACCCAGGGCAGCCATCGGGAGCAAAGTCTGAGAGGCCAGAGTTCTGTGTCCCTGTGAGTCTCAGCCACCCGGGGCTCATTTCTCTCCAGGTCCTGCCTTCTCCTACTTCAGTTAATGGACCAAGTCCCAATAAGGTTAGCTAAGATCCTGTTGGTCCTGGAGGGTAGTGCAGGGGGCTGCACAGACCCCTTCCATGGGCCCTCAGGGCACCTCGAAGGAATTCTCCCAGTGGTTACTCAGAGGACATACAAGGTGGCCTCCTGTGCCTGGCTTGGCACCATAGTTTTCAGATGGCTTTCTGTGGAGACTATGGATCTGTTGGACTCAGACTCTCAGTTCTCCATGAGAACACAGGCAGCCTCGTGGCCTCATACTCAAGAAGAGACACCCCAGAGAGAGAGTCAGAAAAAGAAAACCTGCCTGGGAGGGCTTGGGACTGATGGCCCCTGGTGGCAGACCTCTAGGGTTGCTCTGCTCTTGGGGAGGTCACAGTGAGGCAGAATACTCTGGAAGCAAAGCCAGGCAGCCAGAGTAGCTTGAGGTGGGGAGGACAGTGGAGACCGGACTCTTCCCAGGGCCACACTCAGTGCCTCCGGTCACATCCGGAGACCATTTCTAGGCAGGGGAAGCAGGACCCTAGCTGTAAGACCAGTCAGGAACTCAACCCTTAACACAGACAGGACGCTTTGTTGTGGGGGGCCACGTTGGGCCAGTTCCATATAGGGAGGGAAGGCCAGCACTGCCACAAGTTTAAGAAACAGTACAGAAATCCACACAGTTCCTGTTTCAAGCCACTGAATGATGGAGTGGAGACTCCTTCAGACCCATGTGGGTGAGGAGGTGGCCACCCAGAATGCCGCAGTGGACAGCACAAGGATGCACAATCTGAAAGTCTTCTGTGCCTCTAATTAGAGAAAAGACACCGAGGCCGTACCGCTGAGTTTCCCCATGGAGCAATCGCAAACCTCCTGCTTGCCAAGACTGTCCTGTCCCTGGGGGCTGAATGTTCTCTCTGCTGACAGAGCACAGCTTCTCCCAGGAAAAGATACTTTCTTATCTGTGATAATAATTATCCAGAGCCTCATAAAAACTGTGAGGGTGGGGGGAGCCTCTTAAAAAGTTAAAGTCAACAGACATACTTTCTTAACATTTATTTATTTATTGGGGGGTATAGGGTTGCACGTGTGTCATGGAGTGCGTGTGGTCAGAGGACAAGTAGTGGAGTCAGTTATCTCCTTCCACCAGAGGGGCTCCAGGGATTAAAATCATGTCATCAGGCTTGGCAGCAAGCACCCTGACCCACTGAGCCATCTTGCCAGCCCCTCAGCAGACATTTTGTTTTTATCTTTTTGAATTTCAAATATTTTATTGAGAAAGTTTATGTCTTTGTTCATCAGGGAGATTGACTTTTAACCCTTTCTCTTTTTAATATAATTTTCTGAGAATTTAATATGTGAGTATTGTATTTACATCACCTCTACCCGCCTAGTCCTCCTGAAACTCCTCCCGTGTCCCCCCAACTCCCTCTCAATTTCTCGTCTGCTTCTTTGACATTATTGTTACATATACATACATACACTTATAAACATATATATATATATGATGCACTGAGTTCATTTAGTGGTGCTTGTGTGTACATGTGCTTAGGGCTGCCCACTTAGGATTAGACAACCTGTCAGGGAGCTCGTCCCTTGAGAAAATTGATTCCCTCTCCCTCATCATCCGTTGATTACCTATAGCTCTTCATCTTGAGATGGGACCCCATGAAATTTCTCCCAACCACTGTGGCATGTCAACTGGCTTTGTCAGTGTGCAGATCTTGTTAGACGACCACACTGTGGAGATTTCATGGGCGTAGCCTCCCTGTCATGTCTAGAATGCAGTAACTAGCAGCAGGTGTCTGGTCCCTCTGTTTCCTACATTCCTTCCACACTCTCTCCTGCAATGTTTCCTAAGCCTTAGGTGAAGAGGTTGCATTGTAGATGTGTCACTTAGGGCTGGGCACTTCACAGTTACTATTCTCTCCATTTTGACCAGTTGTGGAACTTTGTAAGACTCTCCATCTGTTGCAAAAAGAAGCTTCTTTGGTGAGTGCTGAGAGCTACACTTGTCTGTGAATATAAGGATAGATATTTAGAATGTAGTAAGGAATTACGTTGGTCTAGGACAGTGACAGTAGCAGGTTCTCTAGGGTCTATGACCTTTCCAATCATTTTTACTTGGCTATGTTTACAGTACCGTGCATGGGTTCCCTCCAATTAGACAGCTGTTGGTTACCCCCCTCCAAGATAAAAGTGCCACCAATGGAGATAATTTGCTGGGCTAGTCACTGGGGGTTGTAAGCTTTACAGCTGGGTAGGACCACTGACTGCTTTTCTCCCCTAGCAGCTTGCATAGTATCTTCTGATACTACGAAAAATGGTCTTCATGAAGGAGGCTTCCAGGTCACTCCGCAGATATTCTTAAACATCTAATAATAAGCTGGGTGTGGGGGTGCATGCATTTAGTCCCAGTACTCCAGAGGCAGAGACAGGCAAACCTCTGTGAGGTCAAGCCCAGACTGGTCTGCATAGTGAGTTTCCAGAGCAACTGGAGCTACAGGGAGAACTTGTCTCAAAAAAACAAAATAAATAACTAATTTTTTTATTTTAAAGGGCTACTACATAAAAGTCTTTGCTATGCTTTTAATAGCTTACAGGTCTTTGTAGAAACATCTAGTACTAATACAGGTAGACATTTAGAGGATGCAGGTTATATGCCCAGGTTGACCCGCTAAGGGAAAGAGCCTTTGTTAAGCAATACTGCCCCCTTGTGACCACTCTTGGCTCAACTATTTCTGTAGGTTAGGGATAGCTGCTTGGTCGCAGTAATATACGACATGTAAACTTTTCACCCCTTTAACACTCTTGTATACCTGAAGGGTACATGCATATGAAATATCATTTCTGTCATCAAATATTCAAAAAAGAGTTCCTTGTGGCACTTAGGAAAACGTGGAGTGTTGGCATGAGGATGGCCACCCTTCCAACCCAGGAACAGTAATCCCAAGCGACTTCAAGTGTGAATTCCTTCCAGCCTATATAACCAACCTCTGGGTTTTTTCAGTAACAAGAGACTTTAACTCAAAGCATTTGCAGTGACTCTAAAAACGTCTACAAAGAAGTTCACATGGGCCATTTATGATGCAATGGGTCATCCTTGCCCTTAACCCTCACATTCACCAGGCGTTTACCAACACCAGTCATTAAGCCCCTACTGTATGCCATGTGTTGGGCTGGGGACTCAGCCTCTGGCCACTCACCCGAGGTTCCTCTGACAGCAACAGTCACACCTGGCTGCATGTTGTCGTGAGGCAGAAGCAAAGCTGGGTCCCACCTCCAGAAACTGACTGAAATCACATAGCATGTGGGTTGGGCACTGAACATTTGAAAACTCTCCAGGTGATTCTAATACCCAGCAAAGTTTCAGAACCACCATCACTGAAAGACAAAAAGAGAAATTAGAAATAAGCTATATGATCGGTGCAAATATTCTGATCCCCAGGGGATGGCTCTGCTTCATCAAGAGAAGATAACTGAGCAGAAGATGGTGTGACGTCTGTCCAGTGAGGGAAGGGGAGGATCAAATTCACCAGGTTCTCTGGGAACAGAGATTGAAATCACTTTTCAACTTGGATCCATGTGGGTGCTGGGAATCAAACCCCGGTCCTCTGCAAGAACAGCCAGTGCACTTAACAGCTGAGCCATCTCTCCAGCCCCTCAACTTGGATCCAAAGCTGGCTGAGATGTCCTAGGGCAGCAAGCAGGCTGTCTTCAGAACGCACACAAGCCCTGAGAGCCACAAGCAAGGAGTTTGTCCTGAGAAAAACCAATGGAAGAACCATGTCCATCACCTTGAAACTGCAATCAAAACCATTGCTCTGCAGCTGTGATTAACACAGAGGCCCACAGCTGGTCAATGTGCAGAGCCTAAGAGACTCAGAGTGCTGAGCCCTAAACAGGACACCTACAACACCTACAACACAGCTGATCCTCCCAAGGCTCAGCGATCATTGGGGAAGAGAGGGCAGAAAGATTTTAAGAGCCAGAGATGGTGGGTGGATACAAGTGAACTACTGTCTGGACACCGCAGGGCGGTTGCACAGATGAACCCACAGCGCTTGTGACAGCATGCACAAGACCTGTGCAAGTCTAAACCTGACAGGGACCCAGCATGGATGGGGAAGGTGGCAAGAAGTCCCTCCCAAAGTGGAGGATCTATACTCCCTAGGAGAGAGAGAGCCAGTTTTCCTTATGGTTGACCAGACACCAAGGGATGGATCCATACCCAAGAGCATTTGGGAAATTCAGATTTAGACTCAATAGGCCTTTTTTTAAATTTATTATTTTTATTTTTTATGTGTATGCATGTATTGCCTGCATGTAGGTAAGTGCACTGGTGTCATGCAATGCCCGCAGAGGTCAGAAGAGGCTGTCAGATCCCCTGGGACTGGAGTTACGGACAGTTGTTAGCTGTCATGTGGGTGCTGGGATTCGAACCCAGGTCTTCTGCAAGAACAACCAGTGTTCTTAACCCCTGAGCCATCTCTCCAGCCCCATCAATAGGCCTTTTTTTAAAAAGACAAATAATAATAGAGGCCATGAAGTGAGGGGTGGTTAGGTAGGGTGGATGGAGATTGGGTGGGGAGTCTGAATATGATCAAAGTACATTGTATAAAATTCTCAAAGAAAAACTAAATTTTTTTTAAAACCCATGCTCTGGGTTTTTTACTTCCAAATATCAGCAAATCGTGATCCTTGCCTTTTTAGGTGACAGGCCAGGTGTATTTATCCAGCAAAGGACAGGAGATTCTCGGGGTTTTCTAGCTTTTCTACTATTTCTTGCATAGTATGTCATCACCTGAATGGAGGTAAATGGACTAATGTCTCTCTTAAAGGGTAAAGATTTGGGTTAGAGAGATGGCTCTGTTGAGAGAGAGTACTGCTCTTCCAGAGGACCTGAGTTGGGTTCCCAACACCCACATCAGGTGGCTCACAACCACCTGTAACTCTGTCTCCAAGAGATGATGCCTCCTCTGGCCTCCATGGGCACCTGTACTCATGTGTCCTCACACACCCACACACATACTCATAATTAAAGGAAAAAATATTTTTTTAGGCAAAGATTCCATGTTTTGAAATCATACTGCATGCTGTTTACAAGAAACAGAGGAGAAACCAGTCCACTTGGCCCACACTAACCAGAGAGCTGGTCCCCACAGAGAGTACGCTGCCTCTCTCCCTGGCTCCCATGCCTCCTCTTTAAATTGGCAGCTCTCTGGATCCCTCTGAATTCAGTCTGCCATGTCTAGCTCAGAAGGCAGCAGGTTCTCATCCAAGTGACTAAGGTGGGATTGACTGAGGGGATGGGTGGGAGAAAAGCCTATTTTCTCAAATTCCAAGCACTATTACAAGCATGAGGCCATCTTTCCCACACCCCAGTGGACACCAACTGTGTATCCTACAGTCTGTTCAGTCCTGACACTAACTACCAGCACTTAGAGCAGACTCCACAGGCTTAGGGGTTCAGCCTTCACTTTAGTCATAAGTCCAGGTCTCCTGAGCTTCTGACCACCGGCCACCTGCCTATAAACTGGGTTCCTGCCATGCTGTTCCTGGGTTAGATCAGTTAGTGTTGCAGCCACAAAACTTAGGGAAACAGTCACTTCCTTTCCAGTCGATTATAGAGAATACAGCTCGGGGATTGCCGGGTGGGAACCGTTAAGGGCAGGAAAAGGGGATGGAGGCACACCTCGGCCCTACAGCTGCAGCCTCTCAGCCCTTCCCTACGTTCATCCACCCCAAAGTTCTCCAAGCACCAAGTTTTGAGGATTTTTATGGAGGCTTCAAATGGACATGACTGAATCATTAACTCAATCTCCATCTCTCTCTCCTCCCTGAAGGATGGAAGTGGGCTGGAAGTCCCAAGTAATCTAATCCTGCCTTTGTCTTCCTGATGACCAGCTCCCATTCGGAAGCTGTCCGGGAGCCCACCAAGAGGCCCTTCCTCAGAAAAAAAGACTCTTGCCACCCAGGAGTTTCCAAAGGATGTAGGAGCTCTGGGTCAGGAACCTGGGTGAAGACCAAATATGTGTCTTCCTACGTCAAGTGCCAGGTAGTTTCATTCTTGACAAGTTGTTACCTTATCATTGGCCATTTTTCCAATGGCTCCAGATGACTGTCTTTAAGAAATCTGTCACAGCCAGGCATAGTGGTGTATGCCTTTGATCCCAGCAGAGGCAAGTGATCTCTTTGAGTTCAAGGCCAGCCTGGTCTACACAGCAAATTCCAGGCTAACTAGGGCTACAGAGAGACCCTATCTCAAAAAAAAAAAAAAAATAGCTGGGCATGGTGGTACACACCACGTGCTTGGGAGGCAGAGGCAGTTAGGATCTACAAGGAGACCCCCTCTCAAAAAAGAAAAAGAAAAAAAGAAAACAGCTTTTCCTCCCACAATCCTCTGCACCCCTCCTTTCCAACTTGGGCCCGGTGGAATGGCTCTGGCAAAGAAGGGTGTCGAGAAGAAGAAGGGCCATTCCGCCATCAACGAGGTGGTGACCCTGGAATACACCATCAACATTCACAAGCGCATCCATGGAGTGGGCTTCAAGAAACGTGGAAATCCGGAAATTCGCCAGGAAGGGCAGGGGAACTCCAGATGTGCGCAGCAAAGCTGTCTGGCCAAAGGGATAAGGAGTGCTCCATATCGTATCCATGTTCGTTTGCAATGAGGATGAGGATTCGCCAAACAAGCTGTATGCCTTGGTAACCTATGTCCCTGTTACCACATTCAAAAATCTACAGTGTGGATGAGAACTAACCGCTGAGACTCAAAGATAAAACTGCAACAACAACAAAAAAGGACATCTGTCACATCATTTGTGTTTATTTTCTGCAGAGAGAAATCACCTGACTTTCTACACGGAGGACCTCAGGTCCTCAGCTGTGCAGAACAGGAAGCGCCTGAAGGCGTCAGGCTGTGAAGTGGGTGAGTCAGCTTGGTTCTCTGGCACGCCAGCTTCCCGCTGTGTGGGAAACCAAGGGGCTGGAGAGTTCCCGGTATGATGCTTTTAGTACAGGAAAACAGAATGATTCCCAAAGACTCCATCATCAGGTGCCTGGAAAGGGACCCGGTGGGGCCTGGCCCGGCATCCCTGTCTCCGGGACTGCAGTTCTGAGATGCCTGGGGCGGCATCAATGTGGGGTCTTTGTTCTCCTGCCCCACAGAAGCGGGATGCCTGTCCCCAGCTCCTCAGACACCCAAGGACAGTGCATTCGTTACTCTTCTCACTACTGTGACAAAAAGTTTGGCTAAGCAACTTAAGGAAAGAAGGGTTCATGTTGGCTCACAGCTGGAGGGTGCCGTCCTTCATGGCAGGGGAACGCGGTCGGTAGAGCGGGCATTGAGGAAGTTGGTGACATTGCATCTGTGGGCAGGAAGCAGAGAGAGGCAGTGCTGGTGTTCTAATCACTTCCCCCTTTCTTATTAAACTGTAGCACATTTATTTACCTTAGGGCTGGGTGCATGTGCCACTGCATGTGTGCAGGTCAGAGGACAACTTTCATCAGTCAGTTCTGTCTTCCCCATGTGCGGCCTGGGGATCAAACTCGGGTTGTCAGGGTTAGCAGCAAGCACCCGTACTCACCGAGCCATCTTGCCAGCCCTTCTCTCCTTTTTATTCGGTCTGAGACCCCTCTCCCCCATGGATAGGTCTACCTTAATTTATGGTATGTTTTCCTCTTCTCTTAACCCTTTCTGGAAACACTTTCATAGACACTCCCAGGGATGTGTTTCCATGGCGACTCAATTGCATGGACAATGAAGATAAATCACTACAGAGAAGAATCTATAGCATCCTCCACTTCCTCAGCCAGAGCAAAAGCCTGGTGTTTCCCTGATTAGCCCAGTGTCACTGAATGAATCCTTATGGCCCAAGGAATCCAATGTGGAGATTGGTTTGGACTGATCCAGATTGGTCCCATGCAAATCCCATATCCCAGAATGCCTAGGTCCTGTTAGAACTCCAGCCCTGAGATTTTGCAGTGGATTCCCAGCCAGCTAGGTAGGGACAGCAGAGCTACAAAGCCCAGTAGCTCTGATAAGTTCCCTGTCCAAAGTGGAAGACTTGGGGGAATACATGGCTCGGTAATAAAGGGATTGGGATGTTGACCAGCAGTGACCAGTGGCATAGCCCAAGAACCGTCCTCTCAGGATGCAAAGCAGTCACTGAAAATACCAGTCGTGAGTATGGCAGTCAGGAAGAGGGGATTCAGTGGGAGTGGGAGGGGGGACAGGGTAATGGGGAGTGGAGATGACCAGAATGCATTCTATACATGTATGAAATTGTCAGAGAATAAAAGAAAGTTTTAATTACTTTAAAGGCGGCTGGAGAGATGGCTCAGCAGTTATGCGTGCTCGCTGTTCTTCCAGAGGACCTGAGTTTGGTTCCCAGCACCCACATCAGTCAGGCAGTTCACAACTGCCTGTAACTTCAGCTTCATGGACTCCAACGCTCTCTTCTGGCGACCATGGGCACCTGCGCTCAAACGCACATAACCGCCACACAAACATGAATACACATGAATAAAAACAAATCATCTTAGAGCTGGACTCACCCGCTACTAGCGAGACAGGGCTGAGACCCACCTTGCCAAAAAAAAAAAAAAAGAAACCATCTTGAAATTAATTTTAAAAAGGAAAACCATGTCTAAAAATATCCCAATGTTTAACCCATGGAAGAGGATGTTATAAATAGGATTGACATCCCCCCTGCAACCTGCAGATGTGGCACCCCAAGGAGTGCCCCCTACACCACAGAAACACAGGTCCTCCACAGCCCCTCTGCATCTTCTCCCTGTGTCTCCTCCCCTGATGGCCCAGAAATTATGCCCCTTTCTCAGCTCTGCTCCATCCCAGGCTCCCAGGGACCAAAGTGGCAGGCCTGTCACCCTGAGAGATATCCACCTAACAGCAGCCTCTAGCTGGAGACCTACCACTTAAAGTAGACTCACAGTATTGTGTCCTACAAAGTTCCCATGTGAATTGGTGACCACCAGGGCCGATGCCTGGTAGATAGGAGGGGCCGGGCATCTGGTCAGGCTAGGGCCTGTGTCTTCTGAGCCCAGAGGCATTCTGGAACCAAAGACAGAAACCATCAGACTACCACCTGTCAGAGGGCAATTTTTCTTGGCTGTGTGGGCACAGAAGGGTTATAGAACCTGTCAGCCAGGCCTAGCAGGTGAATCCACTGGGTTCTAACCCACTGTGATGGGCAGACACTACGTGCCCTAGGCCTACCTCCCTAGGGCAGAAAGTTTTGGCAGGACCTCTGCAGACCCCACCGGCGTCAGCTAGGCTGAGCTCCCCAGAGGCAGATTTTCAAATACCACTTTGCCATCAACCAACAGACCTGCCGCCAGCACTCCACTTTCTGCTTGCCTGGTTCTTCAAGAAACTTCTGCCCAGAGCATTAGCTTGACCTGACCCACTTCTGAGCCAAGGACCTCGAATTTCCTTTCCAGCACGGCTTGAGCCTACTCTGCAGAACCCCCTGACCATGGTTTGAAAGTTGGCACAGCAGTAAATGGGTTCTGGAGACTTTGGAATTCAGGCAAAGGGAAATGTATGTCCAGAGAGGCAGAAACACAAGTAAGACCATAAAATCCACAGGACCTGTGACAGAGCACAGGACAGCTTGGAGGGAGTATCAGTCAATGTGTTTGACTGGCCAGCTTCAAACTGGTCCTGAGGTCAGGTCTCTGTGCCAGCCACACTCAGGCACCAGTGACCTGAGATGCTGTGACTCATGCTGATCTGCTAAGGCAAGGGACCTGGTCCTTCTGGGCTGTTTTCCCCTCTTTGGCCCCACACTGGGAACCCCAGGGTTTCCCATTTTTCTGGGTGATTTCAGCTTTGATGGCCTCAGAACCTTGACAATCGAGGGACATCAGGACCAGATCAGACAGGAAAGCCTTCGCAAAGTCACATCCACCTGCCAGACCCACACACTCAAAGGTAAAACAGCAGTGGCCACACAGACTGAGGTTGACCCCATTCCTCACTGGCAGTGTGGCATTTCTGTGTAAAGTCCTTGAGCCTGGATGTTCCTGTTTGAAAATCTGAGCTTCATTTCCAGGCCTGGTTCAAGAAAATGTTAAGGACTGGCCAGACGGCTCAGTGGGTAAAGACACCAAGTCTGATGACCTGAGATGACCTCTGGGACCCACATCGTAGAAGGTGAGAAACAGTTCCTGCAAGTTGTGCTCTGTCTGCCGCACGTGTGCTGTGGTACACAAAACCTCCATACACGCACACACAAATAAATAAATGTAACAAAACATTTTTAAAAGAATGATATTGAAGGAGGGCAGACTATGTTATTTTGAAGGTTATTTGGAGCTAAAAGCATATTAAAACTCAACAGGTATAAGAAAGACACTGGCAGACACTCCTGCCATTCCACACCTACTCATCACTTTTCTTCCTAAAAAGAGCAGATAAGGGGCTGGAGAGACGGCTCAGCAGTTAAGAGCACTGACTGCTCTTGCAGAGGACCCGGATTCAGTTCCCAGCACCCACATGGCGGCTACAAACCATTCTTAACTCCAGTTCTGGGGGAATCCGAAGCCCTCTTCTGACCTCCACGGCATTGCACAGCATAGGTGCACTCACATACATGCAGGCAACACACTCATACACATAAAATCAAAATAATAAATAAAATATTTGAAAAAAACAAGGTGGAAAGCTTCTTGATGAACAACATCCAAAGTAGACCCCAGGCTTCCACATGCATGTGTGCACATACACCTGCACTTTTTTTTAAAAAAAAGAGCATACCCTGATGTGGTGGCACACGCCTGTAGTCACAGCACTTGGGAGGCAGAGGCAGGGGGGGATCTGTGGGTTTTAAAACAACCTGGGCTACATAGTGAGGTCCCGGACAGACGTGGCTACAAAGAGAACCCGGTTCAAAAAAACAAAAAAAAAAAAAAAAAAAAAAAAGAGCAGATAAAACTTGGGCAAAAGGTGCCCTTCCTGGGGACTAGAGAGATGGCACAGTGGTTAAAAGCACCGACTACTCTGCAGAGAACCCAGGTTTGATTCCCAGCACCCACATGGCAGCTAACAACCACCCATAACTCCAGTTCCAGGGGATCTGACACCCTCTTCTGACCTCCATAGGCATTGCATGACACAGGTGCATTTATACATATGCAGACAAAACACTCATACACATAAAATAAACTTAATAAGTTTTTCTTTAATTAAGGTGCCCCTCCTTAATTTACCAGAGGAAAAGAACATTCTTATTACAAGAGATGCAAGTCAAAGGTAAGAGAACTTTGTTAAAATAACTCTTATCTTTTTCTAATTATTAGTTTAATAACCGCACACTTAGAAGAGGCATTTCATTCCATCAGCACTGACATCTTCAGTAACAATTTCCAGAGCTAAGATGCATCTCTTTCAAAATTGGCTGTAAATTTTTAGGTTTACAGTTGAATTAACACAGTTATACAATATTGTACTCAGTATAGACCCTATAAGACATAAAATTAAATGAGGTTTTAAACTTCAAAAAAGATCTCCATGTCATTATCAAAATATACAGTTTCATACAGAAAAATTCATTTTTAATGCAATCGACATTAAGATGTTTGCACATGTGTTTCTAATCTCTATATATCTGATTATTACTAGTCACAGTTGGTTACTTTCTGAGCTCCTTGGCATCTCAGCATGGAAATAAAGTCATCAGGTGATTTCAATGGTAATGTTTTTCACATCTACTGATTATTAAGGAGCAAATTTTTATGCTTCTTCCTCAAGTATAACTCATTTTTAGTTTATTGATTTTTTGTGTGTATTTCATACAGAACATCACAAACACTCTTATTCACCTTTATACCTGTATCCCAAATGGCACCCTCCTGTAGCCTCCCCTCCCCACTGGAGTCTCTTTCACAAGTGACTACAAGTTTCTAGGTTCACAGTTGAATTAATACAGTTATATATTGTTGAACTCAGTATAAGCCCTGTAAGACATAAAATTGAATGAGTTTTTAACCTTTAAAAAAGATCTCCATTTCATTTTAGGATATATTGTTCCTTGTAGAAAGACTCATTGTTTTTGCTACTAACACTGAGATGTTGGTGCATGCGTCTCTAATCTGTACATATCTGATTATTACTAGACATAATCGGTTGCACTTGGATCCTTGGCACCTGTGTATGTCTATAAAGCCATAGGGTAGATTTAAATGGTAATGTTTATCACCTCTACTAATTAACATGACATAAATTTCCATGCTTCCTCCTCAAATATAATACATTTTTTAAAATTTGTTGATTTGTGTGTGTGTGTGTGTGTGTGTGTGTGTATCACACAGAACATCCCAAACCATCTTATTCGACTATACACCCACTTCTCAGATGGCACCTCCCATAGCCTCCCTCCCCCGACTAGAGTCCTTATACTCTTATATCCCTGCTACTGTCTGCTGTGTTGTCAGCACCCCCAGGCATTCTCCACAATTCGCCCTTTTGGTGAATCTAGTCAGCCTACTTAGAGGTCTTTGTTTTAGGAGGGTCAACTGTTCCTCATCTAGCAGCAATCAGTTGTCAATATCCCTTTAGATAAGATTGGGGTCTGCTGTTCGTTTTCCCAATTCTATGCTGGGTTACTATCTGGGAGTCCCTTTGGCCACCCTGGCCAACAACTCAAAAAAAAGGTATTGCCTGTCTGGCATTGATGCTTGTTATGTAGCCTTTAGCTATGCATATGGACTCT
>NW_008331810.1:1206941-1207395 GCF_000622305.1 Nannospalax galili
CTAGGAGGGCAAGGAGCAAAAACTGTCCTTTATGTCCCTCTGACCAAATTATTATTGGCCTCAAAGTATGTCTGTTAAACATCCAAGCAGGTTAATTCCACCAGTCTGCTACTTTTAATTACTGTGTGTCATGTAGATAAATCTTGGCCAAAGACCACTTGTTCTCAGATAAGCCTTACCTAGACATATATTTCTTGATCTGCTGTGTATAATTTGTCACTAGGCTGTAGGAGTAATATGGTTCCCACTGGTTTTCAAAACTAGCTAGGCATTATTTATCTCTCGCATTGTCTCACCCCTCCATCATGGTTTTCCCACTTAAGGTGCCCCCATTCCCCCCCTTTCTCCCTTAATAATACCCTTCTCCTACGGTCCTACCTCTCTTAAGCTCCTTCTTTCCCTTTATCCCCTAGGTTCCTTGTATACCCTTCCCTCCCCCCCCACCTTAAACTAA
>NW_008331810.1:1208533-1209033 GCF_000622305.1 Nannospalax galili
GATCTATGGGCCTATTTTTGTGCCAGTATCATGTTGTTTTTATGGCTATAGCTCTGCAATATAGCTTAAAATCTAGTATAGTAATCCCCCCATCATTGCTCTTAGTGCTCGGGGTTGTTTTGGCTATCCGAGGTCTTTTGTGCTTCCATATGAATCTTAGCATAGTTTTTTCCAATTCTGTGAAAAAAGTCATGGGGATTTTGATTGGCATTGTGTTGAATCTATATATGACTTTTGGTAAGATGGTCATTTTCACAATATTAATTCTTCCAATCCATGAGGCTTTGAAAAATGTTATGGGGATTTTGATTGGCATTACATTGAATCTATAAATGATTTTTGGTAGGATGACCATTTTCACAATATTAATTCTTCTAATCCATGAGCATGGGCAGTCCTTCCATCTTCTGGTGTCTTCCTCAATGTCTTTCTTTAAAGATTTAAAATTTTCATTGTAGAGGTCTTTAATGTCTTTGGTCAGGTTTATCCCCAGATTTTTT
>NW_008331810.1:1210409-1210939 GCF_000622305.1 Nannospalax galili
CACTATAAACTTCCCTTTAAGGACCGCTTTCAGCATGTCCCAGAGGTTTTGTTGTGTTGTATTGTCCTTTTCCTTTAGTTCCAGGAATACTTTTATCTCTTTCTTAATTTCTCTTTTGACCCATTCATCATTCAGGAGTGTGTTGTTTAATCTCCATGTGTTCATGTGGTGATTAGGGCTTCTTCCAGTGTTGATTGTAAGCTTTATTGCATTGTGGTCTGATAGAATGCATGGAATTATTTCAGTCATTTTGTATTTGTTGAGGTTTGTTTTGTGCCCCAGTATATGGGTTGATTTTGTAGAAGGTTCCATGGGGTGCAGAGTAGAAAATGTCCTTTGGTGCTTGGGTGGAATACTCGGTAGATATCTGTTAAGTCCATTTGATATATGGTTTTGTTTAATTCAGATGTCTCTCTGTTAAGTCTCTGGCCTGTTGACCCATCTAATGGAGATAGTGGGGTATTGAAGTCCCCTACTACTAATGAGTTGGGGTTAATTTGGGTCTTAAAGTCCTGTAGTATTGTTTTTAT
>NW_008331810.1:1211398-1245574 GCF_000622305.1 Nannospalax galili
AAATTCCCCTTTGACTATAATAGACATTTTGGCTGGTTAAAGAAATCTGGGTTAGCACTGTGGTCATTTAGAACTGGTAATACTTTGATCCAGGCTCTTCTGGCTTCCATAGTTTGCACTGAAATGTCAGCTGTTATTCTGATGGGTTTTTCCTTTATATGTGACTTGTTTTTCTTTTGCAGGTTTCAGTATTGTCTCTTTGCTCTGTACATTTAGTGTTTTTACTATGATGTGCCATGGAGAATTTCTTTTCCGGTCCTGTCTTTTTGGTGTTCTGTATGCTACTTGTATTTGTATGGGTATGACTTTCTTAATTTTGGGAAAATTTCTTCTACAATCTTTTTGAAGATCTGGTCCATACCATTATCTTGAGATTCTTCTCCTTCCTGTATACCTATGATTTATAAGTTTGGTGTTTTTATGGTATCACACGATTCCTGCATATTCCATTCTTGTGATTTCTTAAATTTTTCATGTCTTTGCTTGAGTGGTCTAGTTTGTCCACTTTATCTTCCAGTCTTGATATTCTATTTTCCATTTCATTCACCCTATTGGTGAGGCTTTCTCCTATCTTTTCTCATTGGCTTACTGAGTGTTTCACTTCCTTCTTCATTTCAGCCTGAGTAGTCTTTAATATTTCTAGCTTTTTTCTGAATTCATTCATAAGTTTATCCCTATCTTCCTTCAGTTCTTTGATTTCTTTGTGTGTTCTCTAAATTCACTGAATTCTTTTATCATGTTTATAATTGTTCTTTTGTGTTTGATGTCCTACATTATCTCTAGGGGGTTCACACTGTACTCCTCTAGAGGACTGATGGTGCTTGGTGGGATATATTCTTTTGTTTCTTCACATTATTTTTCCTCTCTGCCTTTGACGTGGTTTTTTCTTTTTTGATAGTTTCTTGTTCTTGCGTTAGGCTCAGGCCTTCCTTTTTTATTTCAGTTCTGCTTCTTTTTGTAAATTTTATAAGCCTTTGTGGTTTATTTGTTGGGCAAGAAAAGCTGGTTGTTCTAGGCTTCAGGTTCTCTCTTTTGATTTTGTATTGGAGTGGCCAAATTGCTTTCATCTTGCTGCTTAGCAGTTCCCACAGAGGCCCAATTTGAATGAGAAACAGATGCTCTCAGGATTTCTCCTAGGGTCTGGATCCCTCCAGGAAACATGCTGACCTCAGGAATTTGAGGGCTAGTCTGGCCTGGGAGCAGGTCCCAGAAAAGATGTTGGCCCTCAGGGAATGCAAAGGAGGTGGGGGTAAGAAGAAACCTGAGGGCTCCTGGGGACTACAGGGAGGAATTGGGTTGGTCTTGTTGCAAAGGATCAGGAAGCAGTGGTGTCGTTGTGATTTACTTTTTGGGCATGAAAAGCTGGTTTGTCTAACCTTCCGAATCTCTCTTTTGATTTTATATTGGAGTAGCCGGATTGCTTTTGTCTTCAGGAGTTCCCACAGAGGCCCAATTCAGATGAGGGTCTATGTTTTCGGGCTTTCTCCTAAGGTCTGGATCCCTCCAGGAACAATTTTGGCCTCAGGAATTTGGGGGTTGGACTGTCCTATGAGCTGGGCCCAGGAAAGATGCTGGTCTAGGGCAGCTGGTGGCCATGCCACCCAGAGATGTAAAGGCAGATGGGGGTCGGAAGCAGCTCCAAGGACTTCTGAGGACTCCTATGAGCTGGGCCCAGGAAAGATGCTGGTCTAGGGCAGCTGGTGGCCATGCCACCCAGAGATGTAAAGGCAGATGGGGGTCGGAAGCAGCTCCAAGGACTTCTGAGGACTACACTGAGGAGCTGGGTTGATCTGGAGGCAAAAGACCAGGAAGAGGAAAGGTCAGCCCAGGCGTCCAGGAAAGAGGCTGGTGGTTTGGTAGACCCAGGGAGGCAAAGGGAGGTGAGGGCAGGGCCAGGTCCAGAGCGCTCCTGGGGACCCGAGAAGGAACTGAGTTGGTCTGGATGCACAGGATCAGGAAGAAGCAGTGGTGGTTCCCCCAGGTGTCTGGGGAGCCAAGACAAGGAATGGGACAGAACCCAGGCCAGGACTGAGAGGCCTGCGGGTGGGAGAGGGCAACTCTTATCTTCTGTAATCGCCCTATTAATAGGTCAGCTTTCTGTTACTCTCATGAAACCCAAGCTATTCAGCTTGGAAGGAAGAAGTGTGTGTGGTGCACAGCTTCAAAGCGTTCAAGCCACAGTCCCTTGGCCTGTTTCTTTGGGCCTATAGCAAGAAGAACAATCATGTCAGGAGCACAAGGCAGAAGATACCATTCACCTCATGACGATCAGAAGAAAAGGACAGGAAGGAGCTCGGGTCTCAGTATCTCAAGGATGCTCCCCAGCCCTGCCATGACCTAACCTTCTCCCCCTAAATGCCACTGCCTGAAGGTCCAAACACCTCCCAAGCTGAGACGATGCCTTCACCACATGGGCTGTTGGGGGGACGTTGGCCCTAACCACAGAGATTCCCTGTTCTCTCTGCGCTCAGCCTGGTACATAAGCACTAGTTTGGGTCTTCACTTATGGTAGATGTAAAAATCTGTGCTTTCTTCCCCTTGACCTTCTTATGTCAAATGTTCAGGTATAAGGCACAGGGTGGGGAGAAGGCTCAGTGGATAAAGAGCTTGCCATAAGAAGTAAGGAGCTAGGCCAGATGTGGTGGCACACACGCTTTTAATCCCAGCACTTGGGAGGCAGAGGCAGGCAGATCTCTGTGAGTTCAAGGCCAACCTGGTCTACATAGTGAGTTCCAGGACAGCTGGGGCTACAGGGAAACACTGTCTCAAAAAAAAAAAAAAAAAAGAGGAGGAGCTGAGTATGAATTCCTAGGACCCGCATTAAGCCAAGACGCAGTAGCAAGTGTCTGCCGTCACAGCATGCCTATGGTGACATGGGAGGCAGAGTCAGGAGAATCCCTGGACTCTCAAAGTCCAGCTAGCCTGAGAGAAGAAGGGTCCTGACTGAAGGTGGAAGGTGAAGACCAACGCTTTAAGTTGTCCTAGGACTCACGTGCCTACACTCTCATACACATGAACACGAACACACATATATCAGAGAAAGAGAGCAGGCGGTGGGGGGGATAAATTTAACATCTGGGTCCAGCCAGAAATCCTACAAGGAAAGGTCAAGCTTGGCTGGCCCTGCTGTCTGAAAAGATCTAAATGTCTAGACACAGCATCCACTACTGCACCCAAGAAGTTTAGCAAGTGTCGGCTCCCTTTTCCCTTCTCATAGAAGGGCCCTGTAGGGTGGACGCAGGTGGCTGCCAACCAAAGGCTTTTACAAACGCACAACAGGGAGAGGAAAGTTCATGACAGCGTTTGTTCAGTTTTATTTTTTATTACAGCATTTGTTCAGTTTTATTTTTTATTTATTATTTTTATTTTATGTGTATCCATGTATTGCCTGCATGTATGTAAGTGCACCCATGCCATGCAATGCCTATGGAGGTCAGAAGAGGGCATCAGATCTTCTGGAACTGGAGTTACGGACAGTTGTTAGCCACCATGTGGGTGCTGGGAATCAAACCTGGGTCCTCTGCAAGAGCAGTCAGTGGTCTTAACGGCTGAGCCATCTCTCCAGCCCCTATTTGTCTCTCTTTCAATTAAGCAAAGCTGGCATTCCTGGTTTTGAAGTCACCATTTTCCACGGGTAACTAAGTACACTCAGCTGCTTCGTTGGGATCCTTTTTCTCCCCTCCTGTGAGAGTGGATCGGAGGACACAGGCCAGCATCCAGATTGCTTTCATGGGATGTGTCAAAATAGCCAAAGCAATCCCACTTGCATCTCCCTTTATTCCTTTTCTAGGGTGCTCGAGAGCCACTGACCTGAGGTTTCACTAAAAACACAACTTGCAGAGAATGCTGAGCCGAGGCTTTTATTTGTGGCTGTAACTGAGTTTATTTAAGCAGTGCCACAGCGTTCCTGAACTAAATAGGTCACCAGAGAGAGGTGCTGCTATTTTTCATATTCAAAGCCTTTGCGGCAACCAAATTTACTGTGACAGGACTGGACCATTCGGAAGCTAGCACCAGGGTATTCTAAAATCAGATTATCAAATTGAGCAGCTACCCAGCATTAGGTGGAATAGCACACAAAGGAGCTCCTTCTGTGACTCAGTTCAGCTGAGCTTTGCTCAAAGCCTGGCTCACCAAGGGCAAATCTCCGCCTCTTCTCTGTGAGGCCAGAATGCCAAGCAACCGTCAATGCCCTGATTTACCTCCTTTAACTTCTCTCCACATCCTTCTCTCTATCCCTCTCCTAGTCAAAATTAGGGCTGCAAACCTTGAATATCACACATGCATCTCCACTAGCTAAGAGAAAAATGAAAACTTAAAGTTCTCTTTTGTTTCTCTAACAGAATACCCGAAACTGGGTGATTTATAGCAATTATAGCAGTGTGAACACTGGGAATGACCTTTATTAATGGACATAATCTCAACTAATGACTTTTAATTAACCCCGGTGAAACAATGTGCTCTTGGCAGCTGATCTCGTTTCCTAGGCAACCTCAATTTGGTACTCCATCCAAAAAGGAGAATGAATGGATGGCTGTGGGTCTGCTGGATAATTAATATATCAAGCTGAAAGGTGACGCCCCCTCTCCGTTGGACACAGTGGTGATTGGGAGTGACGACTGACCTTGGATGAATGAGACATTCTAGAACCAGGGATGAAAAAGCCGAATGGTCTGTTCAGATGAGGGTAGAGCCAAGCTTGTGCTTCCCCAACTGAAGCTGGGGAAGCCATTTTGAATAAAACTATGGGTGGGTGGGGCTGGATTCGGTACACAGTTCCTGGAGACAGACAGTTCCCAGAGATCTTTAGGGGAGCGAGTGTCCTAGTGCAGGCCCACTCAAAAGCTAAACTTAAGAGTCAGGCTATTTGTTCAGGTGATTGTAATGCTGGCTAGTAATGCCACAGAACACTAGTCAGTATCACAGTGCTGTAGCTTGGAATATCCCCCTACAGCCCATGTTTTCTCAATGTCCACACATACACACACCCCCCACCAGTGAGTGCTGGGCATCCTCATATCATTGGGGATGTACCCTTGAAGGAGGCTGTGGGACTGCAGTCTCTCTCATCCCATTTCCTGGCTATCAAGCACACACACTCACATCTCTGGAGGCTGAGTCCCAGACTGAAAGGTCGGTCCGTTTGGCATCTGGTAAGAGCCCAGCCTCTACTTCTAGATTGGAGCACTGCTCTGCACCTGGAAAAGAGACCAAGAGGAGACCAAGCTCTACACACCAACCCCGCCCTCAGGGTGGAGCCCTTGTGGCCTTATCACCTCTAAAAGGACTCCCTTCCCCCATCACAATGGCAATTAAGTTCCATGTGAGTTCAAGGGGACACTCAGACCAGAGCATTCTTTGAGTTCATTCAGCGACTCCTCTTCATAAGCCATCAGCATTCAAATTAGTAACTTACTAGTCAAAGTATGATGTCCAAGCCAATCATCATTGATCTGATACACTTACTCTCAAAGTAATAATTCATTCAACCAACAGCATATGCCAGATGAAGAAAGTGAGCACGGGTCCTATCACCCTTGGTGGCCTCTGTTGCACTGCACCCAGATGTGCCCTTTGCTATGGTGAGCACCTTCCCCAGGCTCCCAGGAACCACAGCCCTGGGGCACTGGGTTCATCCCCGCCCTGCCACAGGTACTTGGCTCCCTGATGTTTGATGCTGCAGGACCCCACTGCTCATTCCTCAGTCCTCCATCTTCCGGCTATAGTGGTATCACCCAGGCCCACTGAACAAACATCTATCTACAGATGTCTTGTGTCCTTAACCCTAACTGGGATCTTGCCTCCCTGCCCCACAGCTGTCCACTCAGAACCTCTGATCAAATGTCTAGCTGGTATCTCAAGCTTGATAGAGCCTCAGTCAACACAACGGCCCCTCCAGCTCCTTGGATCACAAAGGTGGGACTCCTTTAAGGTCCTTTCTTTTCTACATCCAAAATGGCAGCAAATCTTGTTGGGCAGATAACCAGTGGCTGGGTGACAGAAAGATGAAGATACAAAGGGTGAATATTATCGAGAGTCGCGGTAATCAAGCCGTTGGTAGGTTGGTAACATTGGGAACTGTGACCTCTAAGGGGCTCAGTGTCGGTCTCTGCTGCTCAGCAGCCGGGGTAGCCAGGTCAGCCTTGGTGGGGGGAAAGCCACACTACTGTATGCGGCATATCCCCCACTACTGTTCATGAGCCCACTGGTGTGGCTGCACAAAGATGCTAGCTGGTACCCCAGGACGCATCTAAATAACCTACCTGATGATCAAAGGCCTCTGCAGAGGACACTCTGTTCATTCAAGTTTCCACGTTCTTTACAATTCTCTTACCGTCTAGCCACACCACTGAGACAGCCCATAGACTGATGGACATCATGTCTGGCCATTCTCCTACCATGAAAAATGCACAACCAGCTCTACCACCCCAAGTTCTCCCCATGGGGACAGTCTTCCACCATCCTTTGAGGATGCCCCAGGAAGGGGCTCTAGTGTTGTGGCTTTGACCTGATGCTAAGGATCACCGTGAGCCCCTGTAACCAGGCCCTCGTCTCTTTCCTGCCACCCGACGGTAGGGAACTCCTGATATGACAGTGTGGAGAGAGAAGGCAGGCTGGAGTGGGAACCCTGCAGTGGCTCCACTCCACCACACACTCCCCACCCTGATGTCTTAGTTTTCTATTGCTGTGATTGAAAAGAAAAAAAAATACTGACCGAAACCAACTTGGGGAGGTCTGTTTGGCTCCCCATCATCAAGGGAGCCCAAGGTAGGAACTCAGGGCAGGAACCTGGAGGCAGGAGCTGGAGCACAGGCCATGGAGGAACACTGCTTACTGGCTTGCTCCCTTAGCCTGTGCTCAACCTGCTTTCTTAATACAACAGAGGACCACCTACCTGCCCATGGGTGGCACCACCCACAGTACGCTGGGCCCTCCCACATTCACTCAACAATCAACATGCCCCACAGACATGGCCACAGGCTGGTCCAATGGAGGCAATTCCCCAATTGAGGCTCCCTCTACCCAGGTGTGTCAAGTTGACACTAAAGCTATCCAGCACAGTGTGCTGCCTTGCCACAGGCAGGCATGGCTCAAGCAGACTGCAACCTCTAAAATCATGAGCCAAAATGACCTTCTTTACAGTGGGACATCTCAGTCACAGTAATATAACATACCTTACCACAGCCTGAGACTCCAGCTTCAGCTGGGACAAGGTCCCAGGTCTTACAGGGTTCCTCGTGGCTCTATGAACACATTCTGAATGGATGCAAACTTTACTTCAGTGCAGAAAACGCTTCCATATCAGGATTTGATCATAAATGCACCTTGCATAGGACTTCCCAAATCTGATCTGCACAGAGCTAACTGCACCTCAAGTTCACCTCCAACCACTACCAAGAGCAGTAGCAAGCTGCGTCTAAAAGAAAAAGATGTCTAAATCTATATATGATGATTCAATAGCTGAAGGGGGAGGCAAGCAAGGCACTTGTGCAGGCCACCATTTTCAAGCTGATCTGGTGAAGCAGTGTGGCCTCTTTGGATTGAAACACACTCCAGGTACCAACACTGGGTGCTGCAGAGCCAGTGGCACACGCCTTGACAGGAGCCGTAGCAAACTCTGGCTGAGGAGGCCGTCTGTCAGGCAGTACTGAAGAGGACATACAGAACTTTTCCACCTATTAAGGATTACCGACTTTCAGACATCCAGAATTTCTACACTAACTT
Organism: Nannospalax galili; assembly: GCF_000622305.1. Taxonomy (NCBI): domain Eukaryota; kingdom Metazoa; phylum Chordata; class Mammalia; order Rodentia; family Spalacidae; genus Nannospalax; species Nannospalax galili. The sequence continues at coordinate 1,219,124 of NW_008331810.1, forward strand.
TGCAATATTGATACAACTTTTTCTGATGTCTGCAGCTCTTCAGAATTATCACCTTTTTTAAAAAAAAAAAAAAAAAAAAAATTCAAAACACTACTCCCACCTAGTGGATAAAAGAAAAATGTCTGGATCATTAATACTTCCATTGTAAACAATGTCACCATCAGAAAGAAAATTACAACTGATTTTAAAAATTTTATTGCATTTCTACCACCCTCAAAATACACCCCACCCAGTGTAAAGTACAAAACAGTGCTCGCTGCTGCCTGGGCAGACAGGCCATGTACCACTGATGCCTCTGGTCACGTGTAAATGTTGCTCTGAGTCCCTTCTGCTGTCATCAGTTTCTTCAGTATGTCTGTGCTTTGAGGAATGTTCTAGAAAGATAGAAAAAGTTGTCAAGACTTCAGTCGGTGGCACCACACTCACCCCAGGCCTCAGTTTCTCACATGCTTAAACAGGAAAGCAGGCTGCACTGCAGGGTCTCCCAAGGAGCCTCTCCTTGGGGTTGGCTTCTTGTCCCTGGGACCACATCACACTACGCACTTCCGGGTGAGCCTGTCATCAGAGCCCCCTCCTCATGGCTATAGAGCTGCTCCACAGTGCGGGCCACAGAGAAGGGTCTCAAGATAACTCTTGCCCACAAGTCCACTTGTGTTTGAGCCATGCACTAGCTGAGGCTGACTGTACTGGGTCATTAAGACAACGGAGCTGGGACTCTGGTGATGGCTCAGCTGGTCAGGTGCCTGCTGCAGAGAATGAGGACCTGAGCTGAGACTCCAGCACCCATGTAAAAAGCTGGGCACAGCTGGTTTGCCTGTGACCCTAGCACAGAGAGGTGGGGACAGGAGGATCGCTAGAGCTCGCTGGCCAGTCAGTCTCCCCACATAGGCAAGCCCAAGTCTCAAAACTCAGGTGAGGAACAAGAGGACACCTGAATCAGCCTCTGCTTCCACATGCACGAACACACACCACACCCGCAGCACACTGTCCACACATGAAATTAATAATTCAAAAAAGAGAAAAAACAGTACTTGGCAGGGGGCGGGGCCACACCTGCTATCTCAGTGCTTGGGAGGCCGAGGCAGGAGAACCAGGAGGTTGAGGCTGTTGCACAGTGAAACCCTACCTCAAAAAAAAGATATAAGGGAAGGGAAAGGAAAGCCCGCCCTCCACAGAGACATCATCTCACCCTGCCACGAAGCTGTTGAGAGCAAACTGAAAATGTGGACAAGGGAATTAATTTCCCCTCAAATGTCCCTAAAAGTTTACTTGCCCCACGAGAACCTTGGTTAATCTGAGCCATGTGCAGTCCACAGCCCAAACAGTGCCTCCTGGCCTCAGGGACAGAGCTCTCAGCTAAGAAAGCATCAGCCACACAGGACCATTAGTCAGCTAAGTACAAAGTAACTCGGCTTCAAAGACTGACCCGAGCTAACCTGAGAGACCTGCTTGACGCACACAAACCTGGTCTTTTGGTTTTAAGGTAATTTAGCTAGAAGTTACTGAGGGCTTTCTTCTTTCTACATGCCAGATCCGAGGAGAACCAGGGCCCTTCCCTCGGGGAGCTAAGTCCAGAGAGAAACAAACTGGCTAGGTCATATAGAGCCTTGCAGGGAAGGGCGAGCATGATCACTGTGGCCATTTCAGAATGAACGGGGGAGCACTGCTCTGAACCACTTCTGTGAAGCACTTCCTGACCTGTGGCCGTGGACTGCCCACAGACCTCAGACAAACTACCTCAAATCACAGGCCTGTAATGGGGCAGGCACTTCCTAGTAGATGAGCAGAGCTGTGAACTAGGGCAGTACATAATTCTCCCCAGTCTCTTCAAAATTAGGGAAATCAATGGTATACTGACGATGTACACTTTTTAAAAAAACTGCCTTCTCGAAAATTACAACCAACATCACGTGTCCACAGGGATGTGTGGGGAGTGACTGCAGTGCAGTACACAGACCAAAGCCGGCATCACATTAGAGCAGAACATCGGGAATACAGAGTGACAGTCAAGTTCAAAGTGCCAGGCTGGGCCTGACCGCTGTTGATGTTCCCCACAACTCAGACCTGCTATTTCCGTGATTCTAACAATGTAGCTCTTAGGGGAGGAGCTGAACCTACCTTAGCCAAGGATTTCAAGCTAGAGCAAGAAAGTACAGGCTTAAAAGCCTCAACGGTGATGAGGTCTAACTTCATCACATCAGTGTAACACAAATACAGAACTGCAGGAATTTTCCACACTTGACAGTAGCTCAGAACTAGGACACAAAAAGAAAAAGAATGCGAAAGTTTTCTATTACCCAATTTTAAGTTAAACATTTTTAAATAATAAAAGCTGCTTTTAGAAAGTCAACACTCGGCCAGGTGCGGTGGCGCAAGCCTTTGGGAGGCAGAGGTAGCTGGATCTCTGTGAGTTCAAGGCCAGCCTGGTCTACATAGTAAGTTCCAGGCCAGCTGGGTCTACAGGGAGACCCTGTCTCCAAAAGGAAAAAAAAAAAAAAAAAAAAAAAAAAAGGAGGGAGGGAGGGAGGGAGGAAGGAAGGAAGGAAGGAAGAAGAAAGTCAGTCAATACTAGGCCAGGTGAGGTAGTGGGGCATACCTTTGAACCAAGCACTCGGGAGGCAGAGGCAGGTGGATCTCTGTTGAGATCCAGGCCAGCCTGGTCTACATGTCAAGTTCTAGGTCAGCTGTGGCCCCAGGGAGACCCTGCCTCAAAAAAAAGTAAAATAAAATTTTTAATTTTTAAAAAGTCAACTCTTTGCCTCTTTTAACCAAAGTTACTGCCATTTTGAACTGATCTTTGAAAACCAACTATCTTCCTAATAATCTTTTGCAAATATATTTATTTTGCATTTCCTGAAATTCCTTTCATAATTTTAATTAGCTAAGACTACAATTCTACCTACTTTAATCAGTTTCATGTAAATACTAAATATACAATGCATATGGTCTATTTCTCATGCTAGTAAACAATATGAAAGGCAAAAAAAATTACTTAATATATTTAACAAATAATTATATATTATAAAACATTAAACCACTGAAAATAAATGATAATCTATTTCTGACACAATGGCAGTGTATAAATAGTAGTTGATGGTTAATACTGTCATCTGACAGGGTCTAGAGTTACTGTGCTGGATAGCTTTAGTGTGAACGCGACACACCTGGGTTGAGGGAGCCTCAATTGAGGAATTTCCTTCATTGGACTGGCCTGTGGCCATATCTATGGGGCACCTTCTTGATTATTGAGTGATATGGGAGAGCTCAGCCCACTGTGGGTGGTGCCATCCCTGGGCAGGTGGGCCTGTGTTGCATTAAGAAAGCAGGCTGAGCAGGGGTCAGGGGAGCAAGCCAGTAAGCAGCGTTCCTCCATGGCCTGTGCTCCAGCTCCTGCCTCAAGGTTCCTGCCCTGAGTTCCTGCCTTGGGCTCCCTGATAAACTGTGACCTGGGAGATGTGAGCTAAGTAAACCCTTTCTTCCCCAAGTTGGTATTGGTCAGAGTGTTTTGTCACAGCAATGGAGAAACAAACTAGGACAAAAACAAGGAGACAAATCTCTGAGGATTAGCTAGATCAGGTTAATGGAGGTGGGAAGACCCACCTTAACTGTGAACAGCACCATGCCACGGGCTGGGGTCCACTTACTATTTTGGTAGCTGAATGTACTTTGCCAACTTTCACATACCAGCTGAATCTACACCCAATACTGGCTTCTACTTTGAAATGCCAAAATCCAAAAGGAAGAGCCACTGCACCCAGCTGCAGGGAATCAGACACTCTCATAGCTGCATTCCTGCAAATTCCAGGACCACAGCAAGTATCCTGTACTTGTAGGTACAAACACGAAGGGTTAATGGAAACTGCTGTCAATCATCAGAAACTTGTGATAGTAAATGCAACAATCATCACAAAGCGTACAACACACCACACAGGCACCTGCAGCAGGAAGACCGTGCGCGATATTCGGTTGTTCGAGCAGTGAGCAGCAGACGGGGTCTCTGAAGTGCTGGGTTTTCAGGGCTTTCAGGAAAGGAGAAGGAAGGCTGCCCACAGACTCTGAGGTTTTGTACTCGGTGACATGCCGGCACGTGAGAACAGTTATCTTCGTGGTCTTTCTTGGTCGGGAACCAAAAACCTAATGTAACAGAACCATGGTTTGAGGTGAAATCTGATTCTTTTTCCAGAAGCCCTGTTCTAGAGACTCATGGCCCACACTTGGCCCTGTGCAGTGTGCCGGAGGAAGACAGGCTCGCTGCTCCTTTGGCCTGGCCTTGCAGTCTGCCTAGGCAATCTTCCAGTCGCCTGGTCTTTCTGAACCGAGGACCGGACTACTGCAAAGCCACCTGATGTGCAGCAATCATGACTGCAGAGACCAACACTGGTGGCCCAGGACTGCCACCCACAGTAAAGTCACAGGTACACACCTGCCGTGCTCTCCCTCACCTACCACCAGTGACACCTGAGAATGGATTCCTCCTAAATTCACTTTTGACATCACTACAACTGTAGGCAAGTCTCAATCAAGCTGGATCCCAATGTCCTGTTACAGAATGTGATCTGAAAACCGTCCAAGGATCTCTCTACCTTTCATTAAACCCATGGTAAAGACATGTTTGTGGGGCTGGAGAGACAGCTCAGCAGTTAAGAGCACTGGCTGCTCTTCCAGAGGACCTGGGTTCAATTCCCAGCACCTGCATGGCAGCTAACAACCATCTGTAACTCCAGTTCCAGGGGATCCAATGCCCTCTTCTGAACTCCATGGGCACTGTACTACATGGGTACACTTAGATACATGCAGGAAATACACTCATATACATAAAAATAAATTTTTTTTTGAAAAAAGAAGTATGTTTGTTTGGTGTTGAGACAGGGTCTCCATGGCCCCAGCTAGCCTGGAACTTGCTATAATAGACCAGGCTGGCCTCGAGCTCAGAGATCACCTGCCTTTGCATCCCAAGTGCTGAGATTTCTAAAGGTGTGTGAAACCACACCCAGCAGTAAATAAACAGCATAAACAGCTATTTTTTAGAAATTTGAGGTTTTTAGATCCTCCACTTGTTCCATTTTCTTTTAACCTTCTTCTCTTTCTTCATTTGCTTCTCTGTTGAAGCGTGTCTCCTTATGTAGCCCTTGCTAGCCTCACACTCATGATCCTCCTGCCAGGGCCTCCTGAATGCTGGGTTTACAAGAGTGGTCTGAATGCCAATTGTCCCCACAGGTTCATGTGCTGCCAAACACTTGGTCCCCCACTGGTAGTGCTGTCTGGGGAGGCTGAGGAACCTTTGGAAGGTGCGGCCTTGCTGGGAAGAAGCACATCACTGGGATTGGGATTGGAGGGATTTGGGGGTCTTTTTTAAACTTTACTTTAAAAAAATATTTTATTATTTTTTAATTTATGTGTATGAGTATATTGCCTGCATGTACTAAGTGCACCCATGCCATGCAATGCCCGTGGAGGACAGAAGGTGTCAGATCCCCTGGAACTGGAGTTACAGACAGTTGTTAGCTGCCATGTGGGTGCTGGGATTCAAACCCCAGTCTTCTCCAAGAAAAACCACTGCTCTTAACTGCTGAGCCATCTCCCCAGCCCCAAGGGCTTTGAGGTTTGATAGCCTGGTCCCACTTCCTGTTATTGCTCTGCTCCCTGAATGTGGATGAAATGTGATCAGCCAGCTTCCTGCCACCATGCCTCCTATACCACACTGCTTTGCCCTCCCTGCCTGGGGCCTGCCTCCCACCAGGCTGGACCCTGCCCCCCTCTGGAACTATAAACTAGATGAACCACGTTCTCCTTTTCATCAGGGTGTTTTATCACAGCACTAGAAGAGAACTAATATGAATGGGTGCCACCAGGCCTGCCTTGTCTGAAAAATTTTCATGGACAGAATGGCTATTCCCAGTAATAACAATGTAAGTGAAAGTTTGATAACCAAGCACTACAAACGATATATAATTTCATGTGGTAGAGCTTGGGTTCAAATCCCAGCACCCACATGGCAACTAACAACCATCCATAACTCCAGTTCCAGGGGATCCATCGCCCTCTTCTGTCCTCTGTGGGCACTGCATGACATGGGTGCGCTTACATGCAGGCAATACACTCTCACACATAAAATAAAAACAAAATAAAACAATTCTGCTTTGAGCCTCACATGGCAGCAGAGGTCCACTGCCTCAGCACCAAGGCACACAGGAGCACAGTAACTTCAAGGCCAACCTGAGCTACAGAGCAAGAATCCCAAAGCAAAACAAAATGAAGATTTTGCTTTAACAATAATTTTACATTGCTTCAAGCCCAAAATGAGTTCAATTTTTCTATAGTACAAGGATATTTTTAACAATCATCCTACGTGATTTAAAAATAAAAATTAAACTTGGACCTCTTTCCCCAGAAAAATACACCTAAGTATACTGTATATACACGTATCTAATTAAATTTTATAGATCTTTTAAAATGACTATTCACTTAACAAAATGCATTGATAATTTTAGTAAATGTTTCTAAGTAGGTCAACTGGTATAAAATAGAAGACACGAAATTTCTTATTTCTAAAATTCTCATAAGTTTAATTTTATTATCTATGTTAAAATATATCCTAGATGTTTCTGGGAACATCTGCCTCACAGAACAGGTTGGGACAACAGGTGGGCTCATTTAAGGTCCTAGGTATGCCTGACTGTATGTACTAAATATGTAGTTTTGCATCTATTCAAAATATGGATATACCAATGTATCATGCACTAATGTATGTACTATGTAAGCTACATGTATGTCAAGCATCCATAAACCAAATCCAAACTCCAAATACCTTCTGACTGCCTACAATGATAAGCCAAGTGGAAAACTCCACACTGTGAAACTTTGCCTCACACACAAAATTACTTAGGTGTGTGTTATGTGTGTATATATGAAAGCTCAATGTGTTTAAACTTCAGTCTCAACTCCAAGATACATCATTCTGTGTGTGCAAATGTTCCAACTGTTTTTCTGTTTTTTGGTTGTTTTTATTTTTAAATCTGAAATCTAAAAACACTTGTAGTCCCAAGCACATCAGAACAGGAATATTTCATCTGTGATGTCCAACTGCCCAAATTATGGTTTTTCTCTAAAATTCCTGGTTGAGTTCAGTTCTTCACTCAAAATGCCATTTAACTGTGGTCACACACTCTGTATATAATTTTCTAAAATAAATGGTGCAATCACACTTGTGGTTTGTATTTGAGCACTTGGTCCCCAGTTGGTGGAGCTGTTTAGGGAGCTATGGAACATGTAGGTGGTACAGCCTTCTAGAGGAAGCCACTGGGGGCCAGCTGCAAAGCTAGGAGCCACACCCCACTTCCAGTTCCTCTGTGCTTCCTGCCCCTGCAGCCATGCCTCCAGGCCGCCACACCTCCCTGCCATCAGGACTCTCTCTGAACTGTGAGCCAAATAAACACTTTCTTCCATAAGTCACTTAGTCTTGGTGTTTCATCACAACCAAGAGTGACATACCACCTACTGTAACAGAGAGTGTTTTCTGGTGTGGAATGAGAAGGCACTCCCCAGAGGCGGTTGCTGACGTCCTCTGCCCTTCCTCCCCCTGTATTAGCACCACTGAGCTCTTACCTCAACCACCTACAACCCTGAGCACAACCAGAACTGTTTTGTTAGGCTGGTCAATTTAAATAAATTTTAAAAGAAAAACAATATTCTAGGGGGACTGGAAAGACGGTTCAGCAGTTAAGAACACTGGCTGTTCTTGCAGAGGACTGGGTTCAGTTCCCAAAACCCACATGACAGCTAACAATTATCCAAAACTCCAGTTCCGGGGGATCCGACGCCCTCTTCTGGTCTCCACAGGCATTGCACAACACCAGTGCACTTACATACATGCAGTGTATACTCATAAACTAAATAAAAAATAAATTAAAAAAAGATTCTGTAACAAACTCCTACATATTTTTAGGGGAAAAAATCCAAACACTTCCTTGTATCATATTTGACTGTACAGGTTTAAGTGACAAGATGCTGGGTCCCTAACCCTGACACCCCACCCTGAGCATGCACAGGTTCCATCTCTCCTACCTTCTCCAGCCACTGGTACTGCTGATCTTCCGCGACAAAGCAGCTACACTGACAAAGCAAAACCTGAAAAGTCAAATTTCGAGAGTCTGGTCAGGCAAAGCGCAGTCTCCACCACCACCACGGCACCATGGGCATCCTGGCTTGCAGCTGGGGTGGCCCCTAAAGCATCCCCATGTGTTTCCTCTAAGTGTCCACCAGTGAGAGCTAGGCACAGTCACATCATTGGGGGTGTGCCCGTGAAGGAGACTGTGGGACTCCAGCCTCTCCCTCTCCCTCTTCTTCCTGGTTATGTAACTCCATGTACTCCAGACACAATGCACTGTGCACCGCCCCGATTCCAGCAGGCCTAAAAGCAAAGGGTCTGCCCAATCACTGGTCTACCCTTCAAGCCAGGTTGGTTTGAGGAACTGTCCCAGGGACAGCAAGCTATCACAAACAGAATTTACTCATCTTGTGACTCTGTTATTGGTCCATTTTTTTCTCTAAAGTTTCAGGGTTAAGCATTTTTTAGAGCTTATTATCAAAACAGAGACATGGGGGCTGGACAGATGGCTCAGTGATTAGGAGCACTGACTGCTCTTGTAGAGGACCAGGTTTCAGTTCCCAGCACTCACATGGCAACTATCAACCATCTCTAACTCCAGTTTCAGGGGATCCAACACCCTTTTCTGACCTCCGTGGGCTTTGCATGACACAGTGCACTTATAGACATGCAGGCAATACACTCATGCACATAAAATAAAAATAATAAGCCAGGCATGGTAGCACACACCTTTAATCCCAGCACTCAGGAGGCAGAGGCAGGCGGATCTCTGTGAGTTCAAGGCCAGCCTGGTATACACAGTGAGTTCAGGACAGCTGGGGCTACAGGGAGACCCTGTCTCAAAAAGACCAAAAAAAATTTTTAATTAATAATAATAATAATAATAAAGTATTTTTTAAAAGATACACAGAGAGACAACAGAGAGCCTCAGTGTATGAAGTATCTACTGTCTAGGAGTCGTACCTAAATGACTACCTTTTGAGAACAGGAGGCCAACTCCCACATACCGAGGGATCTGATTTCAGCTGATAGAACACACAGAAGGCATCTGCAGGGGACAGATGCACAGTGTCTGCCGTTCTGCACCATTCGTTCCAGAGCTTAGTACAACCGACTTCTTCCCAGACTCCTGAATTCATAACAAATGATGACAAAAATGCTGTGAAAAAAAATCATATAAATTGGTATTTAGATATGTTAATTATACTTCTTATTGAGTAAAAAGTAAAGTCAATTACACTACAATTTCAGAGCTGAAACAGTCATTCAAGACCATCTAAGTGCGAGGCTGAAGAGATGGCTTAGTAGTTAAGAGCGCGTGCTGCTCTTGCAGAAGATCCAACTTTGTTTTCGAGCACCCATGTCCAGGGGCATGGGCATGTCCATGTCCATCTGTAACTCCAGCCCCAAGGAATCTAACATCCTCTTCTGGCCTCTGTGGGCACTGCACTCACATGCACGAACCCACAATAGACACACATATATATACATAATTAAAAATAAAAATTAAACTAAGAAAAAGTTTAAAGACCATCTAATTGGACCACTTCGGAGGAAATATGAACGAAAGGTCATGCTTTAAGACAGCATTACAACCAGGGCTGGAAAGACAAGCTTGTCAGCAGACTTCATACCGCACTCTTGAAACATAACTCTTCTGAAAAATTTTAGGCCCGCAAACCTTTACATAAATGGATGGCACCTATTTACTGCTTACTTGTTGTATTATTATATTCTGCAAGTTCTAGGCTACCTCCTGGGACAAGGGATCTTAATCAGTTCCCAAATGATCTCCTTGGAGCCTGCAAACCCACTAAAACTACAAAGGTCTCTATGGGTACTTGTACATGGACACTGTTCGAACTAAACTCTACACTGTTCTACCCTGAACCCATCAAGTGAATGCATGTATGCAAAGACTGTAGAACTAAAATGCTCCAAGAAATGTTAGCCATCACTGTGAAGACCCCTCAGAACGCTCTCAAAAGCATGCGCTACCTTAAAAATATTTCAGCAAACCTGGATATTTCAACACACTCCAAGTTTCTGAAGCCAAGAATGTTGAATGTTGTCATCAAGTCTTTTTTTTTTTTTTTTTTTGGTTTTTTTGAGACAGGGTCTCCCTGTAGCCCCAGCTGGCCTGGATTCACTATGGAGATGAGGCTGGCCTCCAACTCATAGAGCTGGGATTAAAGGCGTGCGCAGCCATGCCCAGTAAGTCTTATTCTTTATGTTTACTAAAAAAGATGGTACACATGAATACTCATAAATAAAATTACTCTACCATGACTTGTTAAGACAGGGTCTCATGTAGTCCAGGTTGGCCTTGGAAAGTCTTGATACTCCTCCTGCCTACTGGCCTCTGCCTCCTTAGGAAGAGATCACCAGAATTATGAGTATGTACACCACATCCAGTTTATGTGGTGCTGGGTCTCAAACCCAAGCTCTTGTGCATGCTGGGCAAGTACTCTGCCAACTGAGCCATGTCCCCAGCGGCTACTCTGACGCTTTTTAAAAATAACCAACATCTAAAATCTATGGAAGCAGCAGCTTCTCAGTCTGTTCTCACAGAATGCCTAGCCTTGACCTCCACTTACCTACTGCATTATTTCCTATAGCAATTATGAACTTGGAGCAAGAGTACTTTTCTAGCAGAGCCACTTCCAGAGATGTTTTAGTCTGTCTTCGGAGAAGCTGCACCTCCCTAACACAAGACACAAGACGGAAAGGAAAACAAGGTTAATGCAATTACCATCGTTCTATGAGAGCAAGCTGACAGATAAGTGGATGGACCGATGGTGTTAGTGTCCTTCGTTACTGATGAGTGAAATACTGTCATTATTTTATAAAAAGCTTCACTACAGTCTTAAAGGAGCAGCAAATTCCTTTGAATGGATAAAAGTATCGCAGACACCCGTCCCGCTGTCCACCTGACAAAGCAGTCAGTGTAGCACCTCTATAAGCAAGGTGACTAGGCAGAGTGCAAAAAGAGACAAAAAAATTTCAAACATTTCTGCCAACAAAATGTGTGGCTGTGAATGTGACCGAGCGCCAAAGGGACACTCATCTGCCACATTCAGGTGACAAGTGCACGTGTTTAAAAGGCTCCAGGAGGAAGAACTCTGAAAAATTAGACCTCTGCAAGAGTGAAAAAGAGGGAACTGTTCTAAATGAGTTAGCAAAAGGGACTACTGATAGACACAAACCACAGGAAAGGGTCAGGTTTAAAAAAAAAACAAACAGGTAAATCTGAGCATGGACTAGTGAATGGTACTTAAATTTTATTATTAGCATACTTAGGGGCTGGAGAGATGGCTCAGCAGAAAAGTGCTTGCTATACAATATATGGTTCCTAAATTCAACGGACCTAAAAGCATGGGCGTGGTGGCCCATACCTGTAATCCCGGCGCTGGCAAGGCAGACAGGAGGATCCCTATGGCTAGCTGGTCACCCAGACTGGCACAAACAGTAAGCACCGGGCTCAGGGAGAGACTCTGTCTTTTAAAATGAGATAGAGAGCAACAAAGGCAACACTCAGCTCAGACTCTGGCCCCACATGCCCACGCAGCGGCACACACACATACAACGTACGCACAAAAATAAATACGTGGAACAAACAGCATACTCAGGAAAATACCTAAATCATGAGATCCATGTACCAAAAGCCATGGCTGGGTGCGCAGGGGTGGAGGGAGAGGAAAGAAATGTGATGAAATCTTCACAAGTGTGGGATTTGCAGGGCTGCGTAGGGGCCTGGGGAAACTTGACTATTTCACCCATTTGTGTGCTTGGAAATAGACCTAGAGGCCGGGCGTGGTTGCGCACGCCTGTGATCCAGCACTTGGGAGGCAGAGGTAGGTGGATCTCTGCGAGTTCGAGGCCAGCCTCATCTCCACAGTGAATCCAGGCCAGCTGGGGCTACAGGAAGACCCTGTCTCAAAACTAAAATGACAGGGAGCGTCCACAGCGCAACCGGAAGTGTGGGGTGGGGGCGGGCGTTAGAGCCGGTGACCCCGGGGACAGGATCCGCAGTCAGCACCCGACCGGGAGCTCTCCTCCCGCCCGCACCCCCGGGATCGCGCTGCGCCGGGCCGCGGCCCGGTAGGAAGGCCTTCCGGGTGCCTGACCTCTTCCGCGCCAGCTGCCGCCGGACCTCGCGGTCCTCCGGAGTCTCCCGCCTGCTCTCCTCCTCCTCCTCCTCTTCCTCCTCGGTCCCGGCTCGGCATGGCGCCTTCACCACCTCGCCGAAAAACGTAGCCGCCATATACACCAAGCAAGGCGCAGCCGAACAGCGCGTGCGCCACGCCCCGCCCCCGGACGCGCCTCCACGTGCGGCCACGCCCCGCCCCCACAGCGCCGTCACGCCCCTCACGTCTCCCGGCTGAAGGCCACGCCCCTCGCGCCCGGCCATGCTTGGAGGTCTGAGGCTACGGAAGGCCAGCGTGCTTCCGCGGAGACAGAGACGCTGGAGGACTGCGAGCTAGAGGGGCCCCGCAGCGCCTTCCTTCACTGGTCCGAACGGGCCGGCGCGTGGGGAAGGCTAGTGGCGAAGCCATCTTCCCAGAACACTCCGGGGATCGCAAAAGGTGTTTGGAAACGTGGCCTGGTACCAGTACCGACCGGGTTTCCTGCGCCGTGCTGGTTCAGCGCAGGCTGAGTACCAGGCACACCTACCTGGTAAGCAGAGGGGCCGGCCGCAGGGTCTGTAGTGAGGACGGCGCGCCCAGGCCCCTGGCGAATCCTCCAGTGGCTTGGCCACTCCCCAGACGTGGAGAACGGTGCCCGGGGTCGACTGGGGAAAGCGGCGTTAGGCAGTTTAGCCTCCTGCTGGAGACAAGCTCCGGAAGGAGCCCGAGGACCACTCCCCGGTGGAGCCCCGCGCGGGGCAGGTGCGGTTGCCGCCCCGGGCAAGATCCCCACACAGTGAACTGCAGCAAAGTGCGTTTCTGCATGCCATTCTGTATTCAGCAAACTGTTCTTTTACCAGTCAGCCAATCTGATTTTTCAGTTAGAAATCGTTTCCAGAAATCTGAAAAATTACTGTAAACTAAGTAGTGGTGCTCCATTGGCCAGGATTTCAATTGCGCGTACATTCCAGAAGGCAGTTTTACAAAATGTTACGTTAAAAGCAATGCTTGCTTCATGCAGTCACAATAAATTGAAAAAGGCAATGTTCAAATTAAATACTAAACCAGAAAGACAGTCTCGATGGTGACAGAAATTCATCCTACAGCAAATTATAAATTCAAACCTAAGGTCACACTAAATGTTAAAAAAAAAAAAAAAAAAAAACAAAACAACAGCCGTTAAGACTTAGGTTTTCATTTCACGGTATTTCTTGAGGATGTATTCAGTAAGGAATTTGTGAAATTTTGGGCTGGAAATAAGTTTAAGCATTTCATTAAAGTTCAAAAACTCAAACCCCATGCACCTAAAAACGACAGTTTATTAGGAGTTCTTCCCTTTCTCACCTGTGCTAATAACAAAACTGCCGAAGACCATTATTTCAAAGTAAAATACAAAGCGCAAGGGACACACGCTGTGGGTTCCGACGTTGTGACTCACACTTAAAGCCTCTTTTTTTCTAAACAGACATGCAACCACAAACCAGTTTCTCATGTAATCTCGAGTTTGGCCATTTGTGTAACCAAGAAATGTGCATTAGTGTTAGTGAAAAAAAAAACCAACCCCTAGGTTTTGTGTGTTTTACTTTTTCAAATTTACACATGCAAATTATAGACTAATAGGCACAGCCATTTTTAATTAGAAAAACCTGCTGAAGATAGTTTTCTCATTAACATCTATGTTAAAACGATTTGACAGTACATTCACAGATCAATGATCTTCATTTCAACAAATACTACTTGAAGCCCACTGTTAAGCTGTAGAACAATGTGAAGTAAAGCTCCACAACAGTCAAGTAGGCCAAACCTCCTGCCTCTCGAGTTGATGAGACTTTTAATTATCTTGCTCAGTGTTCAAGTTCTAACTTCTAAAATGCAGTAAACTGAGTAGGATTTGACAGTATCATCTGAAGACAGGACTGTTGGGATCTTGATATTTTTTCTAACTTCTTAGAAGTCTGGCCTCCTCATCTTCACTGCTCCATGATACCAAAGTGTAAACCCACATTCACATCTTTCATAGAAAAATAGATTCCCTAAAATTACTCATACCAAGTGGTTATCATTCATATGGAGTCCGGTGCCCTAACAAAAATAAGACAGTAATGGACTTTCCAGCATTCCTCTTCAGAAGTCACTAGCACCCCTCGTGGCCTCCCCGAATCCGTGTGTTTGATCTCTGGGGTTGTACATTTGACCATTTTTCTCATTTTTTCCTGAATATCCCAGACACCTCGATTTTCTTCCTCTAAAGCAGCAAGAGATGCCCCTCAGGGACTGCTTTTAGAAAGGAGGCCCTTCTTCCCCACTGCTTGCACTTGGCTGCGCACTCCAGTTCTACCTCCTGTAACACCCCTGCTGATGCAGGCCTAACTGGAAGCCTTTCTCCCACCTCTGACCTAGAGTAGTGGCTGTTAGAAAATCCCTTAAAAGGTCCAGTGGGGGATAACTCAGGGTTGTGTGGAATGCAGCTGCCAGTCTGCACGAGGCTCCCCCCATCTTCAAGTACCACCGGTTCTACATTGAGAGTCACTATTGGGCTTTTTCTCTCCAGGATCTGAACCACCTAAAAGCATTTCGCTAGCATCTTCTAGCTCTTTCTCACTTTCAGAATGTATGGCTGTAATCGTCCTCTTTGTGAACAGTCAGTAATTTTTTCTTAGCCGCAGCAGAAGCGTTTCGATGGGGCAGTTTTCTGCTACTCTTCCTAATCCAGACCTTCTCTGATCCTGATATTGTTGCTTTTAGATTACTCATTATCTTTATTTTATTTGCAGCAACGGTAGCGCATCTGCGGGGCACTCTCTCGGGTACCGTTTTTGCTTTCAGAGTGTCACTAGGCATTTGCACTGCATCCTTCTGATTAGGCATACATGTTCTCTTTTTTGTATTGGGTTCTCTGTTTCTACGAACAGATTCTGAAAAATGAAAGTTCATGTAAATGCAAAAATCGTGTCACTCAAGATTTTACTACTTACACTCAAGACAGTCCTAAACAAATTTTATGCATCTCAAAGGCTGGCTTGACAGTGACAACTTTCCGTCTCCTCACCTACCAGGATAGGTGTCAGTCACACAAGAATGAGGTTAAAAATGCCTCTGCATCATAAACGCACTCACCTAAACACTTTAGATATCCAATTTTTTTCAACTTTCAGTTTTAGTGTCATTTCTAATCTTCCTCCAAATTATTTTGAAATATTTAGTATCTAAAATAATGTTCCTACAACCTGACAATGAGACAGTGCCTTGACAGAATGACGACAGAGTTGGTGTGCCATCCAGACCCTCAAGTCTTACTTCCAAACCAGCATTTCCTTTGCTCAGTATTGAGCTGAGGACTGGGTGACTTAACTTCTGTGTGGCCTTTACTCTTACACTTTTTCCCCAAATACTAGAAAATATTTTTTATAACCGGAATGACTAAACTTTATTCAAACTGTTTTGAGCTTCGTTATAGTGGGTGCATAGGATTATAATAAAAATCTAAAAATCCTTACACCCACATATGAGCGGCTGCCTCAAGAACTCACCGCAGAGGGGCCTGTTCCCTAAGGGGTCAAGAAAAGCTTTACGGAATGTTTTAAATGAGCTGAAGGCAGTGAAGTGGTGTCAGATCTGAAGGACACAAAGTGAGGCAGGTCCCTCACACAGACCTGGGTAAGTGTTCAAAGGTAGCAGTAGAGCATGTGGTGTGCCAACAGTCACTGCCTGAAGTTTACCAAACAGAAGCTCCAATCTTAATTTCTGTGAATATCTCAAAGCCAGATACTTCAAATTGCTTGTGTCATGACCCTTCTTTGATGCATCTGGTATTAGCTTGAACCTAAGGGCTTGTTAACTAGCCTGTCCGTCTACCTAAAAGGTATACAACAGACTAGATGGAAATGTGATTACAGCAGTCAATAAGGACCAACTATAAATCACTATAGTAAGACCTAATTATTTTGAATCCACACTTGGTAATAGTCTTTTGTTCCGATAGCCTAGGAAACATGGGCTTTTTGGTCAGGTGCTATCCAGTAAGTTGGGCTGCACTGCTTGTACATGTCACCAACCTGATTCAAGGGCCTAAGAGTACAGGTAAAAACTGCTCTCTGTGAAGCTTGTTCATGCAGCTGAATGAGGAAAAGTCCTTTGCCTTCAGATTCTACCTATGACAGACCTCAAAGCTTTTCTTTCCCTTATATCCTCAAGTTCTAAAATAGCAGATACTTCACTCAAGGCAAATTTGAACATACTCCCCCCTCTATCAATTATGTCATGAAGTTTCTTTCAGGCAATTGTATTGAAACTTTATCTGACACCCTGCTTTGTTCATCCTAGGCTACCAAGCACTGCAATGCCATGTGAACAGGCTAAGCCGATTCCTGACATTCCCACGAAGCACGCTTCTTCCTTAGTTGGGCTTTGTAACAAGTGCCTTAAAGTGGTGTTTTTACCTTCATTTTCTTAGGAATTTAAAAATTATAAACTGTTCTCCAATGTTCAGCCCTCTATCAGAACTAAATCTTTAAACATTACATCTTTGTTGGGCAAACACTAGGATATATGCTACAGAAGTGAAAAGCTTTAAGCCATATAGCAAAATTAAGGTGAAATGTGTACCCTCTGTAAAGGACTAATACCACCTAATTTCATCCATTAGCATGTTACAAATTTAAGACAACTGGTTCATTTGCAATAATGTATAGATCAAACCCTTTCACAACTAATTTTTCCTAACAAAATAAGTTGCAGTTAATTCTGAGGTGTGAGGGAAGCATCTATACTGACAGTAGTGAACCTGGCCTGGGATATACAAACTCTAAAGACATTTTAGTAAATGTTTATTTCCAATCCAAAAAGGAGGGAAACCAGATGTTCTGTCACACACCTTTAGTCCCAGCACTCAGGAGGCAAAGACAGGCACATAAATCTCTGTGAAATGAAGCCAGTCTGGTCTACATAGTGAGTTCCAGGCCAGCTAGGGCTACAGGGAAATCCGTTCTCAAAAAGAAAAAAAAAAGAGGGAAAAACTAGTATTCTGCAGAAAGGTGGGGGCGGGGGGGGGACCTGAAACTATTTTTTTAAAACATCTATTGAAGGAAATCTGAACTTCAAGTAGTTGTGCCCAAGTAGGGAGAATTTGAGAATCATACTATATACAAGTCCAGAACGATGAAACTCTAAGAGCCAAGATGACAAAAATGGCAACTTCATGAATAACAAGATGTGCCATGATGACAAATGAGTGGCTGTATGGAATACTCTTCCAAAGTGTGTGCTGTGAGTCAGTGTTCATTTTATTACTGAGAACTAGTTTTTAGAAATACAGAACAGGGTCGGCGAGATGACTCAGCAAGTAAAGACACTTTTGTACAAGTCTGGCTACCTGAGGTCCATTCAGAACCCACGTAAATACGTGGAAGGAGAATGTCCCCGCAAAGCTATCCTCTGGCCTCCATGTGTGCCATGGCATGCATGCCCACATATACACTGTGGACATATTTTTAAAAAGCAAAACGGAGGAAACATGGAATTGGAAGTTGAATGTTAAGGTACAAGCCCTAAGCATCTGGGACGATGGTACTTGATGCAAGTCAGTGGAATTCCTGAGTCCTACTGTCCCCAGTGGCCTTGTATCAGTCATGAGCAGAGGCCATCTCAGAGTGCTTGAGGCACTGCTGTTTCCTGAAAACTTTGCCCTACTTTGACGTCAAAAACACCTCAGTAGTGCTAACTTCACATTTCTTATGCTTTTGCCTGGATGACCATTTTCTAGGGCAAAGACCTGTGCCCACCAAGAGGGTATATGGTAATTAGCTCTGGATGTGGACATGCCTCTAGTTTCTTCATCTTAAGGATTACTTCTATTCCAAATATGTTTCAAATTAAAATATTCCTTCCCTAAGTCCAAAGTAGGCCTTAACAGCTGGGTGTGGTGGTACACGCCTTTAATCCCAGCACCCAGGAGGCAAAGGCAGGCAGATCTCTATGAGCTTGGTCTGGAGAGTTTCAGGTCAGCTAGGGATACATAGTGCGACTGTCTCAAAAAAACTTCAAAAAATACAAACAAAGCATAATACCATTATTATAGAAACATTTAAAACTGTTACCATTTTTTAATGTATTTTTAGAGTGTTTTGTCTGCTAGTATATATATGCACCAATGTTCGTGTTCTGAGCCATCTCTCCAGCCCCTTGAAATATATTATTTTTATTTTATGTGTATGCATGTATTCCCTGCATGTCGTGTCGTTCAATGCCTGCGGAGGACAGAAAAGGGCATCGGATTCCCTTGAAACTGGACTTAGGAACAGTTATGAGCCACCATGAGGGTGCTGGGATTGGAACTCAGGTCTTCTGCAAGAACAGCCAGTGTTCTTAACCCCTGAGTCATCCAGCCCCAAATCATTCAAACACATATTTGATAAGGAAATAAAAATGATGTCCAACTCAAAAGTTACCCTATCTTGTGTACCCTTTTTTGCTGGCATTACTGGTAGCCTTGCTGAGACACTGACTCCACACAGTAAGAACTCTCGATTGTACACCTCTGCCTCTCTCAAGCCTCTCAACCTCTGGAGACTACCCTTCTTGTCTGCATACCCTGCTGACAAGTAGGGAATCTCCCCCAACACTCCAAAAGCAAGGGACATTTACCAGTCATCCTCAGCCCTCCAAAGCAGAAGCTTCCAAAGGAGCCCTTAAATCAACCGCTTAGGTTTGCAGGGTGGTTTTGTGGGGAAACGCTGGTTAAGATACAGTCTCCGCCTCTACAGTGTGCAGCAGGACAAGATTGTTTGAAATAGCTTGTGAACTTGAATTCGCACTCACCACTTTAGTTACTATCCCATTCAATTTCCTCAGTGACCTACAACATACAACTCAAGTGTTTTTTTCTGGAACTACAACCTAACCTCATCGCTGCTATACAGCTGTCTCTCATTTCCTGAATACCATTCAATGGTAAAAGTCATCATTATTATGATAAAGTTTGTGGTTAGTGGAATTTTTTTTTTTTTTTTTTTTTAGTCTTTTTGAGACAGGGTCTCCCTATAGCCAAGCTGGCCTGGAACTCACAGAGATCTGCCTGCCTCTGCCTTCCTGGGACTAAAGGGGCCACCACGCCTGGCAGTTAGTGGAAGCTTATAAAAATCTGGTTAAAACTATCAAATATGAATTTAGAGTTTGTTTTTAGACTAAACTGCTTAATGACCTTTTCAGAAGAAATTCTTCATCATTACAGACTAAATGTAGGAGGCAGGATCAAGTAAGATGTAAACAGGATTCTCACTAACTAAAAATGAGCAGGACCGATTCAAGCACGGCTCTTAACTCACTTCAGCTCCCAGGCTCACACAACCTTTCAGGCCACATTTCTGCTGCAGAAATTCAGCAATGCAGAGGCAGGGGAAATCACTCAGACAAAAGGTCTGAGCTATGGGAAAGCATCCCTTAGTTTAGTCACTCACTGACTACACTGGCTTCTGAATCAATGACATACTTTAGAATGGTAAAAAGCTCACTTATACTACCATGAGCCAAGCCATGGGGTGCATCCATCACACTGGAAAATCTTTACCCTACTTAGCGAAATTTTAATTCAGTACATTCAAAATTCAAGATTCTTTTCACTTTTAAAACACTGATCAAGCCAGGCATGGTGGTGCACGCCTTTAATCCCAGCACTTGGGAGGCAGAGGCAGGCAGATCTCTTTGAATTCAAGGCCAGCCTAGTCTACATAGTAAGTTCCAGGACAGCTGGAGCTACAGGGAGACCCTGTCTCAAAAAGACAGAAAAAAAAAACAAAACACTGATCAAAATAGGTCTATCTGTAAATCATTCACCCAGTGGAACTAAGGGATAGAGGTAGGCCTGCCAAGTCCATGCAGTCTGCAGCTGACCCTCTTCCAATTAGGACAGCTAGATTCCCTCCTCTTTGCCAGTCCAAATTCCAATTTCAAGGCTTTAAATAAACGGTGTGTAGTGCTACACGCCTTTAAAAGTTTAAGGGACAGAGAAGCAGATGTATTTCTCTGAGTATCAGGCCAGCAAGTGCTACATATTCTTTGAGACCCTCTCACAAAAAAAAAAAAAAAAGGCTTTAATAAACTTACCTTTAAAGTGTAACAGCAAGTACACTAAAGCACTGGTAATGAAACTCGGTGAGGCTCTCCATCTTCCACACTGGAAGATCGTCTTTGGTTACTGACATGCTAAGATAGAAGCTGTGGCTTTTTAGAATCCAAACGTTAGGATTCTCACCATCAAATCCAGAAAGACAAGCCTCAAGGAAATGCCAATTAAGGCAATATTTGTCTACCATTATGACAATGACAATGTACTAGAAATCAGCCTGGCAGATTATGCAAGAGACTGTTTTTAAAAAAAAAAAAAAGAATCTTTTGAATTTTGAGAATTCCCAGGTGTCCTTAGACAACACATCTAAGAGCTTCAAAAACTTCTTGAAGACAGTACGGCCCCAGCATTGTATTTTTTACTCTTCAGTCCTTCCATTAATTAACAATGTGAGCTACATGCAGGGTTAACATTCGCTAATCTAAATGGATTCTAAATATTTTCTACACAGTTCCATTTTCTCTCTTGCATTGCAAAGTTCATTTCGTCCATATATTCTCAAATATTAGGATGAGAGACATGTTTGACTGTAACTGCTATGTTGCAAAGGAGGTTCTGCTCTCTGCAAGAGTACAACTCTGTAACTGACAAGAGAAGCTCTACAATCATTTGTTGCACTCCACCATACTAGAGTCACTGAAATCTTAATTTCTGCAATATGAGAAAACAAGCATTTGATGACAATTCTAAGATACCTGGTAAATACCTTGACTTCATGTTAAAAGAAGGGAGCTGATTATTTGAACCATAAAATGAGAAAACGAAGACCATTTCAAGTTACCAGAAGAATCAACAATGGAGTGGAGAGGAAAACAAAACACCACGGGCATCTTTAATGGTTTTTGCATTCTTCTGATTTACAATCCTCTTAGGTTTTGCTTCAATTGACACAATTAAATTCAAGTTGTACTGACAGAAGATTAAGATCCGATTTAGTTTTTAATACAGCACAATGAGTTTAAAAAAATAAGAGGCCCAGAAGAGGGACTGAGTGTCGTGTGTGCAGTGCCTTCTTAACTAAGGACTGTACCTAAAACCTTGCCCACAAGTGCAAGCACACAGGAACACATCTTAACCTAGGGACAGTGATCCCCGCCGGTGGTATTTTATGGACCCATTTTATAACCTCCTTTTGCATTTGTACTTCCAGTTCACGAAGTGCCTTTTTAGCAAACATGTCTCACTCAGAACCAACTTCCTCTCCTCTCTTGGTAACTGGCCTGCAGAAGAAACCTCTGGGCTGTAACTTACAAGTTGGCCCTGACTGCCTTATCTCTCTTCCCAAGGGCTCTACTAACAACAGAGGGTTTGGTTGGAAGGTTTCTACTCCAAAAAAATAAAAAAAGACCACCCTAGGAATTACCTGAACATGGGATAAATTTTCTTTTTATTCATAAATTACTACACAATGTCAACACACCTTTTGAAAATAAGATATAGGAAAAAAT
This sequence comes from Nannospalax galili, assembly GCF_000622305.1. Lineage (NCBI taxonomy): Eukaryota > Metazoa > Chordata > Mammalia > Rodentia > Spalacidae > Nannospalax > Nannospalax galili. Next base: position 1,240,928 of record NW_008331810.1, read on the forward strand.
TCATTTTAAATGTTTGAGTTTTTTTTCTTAATATGCTTGGTAATATTAATCTTTCAAAAGAAGGGAAAAAAATCAAACCTGAACATTGCATAACCTTTAAAAAAAATAAAGGAATAAAATCATAGAACTTTGGACATACAAAACTAGAGGGGCCATGGAGTCACGTTTTCATACGTCAAGTGCAATGGGAAGCTGCAGCACTTATTTCTGGACCAGTTCACATTTACTTTTTCTTAAAAAAAAAAAGTTACAAACAAAAAAAAAAACCCTGACTGATCCTACCAACTGATCCTAAACATTAAAGTACATCTGTGCATTAAATCCCTGCGCATTTCGCATAAAATAGAAAAAAAGTCAAAACACCTAGTGCTCAATGTAAACATTTTAACTATTAATTATCCTTAAAGGTACTTAGGGAGTATGTCATATGTTCAAAGTTAATGTTAGAAATAGCACCATAAGAAAAAAACAAAACACACACAAAAAAACTTTCTTATAAGCCCTTAGTTTTACTTCACAAATTGAGAAACCACCATTGTCAATCACACTGCTAAGGTGACCAGGCCCATTCTTGCTCTTTTCTGAAGAAACCTAACCTGATAAACCAAAATCCTGCTTCTACACAAGGGTCTAAAACCATTTTGAACAAAAAATAACTTCTAGTCAATTGATGACTAGTTACTTCAGTCCAAAAATGAGAATAGTTCTACCGATGAAATCCAAATTGTCAAAATAGTACCTTACTAAAAGAATTTATGTACTTATGAGTATGCTTTGTATGAATTTATGGATTTTTGGTACCTTTTTGCAGACAATGGAAAACATGGAGCTATAACCCTGAAAGGATTGAAATAAATAGCCTGACAACTATCACCAATTCTGAAAATCAGAAACTTAACAGGTATCTGATGAACTTCAGATCAGTAGTCAAAGACAACTGTCCTGAGCCAATCTGTCTACCACACATTTATCAAGAGCTCCAAGTAAGACTACCGTAACTTCCACTGTGTGGTGAGAGTTCTTCAAACCAAACAACATAGGTGCCCCACAAACCACAGCTGGGACTGTCCACAATCATCCTACCCCTGCATTAGAACAGAAAGATAGAGCACTCCTATCATGCATGGCAAATGACACAGGCGGCTCTTTAAAAACAAGGCAGAAAACTCAGGAACGCTAACATTATGAGTCAGATGCTTTTCTTCATCTGCCACCTCAAGGAAACAGCAGAAAAGGGCTGCTTGTGTCTGAAACCAAATACAGCTAAGGCCAAAAGGAACTCAAAAGTGTGAAGCCTGCAACACACCCTTTTATCATGTAAACCATTTCAGGGATAAGATGCTGGGAACATCCAGCTACACAGTTTGGCATAAAATAAAATCGTCAAGGAAAGGTTTCTGGCTCGAAAACAAGTGCAATATGGTACCTGGGGTGACATGCATTCCACTTCAAATGGATTTTGAAATCATTTTCCCATCGTACACAACGGTTTCTTCTGTTAGACATAACTAGTAAAGTACACTAAGCTGTCCCAGCAGAGGATGCTTAGGATTGCACCTGGCAGCAGTAAGCTCAGAGAGATGGAGTGTGACACTGAACTGTCTTCCTATATAGGTAAGATTGCTACTGCAGTCCTAGAACAACTCAGCTCTCATTTTAATACAGAAGGCTATCTAGAGGTAATTTAAATACTCTTTTAGCCCTGTACACGCTACTAAACACTTCCCTAAATCTAAGGCACACTTCTCTACTTCAGAGTAAGATTATGGATGAGCAAGATTTGGTAAATCCTCATGAAAAGTAGATCTTGGGCAAAGGGCAGACTATATAACATTTTGTTGCTGTGCAATCTCAATGAAAATACTAGGACTATACACTCGACTTAGAGTTTTTAAAATATGCACTCAAAACACTGAAAATAATTTACCAGCACTTTATATATTCAAGTTTATAAAATAAAAGTGATCAGGTTTTCCTTAAAAGAATAAGACCCAACAGAATCTGAAAAAAAAAAAAAAAAAAAAAAAAAAACCAATAAAAATGACCAAACATGGCATAATGTATTCCACTCAAGTCTCCAGGGAAAGGGATTTAAAAAAAAGTGGTAGGTACCTTGCCTACTAATCATGGTTGACTTCCCATGATTACCATGTCAGAATGCACATAATATTTATGAATAGTTTGTAAACACAGGTCATGTGAATTACTCTTCTCTACAAGAAGGTTTAGGAACCACGACCTCTGGACAAACTGAAGAAACAACTTGCTACTATAAAAGTAATGCTCATTGGTTTGGGTAACCAAGATTCCTAGTGTTTGAGTCTCAAGCTTGCTATGTGTTGTTAAATACTGTCAAAGTAGATCTGCCCCCAAAATGAAGCATATTTTGGCACCTGTGCTGAATGCTGCTTCAAAAACCAGCAAGTGCAAATAAAAATAACAGTCATGATTTACTCACATTCATAACTTTTCATAGAAAAATATAAATCTATTCCCTGAATTTATAAGACGAAAAAATAATTTTATCAGCCAGCCTTCTGATGAACCGCAGTCCACCTGCTATTCAGACACACTGGCTCCCTTGGGGTCACGAGGTACGGTCACTAAGCTCTAACACACTCTCTATGCCGCGCTCTTCGTCCCCATCATGGTACCTCACAGTCCTTCTACCCTGATTTCTCGTTTTGATTTTTGAGCGCCGAACAACTCTCTTAGATTTTGCATAGTCCAAGTCCTCCCAGTCGTCATCGCACACATCCAACCTAGGACGCTTACTTTGTCTTTGATGCCTCACCGTTTTAGATATGTTAGTTGTAAAAGTTTTACCTTTTCTAACTACTTTCGCTTTTCCTTTGGTTTTCCTCCTCTTGATTTTTGTGTTATCAGAACAGTCAACATCTGACTCAGTTACTGACCCCAAGTCTGAGGATTTGGGACTGGTGTCAGGTCCACACCTTGAACCCCCACTGGTCTCAGGCATTTTCACATTTTCCAACTCAGGATGCAGTCTTTTCCTTTTAACTTCCACCTCTGCCGTCTGGAGATCAGGAATCACCTGTGTCGTCTTACTGAAAGGAGCTTTTCCATATGTCCTGAGCCTTCTGCCATTCCACCTACGCAGTCCGTAATTCAATTCCTCTTCAAAGCTATTCTCAACCGTAGCATTTTGTGCCAAAATTGACTCAGAAGAAAAGCTACTAATCTCACTCCCTAAACCATGGCTTTTGGAATCTTCTTGTGAAGACCCAACAGAGGAGCTCCTGGTTTTAGAAAGTGCATTTACGCTGTGACTACTGATGCGGCTGTCCTTGTGCCCTAAATGGGACACGCCCTCAGAACCTGAGTCTCCGTCTGCAGGCTGACTAATGCCTTGTGACTCGGGCCCAAGAAGCTGACCTTCACCGGCAGGCTCATCATTTGGCATTTCATGGTCTGTGTGCTTCCCACCTTCAGTCAGCATCTTCTTAGCTGTGGTACAAGAGCGGAGGGGCTTTCTCCTTCCACCTCTGCTTCGTGTGCAGACACTCTCTGTACTGACATCTTCTGCATTGCTCCTGAGCTTGACTTTCCTGGCAGCCATGCCTGAACTGCTCTGTGTGATCCTGTCCTGTGATGACTTAACCCCCTGTGAGCCACTTTCTGAGTCACTGGGACACACCCTCTTCCTGGAAGCCTTTCTGCTTTGTCCGCTCTCTTGAGATGTAGAATCTAAAAATTCAAGAGCATTCTTTTAATCTCTTATAAGAGTAATTATTTCTAAAGGAATAACGTATAAGTGTTCAGCATTTAAACACCCTGAATGCAGAACTCTCACTAACATAACTGAGGCAGAGAACGCTGAACGGACAGTCCTTCCTTCATACTCTGTGACTTTTTCAACCTTGATACCTCCCAACATCTGCCGATTCCAACCTTGAAACTCTCCATTTATGTGAATACAGACTCACCTCAGTAGAACACTGCACTAATGTGTGCCAACTAAGCTGTTCCTAAGGCCAAAAAGTGTCACTCACACTGATCTTAATCTCCGCATTATCTGCCTTCTGCTTTTTACAGAATCAAATCACATTTCCCAGAATACTGTTAATTCAGCAGTTATTGCACCACTCTGTCTGTGCTCCAGTTACTACATGTCAACAAAGACAACAGTGGGAGCTTCGTAGAAGACCAGAAGACTTCCTAGTACAAACAGTTCAGAAGCTGTCCATTAGCTGCCATCATACCATGTGCCCAGTCCTGCCCTTTGTCCTTCTCATGTCACTACCATGGCTGTCACATGTGCTGGCCTCCAAATTCAGAGCCCATCTCTACTACAATGTCCCTGGCACCCATAGAAGTAAACACTTTAATGGAAATAGTTAAGGCCAAGACTGCCCATTTGGTGAACAAGTCTTAAGTGGACACAGTGAGTGCGATGCATAAACATGAGACTATAAAAGATGAAGAGAAAAGTCTAATGCATGTGGTCAAGAAAATCAGCCAGCACAAAGACGTTTTAAGAGGAGGAAAACTGGCTGGGTTGTGGTGGTGCACACCTTTAGTCCCAGCACTCGGGAGGCAGAGGCAGGTGGGTCTCTGTGAATTCAAGGCCAGCTTGGTCTACAGTGAGTTCCAGGACAGCTGGGGCTACAGGGAGACCCTGTCTCA
>NW_008331810.1:1245773-1251304 GCF_000622305.1 Nannospalax galili
AAAAAAAGGAGGAGGAAAATCTAGGTATGTAACAGGAAAAGAAGAGTGGGATTAATTAGGGAGCCCAGGTGACAGTCTGAAATTACCTTTCATGAAGTGCATTTTTTCTTCTGTTATGACATCATCTGAATCCAAGTCAGTTTCAGATACATGATCTGTCAAGCAATGAGGAACAGCAACAGGCTCACACTTCAAGCTTCCTGAGCCTGGGCTTCCTTCCCCTTTGTGACAGCTCCCATCCTCTCTATCTGGCTCTTCAGAGTCCTCTGAATCACTCAAGATCTTTGCTTTCTTAAAGAAATTTGCATTCTTGCGAAATGTATTGTCTTGTGGCTCTGAGTCCTCTTCCTCTGATGAGCTCTCTGCCTTAGCTCTCTGTGCAGATGCGGAGGGGCCAGCAGGTGTGTTCTGTCTAGTGTCTGAATCATGACTTTCAGAGTCTTCCGCAGAAGAGTCAATTTTAAGAAACTTTGTTTTACAAGCTGCTGTAGTATGGGACTTACAACCATTAGCATGCCAATTTTTACGGGCAACTCGCAAGTCACTTTCTGACTCTGAATCTCTGTTTTCAGAGCCACTGAGGGTATGCTGCACCACAGCAAGAGAACTGGACAGTGACAGTGGTTGGATCTGGTCTTTTCCTTCTTCGATCTCTGACTTGAGGCTCTGATCATCCTCTTCAGAATTGTGTAGTAGCTTTTTCCTAGCTACAGCTGAGGCATTGCGATGAGGCAGCTTCCGACCAGAACACGCACTGTCAGAGCTTGACTGTTCTTCTGCGTCACTCATTAACTTGATCTTACTGGCAGCCACAGCAGCACACTTCCGTAGGGCTTTCCGGTTACTTGCTGCTTTGGCTTTCACACTACCATCTGCTTCCAATGAATTGTTATCAGAATCGCTTAAGCAGACTCTCTTTCGAGTGGCTTTTCTGCCATATCCATTTTCTAAAGAAACAGAACCTAAAATAAAGTGATATATTTAGGTAAATTCTTATTTCAGTGTTTTATTCCTAACACAGTCCTGCTACCTAAAGGCCACACTGGCCTCTGACTCAGGATGATGCTGGAACGGCTTCCTATGGTGCCACCAGACCTGGCTATGAGCCCAATGTGAGCCCAATGTTTTAAAAGTGACTATCACATGCTGGTGGTGATTTTCCTTTGCAAATCAACAGAGCTTAACAAACATTTCATCATACGTAATAGGTTAATTCAATTATGTCAAGTAATTATTGATTAGGAGGAAAAAAAAAACCGACTGTTCGGTCTCTTACCAGTTTTCCGCTGAGCAGCTCTAGTTCTGGTCACCCTGAGACCGCTGTTACAGAACAGACCACTCTGAAAGGAGTCAGGTGCTCTGCAGCTCTCACTGCTTTCCTCTGAACTGTCTGAAGCTGAAGAGGCTGCAGAGGTAGCTATGGAATCTTCCATGTCACTTTCTAAAAAGTAATAAAAAAGATGTATATTCTCCTGTTTGTACCACACAAGCAAGCACTTACTTCATAATCATAGTCCTAAACAAGACTCTTGGGGCTAGAGAGATGCTCAGTGGTTCAGAGCACTGGCTGCTCTTCCAGAGGACCTCGACTCGGTTCCCATCACCCACATGGCAGCTAACAACTACCTGTAACTCCAGTTCTACGGGATTCAACACCTTCTTCTGGCCCCCATGGGCACCAGGCACATATGTGTTACAAATACATGCATGCAAGCACTCATGCATACACAAAATAATTCTTTTTTTTTTTTTATATTTTTTACATTTTATTTATTTTTCTTTTATGTGTATGAGTGTATTGAGTGCATGTATGTGAGTGCACCCATGTCATGCAATGCCGCAGAGGTCAGAGGAGGGCTTTGGATTCACCTGGAACTGGAGTTAAGGACGGTTCATAGCCGCCATGTGGGTGCTGGGAATCGAACTCGGGTCCTCTGCAAGAGCAGTCAGTGCTCTTAACCGCTGAGCTATCTCTCCAGCCCCACAAAATAATTCTTTAAAACAAGACTCTTAAAATGCTTTTCAAATAATGTTTTAAAGAAAACTGGTAACTTTTTATATTGAAAGGCACAGTCAGTACCCAGTTAACAAGTCTATGCTCCTATGTCCAGAGCATCAACACCACACCCTGGGCTAGACTCAGAAAACACAGTTATTTTATGTTTGAGCGCCAAGTCAAAACTTACTTAGTCCCACTAACAACTGTGCCTTCAGAGAGGGACTTTATACTGAGTAGTAAAATCATTGTGGGTCCTTTCACTTAAGAAGGCACAGCGTTAGGTCTTTCTCTCACAGCTCTTTGGGACAGCACAGTTGTGCCACACATAAATTCAGTCCAAAAAAGGGTTATTTTTACGTAGTCTTCAGGGAGAAAAAGGAATACTTTAACCAACACAAGTAATTTTTCTCACTACCACACTTTGGGTGTGCATACATGGATGATGTGGCATGAGATGGTGACTCTGAGTTTCTGTTCCTACATACCTAGAGATTTTATTCTACAGATGCATCATCCCTAACAGATTCAAGTGTAGCAGATATCAGTTTGACTTCCACAGCATTTTTCTAACAGGTTACTTCCTTTCCAAAACTATCTATGGCTGTAGTTCAGTGACATCAATAACATTTGAGTGTTTTTCCTGCATGTATGTGGGTGTACCCAGGTGTGCAATGCCTGTGAAAGCCAGAAGAGATGTCAGAACCTCTGGACCGGAGTTATAAATGGTTGTTAGCCACCACGTGGGTGCTGGGAACAAAACCCAGTTCCTCTGCGAGAGCAGCCAGTGCTCTTACCTGCTGAGCCATCTCTCCAGCCCCGACTATCAATACTTTTAAAGAACTTCTCATTATTTTAAACTGTAAGACTGAACTTTGTATAAAATGTGACTATACCATTTGCAAAGCATAGATCTTAGCAAAAATGTTGTTTTACACTTACTACTTTTGTTCCCTCGTCAAATCTAAGCTCCTTCGGTTGGTCAAAGCTGTGTGTGAGCTGTTCTCCTAACCCCACAGTAACTAGCAGTGTTACACAGAAAGAGGCTCAAATGTTGAATAGAATTCTGCTTCTCACCAGATAGCACAGAACCACTTCTTAGAGTTATAGTTCTGCTTCTTCTCGTTCTTTCTAATGATCCTGAATCTGAAGAGTCTCCAGAGGTAAAACATGAAGGGACGCCAACACTCATCTTGTGGGTTGCAGAAAAAGGTGCCCTACTTGAGGTAGACTGGGGAGGAGAACATACCACCTCTGGTACTGCTTTCATCTGAGATTTTAGCTGCTTCTGCTTGATGTTTCTGGTCAAAGATACAGACGAAAGAGTATGTAACAAAACACAGAAGGAAATCATTCAGACAATACCTAGAGAAAAGTATACAGTTTCCTAACCTGACAATTTTATTAACAAGATAATGACAAAATGATCAAAGTAACAGTTACCTATTGAACACCTCAGGTTCTCTGGATTAAATGGTATCAGGAACCAACATCTGTGCCATAAAAGGCATTTACTAATACTACAAATCTGAAGCTACACAGGACACAACGTTCTAATCTTTGTTTCTAAGGATACTATAAAAGAACAGAAGTCGGGCTGGAGATGGAGAGATGGCTCAGTGGTTAAGAACACTGGCTGTTCTTGCAGAAGACCCAGGTTTTAATCCTAGCACCCACATGGTAGCTAGCAACCATCCATAACTCCAATACCCATTTCTATCCCCCAAGGGCACTGCACAACATGAGTGCACTTACACACATGCAGGCATTAAAACTCATACACATAAAAAAATGAAAAAAATGTTTAAATAAAAAGAACGGCAATCAATACAACCTGAAAAGAAAGGAAAGAGGGTGTGTGTGTGTGTGTGCGCGCACGCGCGCGTGCGTTTTAATAGAGTTTATAAATGTGGGTCTCTGTGAGTTCAAGACTAGCCTGGTGTACATAGCAAGTTCCAGGCCAGCCAGAGCTACACAGTGAGACCCAATCTCAAAAAAAAAAACAAAATCCATTTCTTATGCAACAAAGAAGCCATACTTCTAAATCTATATAAAATGCTTAAAAACTTAAATAATTTTAAAAAGCACTAATACTGACATAATCACAAATGCTTTCAAGCTATAATGTCTTACTGACTAGAGCTCAGTGTAGGCATCCAGGTCTACAATCCTAGCAACTGTGACGTTAGAGGCAGAAAGATCAGGAGTTCAAGGCCATTGTCAACTACATGGCAAGTCCGAGGCCAGTCTGAGCTACGTGAGGCTCTGTCCTACCCAGAGCAAAATAAACGTTTTCTGAATTACAAAGTACTGTAAAAGCTGAATTTTCAACAAAGACATCAAACCTTAAAAACAAAAATCAATTACATACAAAGCTCGACATAACCAATTTACCTTATACATTTCTTAGCTTGCCCACCACCATCACAATTTTGCCGCTGCTTGAATCTTTGGCTTCGTCGAAGTTTTTCCTTGAATTTTTGACCAATTTTAAAATCAGAGGAGATTTTCTTCATTTTTTCTTCAAATAAAGCAGACAATCTCAAAGTCATACTGTAAATCTACAAGGGATGAAAGCAGAACCAGAATGGCAGAATGTCTCCAAAGGCAGGTTCTCATTACCAGAGACTGAACGACGCATTGTTTCACTGATTAGGGAACTACGAAACATCACACACACACACACCTTTCAGATAAGTAGTCTTAAACTGAGTAACACTAAGATCCAGAATTCAGGATTTCTGCTTATCTATTAGTGGGTTCAAACTGGGCTTTTTCTGCATTTTAACAAAATCTGTTCCTACAAATCCCAAAATTGCAAATGTCCCCAACAACTAATTTGCAAGTTCTTATTTAGAAAGCAAAATAGCAGTGTGTGTTTGGGTCAGGGAACAAAATATTTTTACACCCATCTTTGGGCAATTTGACCAAGACGTCACCCAGTAGTAAATATGAATTACAAACAAAAGGATGTCTTAAGTTCAGTACAAGAAAATGTATTTTCTTTTTGTTTTTTGGGTCTTTTTGAAACAGGGTCTCCCTGTAGCCCCAGCTGGCCTGGAACTCATTGTGTAGACCATGCCGGCCTTGAACTCACAGAGATCTGCCTGCCTCTGCCTCCTGAATGCTGGGATTAAAGGTATGCACCACCACACCCAGCTAAGAAAAATGCATTTTTAACTTTAATGCATGGCAGAGATTTTTACTTTTAATGATTTTGTTTTTGAGATAGGGTCTCCTGTAGCTCAGACTATCCTCAGACTCACTGAATACTCAAAGATGATCCTGAACTGACCTTCTTGCCTTCATCTCTCAAGTACTGGAACTACAAGTGTGTGCCACCACACCAGATTTACGCAGTGCTTAGAACTGAACTCATACCTTCCCCAGCCTAACAACTTTTATAATTTAACAGTTAACAAGAACAGCAATGTTTTGCAAGTACTGCTGTCAAAACTTTTAATTCAGCTATGTGATTTATACAGGTGGTCTATAAATAACCTCATTAAATCCGGAAAATGAGTGTAGAAGGTTA
>NW_008331810.1:1251357-1258349 GCF_000622305.1 Nannospalax galili
ATGAATGCAGGTGTGGGTGTACAAGGGAAGGCTCTGGCACACATACAAGGTGAGTATCAGTTGCACGTGTGTTAGTAAGGAGAAAATATTCTAATCCAGAAAACTTAAACAAGGCTCTGTGAGGCACATCAAATTCATACATGCTTCTGTACACACACCAAAAAAATATAATGTCCAATGTCTATCACTTTTCATCTTTTAAGTACTTTCACAATTATTTCCAGTACTTCACAATTTTATGCTTTTCTTTCAAAGCTGAACAGTGGCTTCAATCACCAACTGTTACCAAGACCACTGGAACCATTTCAGTCTGCTCCTGAGCATCACTGCATTTTCATGTTTTCTCACGAATTTCCATTTGAAATTCAGTTATACCTGAACTGAAAATAATACATGCTAAAAGTAACAATCAGCTAAACATGACAAAGGGTGTTTATGAAAATCCAAAGCTAACCTAATACACAGGGGAGAAGGACTAAAAAAATCTTCCTCCATTAGAAATGAGATAGAAAGCTCACTTTCAGCACTGCTTTACATTACTTAAGAGCCTGATGGATCTTAATCACCCAAGATCCAGTAATATTAATGGACATTTTCAAACATAAGCCACTCCTAGGTTTTTAACTTCATACCATTCTGAAAACCATGATGTAATCTCATGACATTTTGCACCAATCCACTTGAAACAAGAACATATTTTGTTCACAGGATCCACACTGTGTTCACTACACCTAGCCCATGTCAACTAAGACTATACTCACAAAATTTATTACATTACTGTAATTTTTCTTATTAGTTACTGGTAATCTCAGTCATACATGAAACATCATCACAGAAAACTCAATTTGGAGACAGTGTCTTATACACATATAGGACTTGAAGGTAAAAACTGTAGCTATCTGGGCCACGACAGAAGCTCTGTTTATAACAGAAGTCTGATGTTTATTCAATTATCTTTAATGATTCAACCTCTACTACCAAGTAGAAAAATATATAGATCATGCACTTTAAAATGAATCGCTGTGGGGCTGGAGAGACAGCTCAGTGGTTAAGAGCACTGATGGCTCTTGCAGAGGACCTGGGTTCAATTCTCAGCACCCACATGGCAGTTAACTGTAACTCCAGTTCCAGGGGATCTGATGCCCTATTGTGACCTTCGATATCATTGCACAACATGTATGTACGCACTCACATACATGCAGGCAATACACTCAGATATATATATATAAAATAAACAAAAAAATATTTTATTTTTTTGGTCTTTTTTGAGACAGGGTCTCCCTGTAGCCCCAGCTGGCCTGGAACTCACTATGTAGACCAGGCTGGCCTTGAATTCAAAGACATCCGCATGCCTCTGCCTCCTGAGTGCTGGGAGTAAAGGTGTGCACTACCACACCAGGCCACAAATAGATAAAATATTTTAAAAATAAAAATAAAATCATTGTGCCCTGTCTCCAAAAAATAAAATATAAAACTAGGGCTGAAGAGATGGCTCAGTGGTTAAGAGCACTGACTGCTCTTGCAGAGGACCCGGGTTCAATTCCCAGCACCCACATGGCAGCTGCGAACTGTCCTTAACTCCAGTTCCAGGGGAATCCGAAGCCTTCTTCTGACCTCCGGGGCATTGCACACTATGGGTGCACTCACATACATGCAGGCAGTACACTCACACACATAAAATAAAAATAATAAAATATTAAAAAATAAATAAAATAGACTATAAAAATAAAGCACTGTAAAATAAAATTACCTTTGATCTTTTGTTGGGTGTATATGCTTTTGCATTGCTGAATATCAATCGGATGTCTTTGCAAAATTCCAAAGGGCTGTCATAATTACCAGCTTCTAGAGTTTCTCTTACTGTTCCAAAATCCATTGGCGTGTCTATAATGTCTCTGTAATCCTAGGTTTAAAAAATAACAAAACAATTCACGATGAACTTAAGTGTTTTCAAAACTGTAAATGCACAGTAAGATCTCTAAAAATATTCAAAAGCAACAGGAAGAGGGAGAAAAAATTCAAAGGGTCTTGAGGGTTAGTGTTCAAACCAGGCACAGACACAGGTGGAACAGCAGAAAAAGAGCTACAAGACACTACAAGATTTTAGTTTCCTTTCATTTATGTGCATATGTGCATGTCCCAAGGTGGGCATGTGCACATGTGTGCAGGTGCCCGAGGAGGCCCGACACTCCCTGGAGCTGGAGTTAGAGGGTTGTGAGCCACCCAACGTGGGTGCTGGGAACCAAACTCGGATCCTCTGCAAGAGCAGCAATCCCTTTTAACTGCTGAGCAGTCTCTCCAGGCCTGTAACATCAAATGTCAATTGCTATTGGTAATGAAACAAAGTGCTTAATCTCCTGATTGACACTCTGGTAACTGTCCAAGCTTCAGCGGTGGTTTTGCTCCTGCTGTCCTGCTTTCTGCTCATCTTCCAAGTACTATCTGAGGAGTGCAATTTTTGTTGTTGTTGTTGGTCTTTTTGAGACAGGGTCTCCTTGTAGCCCCAGCTGTCCTGGAACTCATTATGTAGACCAAACTGGCCTTGAACTCACAGAGATCGCCTGCCTCTGCTTCCCGAGGGCTGGGATTAAAGGCCTGTGCCACCACGCCTGGCTTGAGGAGTGCTGGCACTTTACCCAAGTTACAGTTTCTTAAAGCCTGCAGTGAGAAGCATATTTAGACCTCCCACCTTCATGTAACACTGCTTAACTACACTACTTTACTAGTCTAAATCTTAAATGAGTTACAAATGTTAAATGAGTTATAAATGTCTATATTCTACAACTTAACTAGTGGAAAGAGAGAAAATAAGTAACATAAAGCCTAGCCCTCTTCTCTAGGGTTTAAGTACTCTACCCCAAGTTCCTCTCCACAAAAAGCCCCATTCAGCCAAAGGAAACTTACTGGATATTCAACCAAATCAACAGGTTGTCTAAATGGCTCAGAATCTTCACACTGAAAAATTAAGTTCACTAGTTCCTTACACTGTCTCTTCCAGTTGCTTTCAACACAGCTGGTAGCTTTGCTGCTCCTTTTTTTCCAATCATGGACCTAAAAATACATTCACAGGTTATTTCAGCTAGGGAAGGTGGGGGAGTTTACACACTATGGTATATAACATTGGTTAAAGAAAATAGAGCTCTTCTGTTTCCTCTACTGCGTAAGAACTAGCTATTTTTGATTGCATATCTAGCTGGAAAAAATCCAACTTCTGTAAAAAATCTCATCATGCATGTTGCTGTAAACACATTTTTCTAGAATAAAATTTAAAAATAGTAACATACTTCAACAAAATGTTAACACCAGAAAAATTACAGTAAGATGAAAAATGTGTTCCACCGTGTAGCACACATCAAACATGACCCTAAAGAAGCAGTTCTGCCACCGTTCTCTCAAGTCTCCAAGTTTTTCTGTCATCGAATGAAGCGCTGTATGTACCTGATGATGGGTAGGGAGAGTGGGGCCTTACCACAGGTGTCCACACCAGACTCCTGGGAGCCTCCACTACTGTTCCCTTTCAGGAAAGGGTACCTTGTAGACGGTAATTAAAGGTAAGGACATTGAAGTGGAAAACTATCCATGATTAACTATATGAGCCCAAAGTAATCAATCACAAGGGCCATTCTAAGAAAGGACAGAAAGATCTGCCAGATGTAAACGGGAAAAGGCTTTATTCTGGTTTGAATAAATGGAAAGAAAAAAAGATGTAGGAAAAGACAGGAGCAGCCTCTACATGTAGAAAAGGCAAAGAACTCTCTCCTGTACTTTCTAGCCATGACAACACTGATTTTAGGCCCCTATGAAACTTCTAATACATGAACCTCAACATGGGGAAGTCTAAAACTTGTGAAACGGAATACATCATTTGCTACAGCAGGCTTGGCAAAGAAAAGCAGGTGGGTAACACTTGGCAGACCACTAACAAGCAAACCTCCATGAAAATGACAAGCCAAACGGGACTATTTCATGTCTAACTTCTCAGTGCTACTTAGGGCAATAATCTTGTGAAAGAAAACAAACATTTGATTTTTTAAATTTAAGGAGTATTTAGGTGAAATTTAAAATGACCTGTTAGGATGGTTTAAAAATTTTGCTAGGAATAGCCTTCTCATCAATCTACTGCATTATACTTGAACTCTAACCAAGCGTATTATAATGACCCAATTTCCTACACTTGCATGTATTCTTGTCCTTCACCTTTCAAATCTCATCTTTCGAACAAATCTCCATTTTTAAAAAAAGTTCAATAACCAAACCCTAGCTAATTTTCCCCTTAAGAGACCGCATCACCTTCCCTGCTCTGTAAGAAAACACCAGCTCTAAGTAGGCTCCCTCCTTTATGCTAAATTCTCACAGCATCCAGCGGGAATGTCTTACCTTGCACCTTTTCTACTTGGCTACAATGGCTTCTGTGCCGTAAGATTAAATGAAGTCCTTGGAGACACCAGCAGCCAGCAGCAGTCACTCTGTTCCAGCCAGTGCTTTCACAAGCCCACAAACACCCCATCTTCCTGTTTCTTGACTGTCCTACTCTGAAAATTCAATTCAAAACTCTTACACTAAGGATTTCTAAATAACTAGGATTTAGTGATTTCTGCCATTCTTTTTATAAGCAATTCCTCGCATAACCTACCAGTATCTGTATTAGATTACTGCTCAGGACAGAAGCTATACTCTAGAAACCAACATGGGATTTTGAAACAAGAACGTACAAACCAAAATGTCAAGTATGCAAAGTAACTTACTCTCTTTCTCCCAGAAGATGTTTTGGGAAGATCACTATCATCCTAGGAATAAAACCAGAGTACCTTAATGTGTTAAGATTCTCACTGGAAATATTAAAAACCTTAACTGATCAAAAACACAATTCAAAAATGTAAATTCTTATCAACTGTTCTAATTTCATAGCTAATTGGAACACAGCAAAAGATGACGCTAGGTGACGTATTTTCTACTTCACTCATTTTCAAATATCATTTGAAAAGCTGTATAAAATTAACAAACTTCATACCAAATCATCAGCATTTCGCTCATCATTTTCTGATGTGTTAGACAATTCTGAGATGTTTATACAATCTTGATTCCTTTAAAAAAAAAATTCACATTAAGAGTACGCAGATACAAGTACTGTACTAAAGGTTCAAACTATGCATGAAATTATAAACAGTGAAGCAGGAGGAGGTGGATCCCTGAGTTCCAGGACAGCTGGGGCTACAGGGAAACCCTGTCTCAAAAAAAGACACCCCCTCCCCCCCCAAAAAGAATTAAATCAGATTTTGATCAGTCCTTTGAGAAAGTAACTGGCCACCTCAATACTCTAATTTAGAATACTGATAGTTTGTTTGAGTTTGGAGGCAGGGTCTCACTATGGATCCCTGCTTAGACTCGAACTCACAGAGACCCACCAGCCTCTGGTACTTTGGTGCTAGGATTAAAGAATTCACCACCATGCCTGGCTACCGGCAAATTTTTTAAGTATGTGAGAAATTAAGCTGATAATACAGAAACAAAGCTACGACTCACTTCATCAGGCTGAACAAGTGAGTTTTTCTAGGTTTTATCATAGTAATATTTAGACAGGAAAAAGCGAGGAAATAGTGGATTTGAGAAACAAGAGAAGGTAAAAAAGAAACAAAGTATCTAAACACCACATAATCTTAATTAGAGTATGTGAAGAAATGTCACCTAAAGTAAGAGTAGCTGGACAGAACTGAGATAGTAAAAATGAAGCCAGCAAGAGCACAGTGTGCAAAGCTTTCCACCACACATCTGAGACTACTTACTTAATAAACTTGAGAAGCTGGTCAGTTATTTTTTTTGCTGATCTTGCAATTACACTTTCAGGTTCATTAAATGTTCTTGCATTGTGTTCTATATACCGAACTTCCCAAATTAATGCAGATAATCTCCTTCAAAAGAAAGTAATTTATTATTTAGAAAACAAAAATAATTAAAACCCATTAAAAAGAAAGCCCATTAAATGCCTGTGAAATAAAAATGCCATCAGCGCACAATTGTAACAACCTTCTATGTTCTCAACTTGATTACAGACATTAGCTCAAAATGAACTATAAAAAACTAATTTAAACAAACCACCAAAATCATAAGAAACCAATACACAGCCTTTCCCTTCCATAGTGCTTATCAGTACCTCTTGAGCTGGTAAAAATCGTGACTTAGGTGGGGTAGATGACTCAGTGGTTACGAGTGCTTGCTGTACAAGCGTGAAGCCCTGATTCAATCCTCTTAACACCCCTATATAAGAAAGAAGCTGGACATTGACACAAATACCTTTAACAGCACCATCAGGGAGTACAGACAAGTGGATTCTGGTAGTTCACTGACCAGCCAGCCTAGCCAGGACAGTAACAGACTCAGACTCAAGGGAACAAGACAGAGAATGACACAGGGCAACACTAGATGTCAATCTCCAGCTTCAACATATGCTCACTGGGCACCACACACATGCATACACCACACACACACACATACCCCAAAAAATTCCATGTAGAAAATGTGGTGACTTGAATTCTGGGTCAGTTTCAGTGTAAACTGATTTCTGATTCAAACCTACATGGCCAATGTCTGTCTATACATATAAACTGTAACTGTCAACTCACGAACACTTGGGCAATGGTACTTAACCAAAGTAACAGCTGTAAAAAGTGAACACCATCAACTGCTGTAAAATGTATCTCTTAAAAGTAATTTTAAAATTACAGTGGTCAGCCAGGCATGGTGGCGCAGGCCTCTAATCCCAGAGGCAGAGGCAGGTGGATCTCTGTGAGTTCGAGGCCAGCCTGGTCTACATAGCAAGTTCCAGGCCAGCTGGGGCTACAGGGAGACCCTGTCTCAAAAAGATCAACAACAACAACCACAACAAAAATCATACTCTGTTCAGTGATTCAAGCCAGAATCACGGAAGCAAATACTGGACTCCTTTAAAGACTTGCATTGTATATTGTGTGTGATGGTGGGTGAGAACAGCTCTT
>NW_008331810.1:1258645-1280833 GCF_000622305.1 Nannospalax galili
AGAAAAGGAAACACCCCCCCCAACCCCAAAACATTAAAAAAACAAAAAAAACAACAACAACAACCAAAAAAAAAAAAAAAAACAACCTTTAACTCACAGAAAGAAGGGCAAAATTGAAACTTTTCAAATTTGGGCCACCTCAAGACGAGCACTCCCTGGGGCACACCTGTAATCCAAGTACTCAGGAGGCAGAGGAAGACATATCTCTGTGCGTTCAAGGCCAGCCTGACCTACACAGTGGCCTACATAGTAAGTTCCAGGCCAGTCAGGGCGACAGAGTGAGACAGAGAGAAATGACTCCTACGATTTTGTGGGTCACTTCATGCCAAAACTTTATGCAATACTTTATGCAATACACACTAAATCCACAATCTGCATTATTATAAAAATGGGAGTTACATTGTTTCATAATTTTTTTTCATTTGTAAGCTCATGATTATTAATAAAGTTCTAACTGGATGGAAGAGATCGATCAGCAGTTTTCTCCTCAGGCACTGGCATACATTTGGCATATATACACATACACACACCATATACATATACACATATATAAAAAAAATCTTTTTCGTCACGCATGCATTAAAAAAAATAATTCAGGGGCTATAGAGATAGTTCAGTGGTTAAGAGCACTGACTGTCCTTCCAAAAGGACTGGGGTTTATTTCCCAGCATCCACATGGCAGCTAACAACCCTCTGTAACTCCAGTTCCAGCTGATGGCCTCCAGTGGCATTGCATGCAGCAGGCAAAACATTCATACACATAAAATAAAATTAATTTTTAAAAAGAATTTTAGGGGCTGGAGAGATGGCTCAGCAGTTAAGAACACCGGATGTTCTTGCAGAGGACCCGAGTTCGAATCCCAGCACCCACATGGCAGCCAACAACTGTCCTAACTCCAGTTCCAGGGAATCAGACAGCCTCTTCTGTCCTCCTCGGGCATTGCACAACATGGGTGCATTTACCTACATGCAGGCAGTACACGCATAGCATACATATAAAATAAAATAAAAATTAGGAAAAAAAAAAGAAATTTAACATACAAATGAAAAATTCAATGTCTAGGTACTTAATATGATTTCTAAAAACAATAAATTATACTACTGAATACTGAAGATGGGAAGTCGCCTTCAGCCTGACTCTGATCACCCAGCAAGCATATAATCCATCAGGCAATTATGTTCACCAGCACCTGAAACTCACTGTGAGTGAGCACCTCTTTGTTTACTTTAATTGATAGGGTCAAAGGGCTTTATTGCTACTTTTAAAAGGGTTTTCTACTAACCTGTAAAATCGATTAACAAGCCTCATTCGAATTGTGTACAGATCAGTTGGGTAAGCCACAACAGTACAGTACTTTGGATAGGTGCACAGATCCACAGGGCCTGCAAAGGCTGCTGCCATATCTGCAGGGAGACAGAATGCTAAGCTTTGAACCAATGAATTCATTACTCTGAAGTGGTGTCAATCTACAAATCTACTCATACGGGCTCCATTTAATGTGACAAACCAAAAGGAATCAAAAAGAAATTATAGTAAGGGATGCAACCTAAACTACACAATTTTGAAATTGTTTTATGGAGGGGCTGGAGAGATGGCTCAGCGGTTAAGAATACCGACTGTTCTTGCAGAAAACCCAGGGGTTCAAATCCCAGCACCCACATGGCAGCTAACAACTGTCTGTAACTCCAGTCCCAGGGGATCCAACAGCCTCTTCTGTCCTCCTTGGGCTTTGCATGACACGGGTGCCCTTACCTACATGCAGGCAATACACACATACACATAAAAATAATAAACAAAATACTTAAAACAAAACATCTTAATCATCTTTATACACCCTCCCCCATCTGCACCCCTCCATACCCCCACCGCTGGATTGCATGCCATCTGTCATATATGTTAAGGCCTATCAAATCAAGCTTGTGTATGCAGATATCCCTCAGTGCAAGTTCCCCTGCTGGTATTCATGCTGGTCTTTGGATATACATGTCAAGCTCATCATCTCCTCAGTATCTCTCCAGAAGCTCTTCCTTCCTTCCGATAGTCTCTTACTATAGCTATAAGCATGTTTCATAGTCAGTTCATCCAGTTGTCTCTTTGGTCCTGTGACGGTACTTTGCTGGCTATCCCATCTAGAACACCAGGTAACACTACTCTTTTGGCCCTTGGGCCTTGGATGACACGGGTGCCCTTACCTACATGCAGGCAATACACACATACACATAAAAATAATAAATGAAAAAAAAAATTTTTTAAGGAAATTGTTTTATGGAAAATTTGGAAATCAAACTTTTTACCTTGCTAAAACTCACCGAGATTTAAAAGCTGATCTATGCCACTGACAATGCGGTCACATTCTTCATCCCTTGATTTCTGGCCCCATTCACCATCTTGCGGTTTGTAAAGCAACTTCTCTAGCTCATCTGATGTGACAGAAATACTTGCTCCCAATTCTTCTGGTGGATCAACTATAAATCCCATTTCAAAGGAAAAGAAAGAATAGAGGGGAGAAAAATAAAAAGTCAACCCCCAAAAACCCACGTATGCCATTTCTTAAAATTCAGTTAGGAAAGCTCACAAACTAGGTGACCTCCACTCAAAATCAGGTGTCAAATTTGGAACTTTCTAAAAAGTATCCATTTTTGGATCATCCCAGTTGCTTTAGTTCAGGGGTTAACACAAGATACCCGTCATAACATTCAAAGGGATTGTAACCATGGCTTCAGTCTCTATCTTAAAAGAGGAAAATTCTTGGGGGATAGAGAGATGGCTTAGCAGCTAGAGGCACTGGCTGCTCTTGCCGAGGACCCAGGTTCAAATCCCAGCAGTCACACTGCATCTAACTACCATTCATAACTCCAGTTCCCAGGGATCTGACGCCCTCTACTGACCTCTGAGGATATTACATGACATGGGTGCAACTACTGACATGCATGCAATACACACATAAGCATAAAATAAAAATAATTATTGGTTTTTCTTTTTGTGACAGGGTCTCCCTGTAGCCCCAGCTGGCCTGGAACCCACAGCAAGTTCCAGGCCTGAGTTGCCAACTAAACCAAACAAAAAACAAACAAAACCTGCAAAACGAAAATGGAGAAAATGATCCCAAGAACACAACCAGCCAACTCCTTTCAACTGACAGAAGCACACAATGAAGTAAATTAAAAATCAGTTACTTTTTCTCAAAAGGTCTTAAGGAGAAAAATAGGGAGAAAAATCCAAAATTAGGCGTAAAATATTTCTGCTCATTACATAGGAGTGCTAAGAGCTAAGAATGTCATTAGCTGTGGTGGTCATGTCTTTTCAGAACACTGTGCAAACCAAAGGTCAGGGGCTTTCAAAGAGCATTACTACAGCAAATTCTGTATTAGTGGATGGGTGTGATAATGCTTAATTAAGGGAACACTTCTTCCAAAAAAATATTATTTCAAGTTACTATGAATGTTTTACACAGCACCAGTTGCTTGACTTTCTAAAAAATATTATTTCTATTTTATGTGTACAAACCTGCATGTTAAGTGCACCATGTCGTGCAATGCCCATGGAGGTCAGAAGAAGGCATCAGGTCCCCCTGGAACTGGGGTTATGGATGGTTGTTAGCTGCCATGTGGGTGCTAAGAATCAAACCAGGTCCTCTGGAAATGCAGTCAGTGCTCTTAACCACTGAGCCATCCCTCAAGCCCCCAGTTGCTTAATTTCTTTGTGAAAGACCTTAATTTCAAAGTTTAGATCTAACAGAAGGAAATTTTATTACTAGTTACAGGATGAAAAGGTTAAGGTGTCAATGGTAAATGAATCCTATAGGCTTTAATTCATTTTATTTTTATTTTTAATTGTTAATTTTGTTGTACTGGGGAACTGAACCTAGGGACTTGTGCACACTAGACAAGTGCTCTACCACTAAGCTACATCCAAACCTATAATTTATGTTCTTACAAAATAATTTTGGTATTATTTCCTTCAAGGACATAAAAAAAAGTTTAAAAAGACCACCCCATTACTCTGAGGAGCAAATATTTTTGCACTTTTATAATCTATTCCAAAGTAACATTTACAAGAAAGGCAAAATCAAGCAGGAGCAGCAACGGATACGTACTTAAAAACACAAATGCACCCCTGGGCCTAGCTCTCAATGTTAGCAATTTCTTTTTAGTGACGTGCAGGTTCCTATTTGTGTGCGTGGGTGTACATGGAGGCCAGAGATCAACCTCGTATCTTGGTCCTCAGAAGTCACGTCTACCCTGTTTCTTGAGGCAAGGTCTCTCACAAGAGAGTTGGGGTTTGCGGACAGGATAGCCACAAGCAAGAACCATGGATCCTCTGTCTCTGCTTCTCAAGCACTAGGGTTGTGTGTGCCACCACACTCAGCTTTTCCTGGGGGTTTGGGATTCAACTTGGGGCTTCATGCCTGCACAGTAAGCATTTTACCAAATGAGGGATCTCCCCAGCCAAGTTCTTATCTTGTGTCTTATATTTTAAACCCACCTCCTAAACAGGTGAAGAGTTTTTGGGACTGAGGAGATGGCTCAGAAGGTTAAGCGCTTACAGCACAAGCAGGAGGACCTTAGTTTAAGTCCCTAGCACTCATGTAAAAAGCTAGGTGAGGAGATATATGCCTGTAACCCCAAAGTGGGGGTCAGAGACAGGTAGGTCCCAGGGGAATCACCAGTAAGCCACTCTAGTGGGAATGGTAAGATCCAGGTTCAGACGGTCTCAAAGAAATAAGAGGGGGAAGGGGGAAACAACTGAGGAAGACACCCCAACCACCCTGGATTTCCACACACATCTACATGGTGCATACACACACATATACAAAGAGAAAAGGTGCTACCTCGGAGTGTTATTTAGATATAGAAAGTGCTCAGTAGTTAACTAGGGTGTTGTTTCTGGACAAGATATAAAGTAACAGGGCTGATATGCATTATTCAGGCTAAAACAACAACAAACAGATATATACATGGAGACAGTACATAAGAAACAACAGTTCACCTCACTGAACACTACGCAAACAACATGAATCCCCACTGAGAACCAAAATAAATAAGGTAAGCCACAGGAAGGGTCACCACAGCTGGCCCAAGGAGCCAGGTCATGGCTCAGGGAAGAAGAACCCAGATGGAACCAGAGAGACTGCCTGGGGCCAGAAAGACTGGGAGAGGCCAAAGAGAAAAGAAGCTAAGCTCTGGACAATCTGAGTGTGTAGGAAAAAAATATGAGGCTGGAAAAGGCCACTAATGACTTAGAAGAATCATATCCAACAGGGGCAGAACCCTGCGATCACCAGCCAGCCTGTAGGACTTCTTGACTTAGAACACAGGACTGAGTGTACGTCAGTGTCCTTCCTTAGTAATGGGAAAACAGCTATGCACTTCCATCTCACCTAGCAATCCTTAAAAGGAATGAAAACTAGGATTTTCAAAGCATAATGGCTGTGCTAGGAGACAATGCTTTTGGTAAAGTGCTTGCCAAGCAAGCATGGGGGCCTGAGTTCAATCCCTAGAGCCCAAGTGTCAGAGCTAACTTCAACTGTCAACCTGTGGTGGTTTGAATGAGAAAGTCCCCCAAAGGCTGCAAGTATTTGGACACTTGGTCCCCAGTTCGTGGCACTGTCTGGAGAGTCATGGAACCTTTAGTAGGCGTGGCCATGCTGGAGGAAGCAGGTCACTGGGGGCGGGTTTTGAGAGTTCTCACGACTTACCAGATTTCTAGTTTCTCTCTGCTTTCTGTGCCCACTTGAAGATGCGATCGCTTAACTTTCTGCTTAGGCTACCTCCCTACTGCCCCCCAACCCCCATTATGGATCCTCCCGCTGGAACCATAAGCCAAATATACTCTTCCTTCTTTAAGTTGCCTTGGTCATGGTGTTTTATCACAGCAACAGAAAAGGAACTAGTACACAACCTGACCACCCAGGAAGAGACTCAACTGAAGAACTGTCTCTGAACTTCAGACTGATCTGCAGTCATGTCTGTGGACCATTTTCATTTCTTTTGGTTTTGTTTTTTGGAGACAAGGTCTCCCTATAGCCACAGCTGGCCTGGAACTTACTATGTAGACAAGGCTAGCCTCAAGCTCAGAGAGGCAAAAAAGCCATCTGCCACTGTGGCACATTTTCTTAATTAATGTAGGAGGGCCCAGCCCACTGATGGCAGTGCCATGCCTGAGCCGGTAGGCCTGGGCTTAAGGGAAATAGTTGAGCAAGCCACTCAGTAGCAGCCTCCAGATCTCTCCATCAGTTTACTGCAAACTCCTGCTCTGGCCTCCCTCAATGGGAGACTAAAATTTGAAGCCAATTAAACCCTTTCCTCCCTGAGTTGGTTTTGGTCAGTTCTATCACAGCAATCAAAAGAAAACCAAAAAAGTTAAAAAACCCAGACTGGAGTGGCACACTTATAATGCTGATGAACAGGAGGTGGAGCCAGATAGATTCCTGGGGTTGAGGGTTTGCTAACCAGGCAGGCGAGCCCCAAGCCACTAAGAAATCATGTGCCCCCCCCTCCAAAAAAGTGTGACACCCAAGGAAAAGAAACCCAATATTGACTGACCTCTGGTCTCTACACGAACACAAACTTACAAGGTGCACGCATACACAAAATAATGATTAGCCCAATTAAAAAGTTATCAATGGATCTGAGTATTTCTCTAAAGGTACATAAAAGATGAATAAAAGCAAATGGAGATGCTAAATACCATTAGCCATCAAGGACATGCAAACCAAAACTATAGCAGTATTTCATACACCCTAAGAAGTCTAATGACTGTTAGTCTAATACCTGTTGCATAGGATGTGGATAAATTGCAGCTCACACACGCTGCTGTTTGTGTATGTGAAATACACTAGAAAAAGTTAAACAACACATGAGCCAGCAATTCCAGGCCTATAAAACATGTACATGACATTCACAGCAGTGTTTATAGTCAAAAAGTAGAAATAACCCAAATATCAAGTAATAAAAAGGATTTTAAAAAAATGTGGTGTACATCCACACAATTCATTCAATAAAGATATATCTTTATTTTGTAAATACCACAGGCTCTGGAGTATTATAGCTAAGATAAGGAAAACACAAAAAGGTATTTAAATGTATTAAATTGTCGAAAAATACTAAAAAACTGACTAA
The DNA here is from genome assembly GCF_000622305.1 of Nannospalax galili. Classification (NCBI taxonomy): domain Eukaryota; kingdom Metazoa; phylum Chordata; class Mammalia; order Rodentia; family Spalacidae; genus Nannospalax; species Nannospalax galili. The sequence goes on from NW_008331810.1 coordinate 1,265,768, forward strand.
TACCTAAAGGTAGACTGGAAGGGCTCTCCCAAGGGTCAAATCTTCAACAGTATAACAGCTTACTGCCTTATAAACTGAAAAGAGAGAGTATCCTATACTAGAATTCCAACTCTTAAAATATTAAAGAACACACAATGCAAAATACTTACAAAAGAAATATTTTTTTTTAAAAACCTACTATTTGGTAATAAAGCTTATCTGAGAAAGAATCACCAGTGAATGGTAAAATTATTAGGTGATATAGGATGAGAAATGAACTTTTTTTTTTTTTTTTTTGTCTTTTTGAAACGGTCTCCCTATAGCCCCAGCTGGCCTGGAACTCGGTACATAGACCAGGCTGGCCTCAAACTCACAGAGATCTGCCTGACTCTCCCTCCCAAGTACTGGAACTAAAGGCGTGCACCACCACGCCTGGCTCTAAAACAAAGCTTTTTTTAAGTGCAATAAATAGTGACAAAGTTGCCGGGCATGGTGGAGCACACCTTTAATCCCAGCACTTAGGAGGCAGAAGCAGGCAGATCTCTGTGAGTTCGAGGCCAGCCTGGTCTACATAGCGAGTTCCAGGTCAGCTGGGGCTACAGGGAGACACTGTCTCAAAAAGACCAAAATAAATAAATAAATAAAATAAGTGACAAAGTAAATATCCAAAAAACAAAGATGAAATACAGGCAGTCAGAGGTGCTCTTGGCTGTAACACAGGAGAAAAGCGTTAGCAGGACTGGTGACAGCAGCCTGTATTTTAACCTGCATTTCCACCGCTTTTCACATGCCTGCTTATGTCTCCTGACAATCTTATAAAGGCCGACTATCCTCATTAGGGGCTATAATTTGCAGAGGTTCCTCCATTGGTTTTAAACATCCTTATAAGGAAGGAACTGCAAACAGCTCTTAAGAGGACTGTTCAGGGACTACTGGCTTGAGTTGGAATCCTGTTCTGCTCCTATTCCTTTTTAAACAAGTTCTCTAAAACTCTTTTAGGCTTAAATTTCTTCATTTGTAAAATTAACAATACAGTAATCAACCTCGGCAAGAATGAGCTGATATAGAGAAAAATTCTTTCAAGAGAGTACAAGGGAAGGCTGGGTTTACCTACCTGTGCACACGGACACTATACACATCCACACATCCACACTGTACACACGGACACTGTACACACGGACACTGTACACATCCACACTGTACACACAGACACTGTACACACGGACACTGTACACATCCACACTGTACACACGGACACTGTACACATTCACACTGTACACATCCACACTGTACACATCCACACTGTACACATCCACAGTGTACACATCCACACTGTACACACGGACACTGTACACACGTACACTGTACACACGGACACTGTACACATCCACACTGTACACACGGACACTGTACACATCCACACTGTACACACGGACACTGTACACATCCACACTGTACACACGGACACTGTACACATCCACACTGTACACACGGACACTGTACACATCCACACTGTACACATACACACTGTAAACACGGACACTGTACACATCCACACTGTACACATCCACAGTGTACACATCCACACTGTACACACGGACACTGTACACATCCACACTGTACACATACACACTGTAAACACGGACACTGTACACATCCACACTGTACACATCCACAGTGTACACATCCACACTGTACACACGGACACTGTACACATCCACACTGTACACATACACACTGTAAACACGGACACTGTACACATCCACACTGTACACATCCACAGTGTACACATCCACACTGTACACACGGACACTGTACACATCCACACTGTACACATACACACTGTAAACACGGACACTGTACACATCCACACTGTACACATCCACAGTGTACACATCCACACTGTACACACGGACACTGTACACATCCACACTGTACACATACACACTGTAAACACGGACACTGTACACATCCAACACACTGTACACACACACACACTGTACACATACACACTGTACACATCCACACTGTACACATGTACACTGTACACATCCACACTGTATACACGGACACTGTACACATCCCCACTGTACACATGTACACTGTACACATCCACACGCTACACACACACACTGTGCACACACACACTGTACACACGTACACTGTACACATCCACACTGTACACATCCACACTGTACACACACACTGTACACACGGACACTGTACACATACACACTGTACACACACACACACTGTACACACATACACTACAAAGTTTCTTTTTATACGACTAGGCACAAATTGTAAGTTAATAAACTTAGAAGAAAATCTCAGAAAAGAATTATTGGTGACTTTCACTACTGCCGTTATTATAAAGTTACTGTACAACATAACCAAAGCCAGCAGGCACGGTGTGCACCTGTCATCCCAGCACACCTGAAATTGAACCAGGAAGACAACCATAAGGCTGATGCTGACCTGTGCTAGAGAGTGAGCATCTACCTCAGGAAAAAGATTAAAAAGTTAAGCCAGGTGTGGTAGCACACGCCTTTAGTCCCAGCACTTGTGAGGCAGAGGCAAGTGGATCTTTGTGAGTTTGAGGCCAGCCTGGTCTACATAGTGAGTTCCAGGAACTCTGGGGCTACAAGGAGACCTTGTCTCAAAAAGACAAAAAATAAATATATTTTTTTTTTAAATCTGTATTTCCCTAACAGTCTTTTTTCACATATTGGTGAAGATCTGGAAGCTGGCAGGCAGAAGACCAAGGAGAAAGGCACAGCCTGTAGGAAGGGCGTGTTATTCAAAGTGCTGGGGTTTTGGTCTTTTCTGCAAGCTGTGAAAACATGAGTGATAAGAGGAGTGAAAAAATGGCAACCAGAGATGGTCAGCACCAAACAAACAGCAGAAACAGGCAGCAGTGATGGCGGAACTACAACATCCCATGACGGTGCAGGAGACTCAGTCCACGCTGACCAGAGGACAACACGAGCTCCAGAAGGAGGACAGCCAAGTGCTGAAAAAGGGCTGACTCCAGACAGGAGCACAGGCTGAGGGAAGCAGGAAGGCAAGTGAGACCCTCGTAAGGATGAGCCCCAGAACACGGTGAGGGACAGAAAGTGGTAGCTCTGTGCTGGAGTTGATGGAGAAGTCAAAGCAGCTTACAGGAAAAACCGCAGCTCACTGCCAAGACACAGCTGAACAAATCCAGAATGTGAGATGGAAAGGAAACCAGCCAACAGGTGTAAAACGACTGCCTTCTTTTAGTGGAGTTCTGAGATTCTTCAATAATTTAAAAACATTTATGAAAGGACACAAAGGAGCTCTATCATGTACATCCAACAAGATAAACACTGAAAGATAAAACAGTTTCCTAACTTGATAAATAGGTACCATTGTCTGGAATTGGCTCCATGTCCCATGGGCTTAGTTTTTCAATTTCAGTATTGTCCCACCTGTTTAACAAAAAACAGTGAAACTCCAGTTAGCCAGTCATCAATTACAAAAGAAATACATCAACAATCTCACAGCAGCAATTAAAATTTAAACATTAAGATTTCTGAGAGAGAAAATATAAAATGTATAAAATTTTAAAGTTAGGTTTATGGAAAAAAGACAACAACTCCTAATTGACCTGTACCCAAAGAAGACTGTGAAAACAGCATGCAGGCGTGGGCACCAGCTGCACAGCATGACTCTGTACCACAGCCCATGTTCTTTATAATACCCACTGAAGATTACTACTGATAAATTATCAACACTGGGCTGCGACTGACTCGAGAAATGCACAGGTGTGGTATATGTTTAACACCCATTCTGGAGGTCAGATTTCATGATTAAAAAAAAAAACTACAGAAAAGAAGAGCTGGACAGACGGCTCTGGTTAAGAGCACTGGCTGTTCTTGCAGAGGACCCAGGTTTGATTCCCAGCACCTACATGGTGGCTAACAACCATCTGTAACTCCAGTTCCAGGGAAATCCAACACCCTCTTCTGACCTCCACAGGCATTGCATAACATGGGTGCACTCACACACATGCAGACAATACAGTCATACACATAAAATAAAAAAATAATTTTTTTTAAACCAACAGAAAACCTAAAACATATTAAACATACTAACCATACAGTGACCTGTAACAGGAAGTTATTTTCCTCTGTATACAAACCTAACAATGTAGCACTGGAAATGGCTGTCAGGATACTGTGGCTGGTAAGGCTCTTGATTTAACACCGTTCCAAACCACCAGGCATCATCAATAATAGATCGAAATCTGTCACCTATAAGAGAAATGATCAGGTCTGAGGCATCTACTTGCTAATGTCATGAACAAGTTTTACCTATAAACACCATAATATATAAATAGAGAACAGAAATCAGTACATATTATTGTGAAATGTGCCAGCCTGTCTGCACTATAATTATCAGGGATACAGATGTCAGGAAGGTATGGCACACTTATCAATACAGAGAAATAGTCACACAGTGCAACAAAATAGAACAAAATGGCTTCAACCTGTTCCGTTGTTCTCTGCAGTCAAAAGGCACTTCAAACAAGCCATATATATTTTACAAGATGAAACAAAGCAAAAGTTAAGAAAATTCAAAAATCTCAAGGCTGCAGATGCAGCACAGTGGGAGAACACTTGCTTAGTGTTACATAAGGCCCTGGATTCAGTTCATACATGGGGAAATTATCATTCTTTGTGAGCATGGCAAATATATTAAAACATAATGGAACACATAAAACTTGAGTTCAAAATTACAGTAACTATCATTAGACTTCATGATTAAATTGCTTCAAGAGTAAAGAATCAGGTCTGGGACTGGCAAGATGGCTTAACTGGTAAAGGCGCATGCTGCCACACCTGATGACCTGAGTTCAATCTCTGGCCACAGGTGGAAGGAGAATGTTAACTCCCACAAGCTGTCCTCTGTGTACCATGATATGCACACACTCTCACGCACAATTTTTTAAGGTGAAACTCAGGGACCTGGAGAGATGGCTCAGTGATTAAGAGCACTGGCTGTTCCTGCAGAGGACCAGGGTTCAGTTCCCAGCACCCAATGGTGGCTAACATCCATCCTTAACTTTAGAGAAGATCTAACACCCTCTTCTGGCCTCCACAGGCTCCAAGCATGCATGTGGTACACTTACATACATGCAGGCAAAACACTCATACACATAAAATCTTCAGAAAGAAACATAGATCAATTGATCTTGAAATGGCTCCTCTAGACCAATACAATTACAGGATGGGGCTGGGGTATACTCAATGGCCTAGCATGCACCATACCATGTGTATGGGCATGTGCATACATGGACACACACACACACACATTAAAAAGTGTAAAGGCAGAGGCAGGTGGATCTTTGTGAGTCTGAGGCCAGCCTGGTCTATACAGGGAGTTCCAGGACAGCTGGGGCTACAGAGAGACCCTGTCTCAAAAAGACCGAAAAAAAAAAAAAAAAAAAAAGTGTAAGTAAAAATTTTAAATGTATGTGTTTAACTGTATCCTACAACTATTTAACTTTGACTTCAATGAGCAGAACAAAACACATCTCATCTATGCTTTGCATACATTACAAAAATAACAGCATTTTCCAAACAACAAAGAAAGATGTCTAGTATCTGAACAGGTTGTAAATCCTCTAAGATTTTTCAAATTAAGTTTGGCCTTTCAAGAGTAGGACAGACACACTGAAAAGATGAAAGCAAGCAGCTTTCTCTAGCCACACCAACTATGGAAAAACAAAAATCAAGTTAAGCATAAAAGATCAGATATAAATAATAGTACCTCAGATACAATAATGAAACAAAACATTAACTACAAAGGGAAAGGGAAACAAACCATTACATTTCGTTTTTAAAGGGTTTTTTTTAACTCTGTGTGTGTGTGATGTATTTGTGCATGGGCGAAAGGTGTGGAGTGAGTCAGTTCTCTCCATGGGATATGGGAATTAAACTCAAGTGGTCAGGTTTACACAGCAAATGCTTTCCCATGTCTGAGTCATTTTTCTGGCTCATTAATATTTTATTATTTTTATGTGTATGAGTGTATTGCCTGCATGCGAGTGCACCCACATCATGCAATGCCACAGAGATCAGAAGAGGGTTTCAGATTCCCCTGGAACTGGAGTTACAGACAGTTCATAGCTACCATGTGGGTGCTGGGAATTGAACCCAGGTCCCTCTGCAAGAGTAGTCAGTGCTCTTAACCGCTCAGCCAACTCTCCAGCCCCTTTTCTGGCTCATTCTTAAGTCTTCGGAGCTGACTTGTTGGTAAAATGAGAACTCTACCTTACATCACATCTGAGACTCACAATGGCTGTGCATCTAAGTTCCTTGTGTTGCTGCTGATGACTAGGACTAGGTATTTTCCTACAAGAAAAATTTCCTCTGCTTTCAATCCCGAAATAATCCTGACTACTTGAAGGCTTTGCCGTCATGCAGTCTACTGACAGCAGCCCTTATTAATGTATCTAAAACTTAAATATTTGTAGCACCTACAAAAACAGATGGCAGAGCCCGGGGAGATGAATGAGGTCTTGATCGCATTTATGAGTGTCTGCCCCAGATAACAGCTTGGGTCCAACAGTATCTTTAAGATTTATTTTTAATCATGTATATGTGCACGCACACGAGCACATCCAAGTGCGCAGGGAGGCCAGAAGTGTCTGATCCCCATGGAGTTTGAATTGTACACACTTGTGAGCCACTATGAACCGATCTCAGGTCCTCTACAAGAGCACCACGTGCACCTGACCACTGACCCGCTCTCTAGCCCTCAAACAGTATTTCTAACGAGACAGAGCTGACAAAAGCAGAACAAGGAGCCAGGGACACTGAGCTGCGGAGCTGCTCCAAGGGGAGGAGTCACTGCCTCTGCTGTTGAGCAATACAAGCTTCCCAAAGGCTATGACCTAAAATCCTCAGAAGCTCTAGGGTCATGGCCCAGAAGCACTCCAAGAGGGCTGTATGGAGCCCACCACAGTGGTACCTCCCTCAAGACAGCAGGACCCAAAGCAAACCATGAAATACTTTCAATCTCAGGACTCAGGTACTCAGCCAGGACTGTCTCTAATGGTACCTCCTGCCCCTCAGAGAGCATTCTGGTCCTAAATACAGAGCCCCCAAACCCAGGACACTGGGCAGATCCAAGCCATGGTCTCTCGAGGGATCCAGGACCACCAAGAGAAGTTCATGGCCTGGATCAAAGTGAGGCATCTTCAGAATAGACACTAGTGGACCCTGAGAACGAAGCAGGGAGGATAGGGACCCTTTTCTTCCCAATCCATCTGCTTATAACTTGTTAAGAGAACCCCTGGGATCCCTGAGGAGCCTTATTCTGAGGAAGGTCTTTTCTAGCAAATTTTGCCAACATGATACCTCTCCAAATATGGGGAAAGGTAAGAGTTAGATGGAAGGGGGGGGGGGGGCATCCAAGAAGCAGAGGCATCATTTTGTGACCAAGGAGGATACTTGGGATAGTGGAGATCCCAGGTCCCCTAGTCAACACTGGCTGAACCGAAAACAAAGTTAGGCAGATGAGCAGAAGCCTGTGATTGTGTGAAGTAGCTTAGACAGGCAGGCTTCTGGTAACTGACTAAATGTTGGTGGAAAACTGTATGGAAGCTTCTGGCCAGCATCTTTATGCATGCAGGCAGCTAAAAGGCACCCCTTCCCTTCTCTTCCCTTCCTTTCTCTTCATCAAATCAGTATCAGAAAATCAAAGGGCTGTGCACAGCACAGAATGGAATTTGACTGGCTCATTTTTAAATATTTCTTAAAGGAAAATTTTCAAAGTATTCATTCAGTACTCAGGAAGCCTCTGAACTACTCTCCATCCTCCACAGCACATAGGAATTGAATCTTGTGACAATACCAAAGTAGGGGATGGCTAGAGCAAAGAACTGCAGACAGGACCTCGGCTGGACAACTCTTCCTGAGGTGTGGGGACAGGTTACTTCCCTGGGGTCCTTTTACTTGCTCTCAAAGCAGGTGGCACACAGCCCTTTTAAAATCAAGCATGTTTATTCAGAGCCCTCCCCACCCTGATCTACTAAAGGAGAAGGAGAAGCACAGCCCTAGTTTTGGAAATGCAGAATTCAGACTGGAAGCACCTCAGGCTTCTTCTTGCAAGGCCAGCCAAAATTAGTTTTTTTTTTTTAGGAGGGGGGGTGTCTTTTTGAGACAGGGTCTCCCTGTAGCCCCAGCTGTCCTGGAACTCACTATGTAGACCAGGCTGGCCTTGAATTCACAGAGATCCGCCTGCCTCTGCCTCCCAAGTGCTAGGATTAAAGAGGCTGGCCATGTGGATGCCAGGGATCAGATTCTGGTCCTTAGTCAAAGCGCCTTTGTCCACTGAGTGCCTTCTTACCAGTCACAATGTTTATTTCTTTAATCTTTTACTTTATTTTTGTCTTTGTGTGAGCATGTACACATGTTGTGTGTGCCTTCAGGGGCCACAAGAGGGCACCCAAATCCCTGGAGGAGTTATTGATGACTGTGAACTGCCCTGCATGAGTGCTGAGACCCAAACTCTGGAAGGGCAACAAGCACTCAACTGCTGAGCCATCGATCATTTCTTTAAGGACCAGTTTCCCCAAGACATATCACTTAAACCACAACATATACCACAGACACACAAATACGAACAAAGAGAAAAAGAGATAAATAATTTGATTTAGGCTTTATTGTGGGTTTTTTTGTTGTTGTTGTTGTATCAAAGTAAATACTTTTGGCATACCACAACATTTTCAGTTCAAAATATGGAATTATTTCTTGCCATTGCATTACTTTAAATACTAGGACAATAGTACAAATTATACCATTACTACATTAAAGATATAATGTAATGTAATATAGGGAAGTCTAAAATAGTCGATTCTAGTCTAGAGACTATAGATTAAAAAAAAAAAAAAAAAAAAACCTTTTTCCAAAAATGACCCTACAATCAGAAGCTATCGATATTGCTTGGTTAAAAAGTTCCATAAAATAGATACCAATTAGCACCAGGCAAAGTAATTGTTTGTATAAACCATAATTCTAAAATTAAAGGGCTATGCCCAAAAAGGCAGATCAATGGGAGGTCTTTAAGGTACATTAAAACTCAGTGAGGACAGACTTACAAGGCTGCCAATTTCTCTGTCTTGCTTCATCGTAAAACTGACGCAACACAAGAAAGTCGATAACATCTGGCATGTCGTGGTATCTGGGAAACAATGAAAAATCATGACTGCCTACACAGGTCATGGTGGAAAGCAACATGTTCAAAAGACACAGAACAGGAACTGTATACCCATATCTAAGTTTTTAACTAGCAATAGTTCTTAACTGTGCAGGTGTTAATGTGTGCTTGTGCATGTGTGGATGGAGTCTAGGTTCCTGACTACCAACAACTCCCAACTGTGTAGGTGTTAACGTGCATGCATGTGCACAGGTGGATGGAGGCCAAGGACAGCCCTGAGTGTCATTCCTCAAGTGCCATAAACTTGTTCTCTGAATTGAACTATCACTGGCCTGCAACTCACTAAGCAGGCTATGCTGGCTGGCCAGGGAACCTAGGAATCCACCTATCTCCCAGCACAACTGAACTCAAGTCTTACCCCCTAACTAGCCATATTTACAAAAGATAAAAAGAGAGACTAGAGAGATAGGTCAGTTGGGAAAACTGCTTGACACACAAGCATAAGGACCTCTGTTCAAATCCCAACACCCAAATAAAAGCCAAGTGTGGCATTACGTTCCTATAATCCCAATATGGGAAGGCAGAGTCAAGCAGATTCCTGGAGCTCACTGCTACTCAACATAGCCAACTGGTCAACTCTGGGTTTAGTTAAGACTCTGACTCAAAAAAAGTAAGGTAGCCAGGCATAGCAGCGCACGCCTTTAGTCTCAGCACTCAGGAGGCAGAGGCAGGTGGATCTCTGTGAGTTCAAGGCCATCCTCTTTAATCCCAGCACTCGGGAGGCAGAGGTAGACGGATCTCTGTGAGTTCAAGGCCAGCCTGGTCTACATAGCGAGTTCCAGGACAGCTGGGGCTACAGGGAGACCCTGTCTCTGAAAGACCAAAAAAAAAAGTGAGGTAGAGAAGGACTGACAAAGTCATCTGACACCAACCTCCACACCTCTATACACGTACCCACAAATGAATATGCATATACCACACACACAATGATCTGATTTAGCCTTTTCTTTTGGTGTCTTTTTTTTTTTTTGGCAACAGGGTCTCCCTGTCGCCCCAGCTGTCCTGGAACTCACTATGTAGACCAGGCTTGGCCTCGAACTCACAGAGATCCGCTGGCCTCGAACTCACAGAGATCCGCTTGCCTCTGCCTCCCAAGCACTGGGCTTAAAGGTGTGTACCACCAAGCCCAGCTTGGGTTTTATTTTTAAGGCAGCATCTCACTAGGTTGCCCGAGTTGGCCTCTCTCTCTATTCCTTTCCCCAGCTCCTGGGTGCTGAGATTAAAGGCAAGTATCACCATGCCCAGTAAGAAACCAATGATCTGTTGGGTTTCTTTGGTCTTTTTGAGACAGGGTCTCCCTGTAGCTCCAGGAGGCCTGGAACTCATGGTGTAGACCAGGCTCATCTCAATCTCACAAAGATCCTCATGCCTCTGCCTCTCAAATGCTGGGATTAAAGGCGTGTGCCACCATACCCGGTGAAACCAATGATTTTTAATAGTGTTATCCTGTTTAACCCAATGTCTGTTAGACACTATTTAACTATGCAAAGACCTTTTTTTTAAAAAAAAAAAAAAAAAAAAAAAAAGACAGGGTCTTCCTGTAGCCCCAGCTGTCCTGGAACTATGTTGACCAGGAACTCACAAAGATCCATCTGCCTCTGCCTCCCAAGTGCTGGGATTAAAGGCATGCACCAACACACCCAGCCCATTCGTGTTCTACATTTTCAGTCTCCAAATGCAGTCTCAATTCAAATCAGCCCCACTTCAAATATTCAGCAGCCATTCTGTGATTAGTAGCTACCAGACAGCTAGTTTTCCCCATAGTTAGAGTTCTCTGCCCACGTAAGAGCTGTGGAAAAGCCAAACATGGACTGTCGCTGCCCACCAGACCTACACTACTAATGGTGGTTCCAGTCATCCCAAGCCCGACCCACACCTCAGGCTGTCCATACTGCTCTGCAGGTGGATGCAGCTAATGCATACTAATCAGAAAGACATGAAATCTAAATGCGAAGAATGCCACTGGAAGGTGACAGTACGTACCTAATGGAGAAAGATCTATCTGTAAGTCTTCCAGTTGCCGGGTCTATAAATGCCAGTTTAAGGCAGCAGAGTGTAGGTGGCCCAACCTCATACCGTATTCCAACTATTTTGACCAATTCTTGATCCTTTAACACACATTTTTAGAAATGGTTAAAATACTGTAAGTCCATGCACTACGCAAACTCCTAAATTAGGCTTCCAAAGTTCAATTTACCATTAATTGCAATCATTCTTGCTAATCTCCATGAGAAGGGGTATTTTATACAAAAATATACTCACCTTAAGAAATCAGTAGACTCACTATACAAAAACCCACCACAAAAGTGTAAAGAATCTTTGATAAGCTCAAGATAACCAGTTAGCAATCTGACATACTTTTTTGTTTTCATTTTTCTTTTTAAGTAATTTTTAGACTTATTGTGTATGTGTTCATATATATATATAACATGAACCAAGGTATCTGCTGTGTGCAGGTCAAAGAAAACCCTGTGGGCGTTCTCTCCTTCCACCATGTGAGATCTGGGGATCAAACTCAGGTCATCAAGACTGACAAGTTCTTTTACCTATCCAAAGAGTCACAGCTCAGACCCTATTTATTTTCTTCTTTGTATAGACTATTTTATTTACATAATTTTGAATTATACACTCAGAATATACAACCATTTTGCTTATTCATATATATTCTCCCAACACTTTGATGTTAAATTTCTTCTAACACATGCCTAAGTAAAGGCAGATATCTGTTGAAAATCAACTGTGTCTGTCCTATAACCTATTCTAGACAACAGGTATAGGACAGTGAGCAGGACAAAGCCCCACTGGATGGAGTACCTGTCAAGGGGGTGGAGTACCTGTCAAGTGAACTTATAATCCATTTTCCTGTGTCTGCTTCCTTGATACTAAGTTTATAACAGATCATCACCCACATTTTCACCCACTGTGATTAACCAAGGAAACAGTCCTATTTATAGTAGCTACTAAAACTAATATTCCTAGAAGTAAATTTAACTAGAAGTGATTATGTCTCTCTAATGAAAGAAAACAGCGAAACAATGCAAAAAGAAATTGAAGACAACACAGAGAATTCAAAGACATCCCATGTTCATAAACGATGAAATGTCCTTATTGCCCAAAGCTATGTACAGATTCAGTGCACTCCCAACCAAACACCAGTGTCTCCAGTGAACTAGAAAACCAATCCTAAAATCCGTATGGAACTGCCTACCAACCACAGACAGCCAGAACAACCTTGAGCAAAAAGAAAGCAGGGGGCACCATATTACCTGAACTAAAAATGTACTACACCAAACACAGTAACTCAAAGAGCAAAAAAAAAAACCACATCACAGCAATCAACAAACAGAAAGCAGTGTCCAGCCTTAACACCACTCATCTGCAGCCAACAATCCTGAAATCAGGAAGCTGAGGACAAGCAGGACAGTAAGGACAGTCTTCAAGAATTCATGTCTCTAGTGTGGCATAAGCAGACCTGTAATTCAAGGAATTCAGGAGGTGGAGACAGGAAGTAAGTTCAAGGCCAACCTGAGCTACACAGTCAGACAGAATGACAGACAAAAAAAGAGGACACGGAAAGAGAAGGGAAAAGAAGGAAGGAATGAGAGGATGACTAGCATGCAGGGAAGCGAACACAGATGCTTTCTCAGTGTCGTGACACCCAGCTCACAGCCAGCAGCACTATGCCCAACAGACACCTGAGGGAAGCTTGTCAAATCTCATTTTCTTCCATCATCTACCACACCCTTCTTGTACCAAGAAACATGAGCCAGCAATTCAAAACTATGCTTGTAGGCCATTATCAACAGTAGAATCACCAACAAAACTCACAGATCTGAAAAGCAGGCCCACTGAACAGCCAGGAATGAGACGGATGCTGCAGCACCAGCACTGCAGCCACAAGACAGTCGCTTACTCCAGCTCATCTGCTACAGGCCCAAGAGGTGATGAAATGTTCAGTCATGGAGCATTCCAGAAGTATTGAGTTTACAGCTCTACCCGACTTATGCAAGTTATAAGCAAATACTGAATTCCATGAAGGAGGATTCACTGTGCTTAGAAACACAGTAAGGAAATAGATGCTATTAAGCCAGATTCATACAAACAAAGCCATTAAATATTTTTTAAAAAAAATTTTTTTTTAGCACTCAGGAGGCAGAGGCAGGCAGATCTCTGTGAGATCGAGGCCAGCCTGGTCTACATAGCAAACACCAGGCCAGCTGTGGCTACAGGGAGATCTTGCCTCAAAAAAGACAAAAAAAATATTTTTGGCCAGGCATGGTCATGAAGAGGGACAGACCTCTGCAAGTTCAAGGTCAACCTGTTGTTCTACATAGTGAGTTCCAAGTCAGCCAGGGCTACATTGTGAGACTCTGTCTCAAAGAAACAAACAAGTAATTTTTTTTCATTCCCTAAGTTATTTTAAGTATCAAAACATGTAAAAGTCAATGGATATGGTGGCACAGGCCTTTAATCCCAGTATGCAGAGGCAGAGGAAAGTGGATCTCTGTGAGTTCCAGGCCAGCCTGGTTTACATAGTAAGATCCTGTCTCAAAAAACCAAAACCAAACAAACAAAAAAAATCTATAAAAGTATAAACACAGTTAATCAAACTGGCATTTTTATGTTTTGTTGTTTTTTTTCTTTTCAGGTACAAAAGTATTTATTTACAAGATCTTGTATGCTAACCAAAAACATATCACACATGGATTTTTCCCTCCCATCATTCACTGAACAAATCCCAGGCTTCATGTACATGTGGGCCCTACACAGCAGCCACTCCGTGAGCACACTGTGGCTTCCCTAACTACTACAGGCCAACATGGCGCTTACTGCCATTTATTCGTAAATACATTAAGACAGAACTGCCTTCTTCATAAATGTACAAGCATTTCTGTTTGTCTCTTAAATTATCAAAAATATCATCTCAGGTTTAAAAGATCTGAAAACTGTTCGTTCAGTTTCAATTCTAATTGCCAGTACACCCCCCTAGAAAGCATGGACCACTCCACAACCCTGTAAGCGATTTGGGTAACTTAAAATGTTTGCTACCTGCTAAAAATGCTCTATTTTCAGACAAGAGTTACAAGGACAGAGAATTATAAAACAGGAGTGACTGGAAAAGGTCATGTTACTTCACGATTTTATGACACAAGGCCAAATTTCCTCCAGCTTTTACTTCTTTGGACAGCAGCCTTCTACATGGAAACGGTGCAGCGTCAGTGGCCTACCCTAAGATCCATTTTTCTCCATGGCTCCTTGTGAGGGTTCAGTTCATAAATGTTATTTCTTCTAACAGCTTCAATGTAAGCTTCATGGCCCTGACGAAAATAGATTACCTACAAAAGAGAAGAATTCATTTAAATAGAAAACTGCAGAGCAATGTAGGCTTGATTTTTCATATCCATACTTTTAAATTTTTTACTGTCACCTCATCACCCATCTGAGGAACAAAGGGAGACTTTCGAAGTGTAGTGTCAGTTATCCAAACAGGAGGATGAAATTCATATAACTGCTCCACATCTGCAAGCTCCACAGGAGTTATCCTTCGCAAATTCTGCCAAGGGGAAAAGAAGAACATTTGGTAAAACAGGGCAATGGCCGGGCATGGTGGGGCACGCCTTTAGTCCCAGCATTCAGGAGGCAGAAGCAGGCAGATCTCTGTGAATTCGAGGCCAGCCTGGTCTACACAGTGAGTTTGAGGCCAGAGGGAGCTACAGGGAGACCTGTCTCAAGCAGAAAGAAAGAAAGAAAGAAAGGAAGAAAGGAAGGAAGGAAGGAAGGAAGGAAGGAAGGAAGGAAGGAAGGAAAGAAAGAAAGAAAGAAAGAAAGAAAGAAAGA